>NC_091462.1:71258325-71592611 GCF_027789765.1 Dendropsophus ebraccatus | reverse complement strand
GGACCCGCTAATTATATGTGCGCTGAGCCGATCAGCCAATCAGCTGAGCGCACATATAATTCTAAATGTTTCTTCTAATAATGCTATTGTGATAACATAATAAGAAGAAACATTTGATGTTTTAATTAAAGTAAAGTGATGATTAGTACAGAAAGCTCTTTTGCCGGCAATATGAATTAACGGCTTACTGGAGCTTCCTGTACTAATTAATATTTAATTAATAAAACACATTTTCGTTGAAATAAAATCAGTTTCCTTGTTCAATAATTTAATTCTAACGAATCCATCATTGTGCAATTAAATATACTATCAAAAAATAAATATATATATATAAATATACATTTATTTATATATATATTTATTTTAACAGTATATTTAATTGCAAAATGATGGATTCGTTAGAATTAAATTATTGAACAACGAAAGGGACTTTATTACAAAGAAAATGTGTTTTATTAATTCAATATATTAACCATGAGAGGCATCGGCATACTGCAGAGGATCGCAAACCCCGTTAATAGCAATTCATGTAAACTGTTTCCCTGCTTTCCCAGATGCATCCAGAGGTGTTTGCATCACTTTCTTAAGATTTTATTTGTTATTTTTAGTTGAACCAGATTTCCAAGTAAATGACCGTATGTTTTCAGCCGCATGTCTATTTTTTCCCACGGCCGTAGTTTCATCCGCACATTTACAGCCGCATAAAAAATACAGCCGCACAGTTACATAGTGTGAACCTAGCCTATAGATGTTAGACTTACGGGCCTGTAGTTTCCAGGATCACTCTTTGACCCCTTCTTGAATATTGGTACCACATTAGCTATGCGCCAGTCCTGTAAAACAATCCCTATTTTGATTAAATATTTGTTTCATTATTTATATATATGTTATATTACTTACACTACAATACCATTTTTTGGTGCTGTATCATAAATTTGTGGGGAATGATCATGTATGCACAATACAACCCAGGACATGGCCTTCTGGAAAAAATTATGATTTAACAGTATCGGTAAAATCTGCACACAAAAAAAATAAAAATGAGCAAGTCATGTAATTGATGCTGTTTTGTGAAACAGTGGAAGAACTTTAAAACATCAACAAGTCATAGTTCTACTCCATGTACGATTACTAGGGCATATTATACAATCCACATAAGAGTTTTCAACTAAACTTAAAAACTTCTAAATTCAGTCAGTAGCTAAAAATCAAACAAAATTATATTACAATGGGAGAAGAATAGAATACAAGTTCTGCAAACAATAAAGGAATACACATATGCCTGGTGAGGGCGATAATACAATCCAGATTCATCAGAAGTAGATGAAGTTAGAAGTTATTATCATCTCTTCATGTTTTGCTCAGATAATTGATTGCTTAAAAATTGCATTACACATAAAGGATACGCTAGATGTGCTTGTGGAGAGACTTGAGGTAAAAGCGTCTGCGGGTAGTCAAAATACAGAGGAAATAGGGACGGCACAAAAAATATCTTTCAGAGATAACCAATCAGTATTTCAGATCAGTATCCTATTCTGTTACCTTTCCTATTGATTTTATACAAAGTAAATCTGTTGAACTGTAATATCCTAATATTTAAGTGCTTTGAAAGTAAATTTTAATGAATGAAACTGCCAAAAAAAAAAGACATGGCATGAATAATGTTAGGCACAAATGAATGAATAGATTAAGTGTAGAATTAAAGGCTATTTACACTTTTTAAATGGAAATAAATATTTTTACATTTGCAAGTACTTACCCTAAGTTTAATATGTTGCAGTTTGAGACAGATGTTTTCCTCCAGAACAAACAATGTGTGGCAATGAACAGTTTCAATTTTTTAAAGGGTATTCCACATACATCTTAAACTGTCCCCCCTCCTGGAGACTAACAATTCATTCCATACATGCCATTACCTTTTCTGTCTCCTTCTCCCAGTTCTGAGCTTGCTGCTTTCTGAGCCTGCTGTACACGCCAACTGTCCCATTTTGGCGACCATTATTCACTGCATGCTACATGTATTGGTCTTACAGGTAATTATGCCATCACATGTGTAATATATGCTTTGATATGAATTGTGCTATATAAAGGACACCATTACAAACTAGTCTCCACCCCTGACAAAATCACTGTGTGTGACGACACATGTTGGGTCTGCACCTAGTTATCAGCTCCCATAATTCAGCAAATAGATAATCCAATAATCCATAATACAGTAGTTTGGCCTTCTTCCCTTTTTTGTGCAATAATTTGGTGTTTACAGGGACATTGTTAGCACTTGTCTTTGCGCAATAGCACTTTCTTTATAACTTTCATATGGATTTAATCTTTTGCCTTACAGCATTGTATTTATTGCCTAGGATGATTTGGTATGCTTAGGTTTACCCATTTGTTTTATATCTCTATTAATCGCCTAGGGTGAATTGTCATTGTATTTATATTTAGTAGTGACAACTTTTTTGCATAATATAATCAGGTTTACCTATTTATATATAGTTGGATCATGTGGAGTTATATTATTGCCTGATTTCCTGGTGAAGTTAACGCGTACTATATCCCTTCACTTAGCTTCTCATATACTGTACCTATGCATTTTTTTTTTTTTTTTATTGTTTTTAATTCTTGTTTGTTGTGGTGTCTTTTTTTAATGTGTCTTAATAAAGATCAACTTATTGTATTTTTCTGTAGTGATGTGCTCTTGAATACTTATAGTGTCTAGCTTTCTTCTTTTTTGATAATAGGTATGTAATTTAGACACCTAAATGCACCCCGTTTTTCTGATGATCTTTCATGAAGGCTCCCTAAATTGTCAATTTACGATTTCACTTCACCTAGGCTTCCCAACTTTTTGCCATTTTCTTTAATTTGCATTGAAAAACACACTTGGGGAAGAACATGGTCCCAGAGGGTACCTAGAGACCCAAAGTCAAACCAGTTTGGTAGCACAACAGGTCCACACCCATTGCCCCTTACAGGGAGTAGTAGGTGTTAACCAATCCTGGAGCTTGGAAAAGGCCAAGCCTACTAACCAAGATATGTGTGCAGCCAGTCTTCTTTTAAAAGCAGGAATATGTAAATGATAAAAAAAGAAAAGTCCAAGTTTTCTCACACTAGGTTCAAAATGTAAAAGTCAGTTGCTGCTCAGTTATCTGGGAGTACATGGAACAGCAACACTAAAGAAAATGACTGCATTCAAGCATTTCCATAAAATTCACAATTTATTGTAGATCCATTAAAACATGTCTTGTTATAGAGCACATGGTACAATAAAACAAGCTGATGCATTTCGGACATGTGCTGTCCTTGGTCAGAGCATATTTGTGTTACCAAGTACAGTACGTGTCTGAAACGCGTTGGTGTGTTTTATTGTATCATCTGCTCTGTAATAAGACATGTTTTATTAGACCTTTTTGGGGGTTTTATGGTAATATGTAAATGAGGCTTAAAAGCCCAGAAAGCATTTCCCAGCACAGTAAAAGACAATGAAAGTCCAGCCCATGCCTTATTCTCTGTTGATTCTCATTCTTGGCATTACGCATATGAATGCAGAATCCTCATGTGAAATGCATCCGTCAGTAATATTACATACTTCTGCCAATTTCACATACAAAACCAACATAATTGATGGCTTATCAAGTGTAGCATAAATAATTGCTGTCTATTAATAAACATATAACACACTATAGCTTGGTTTACAGTTGTCTGCATGTTGTGTAGAAAGACAGTTTCGATATCACAGATGGTGTGAGCAGCATAGGTCAAGGTCCCAGTGCAGAAGAATGATGGCAATACTTTAAAAAGTTCAAACAAGTCTAAACTGGCATTGTGACAGTTATCATAAGCCACAAAGGAGCTGCTACTGACAGATTGAAACTGAGGTTGAACACAACTGACAGCAATATTTACACAGGATTCATAGGGCAGCACGATTCAAGAGCACAGCTATAACTTTGCACAATAAAATAATGACATCTATTGATTTTTAATGCAACTTCATATTTGAGCCAGGTGAACATCAACTCAAAAATGTATAAAATGAATACAAAATTGTCAAGAAAGCTTCACTGTGAGGGAATGTATGCTAATGTATGCAAGATATGTGATGTGACTAGGGAAAGATGACAAGTCGCTGACAAAAAAGGTATGTAGCAAATGTCTGAGCCATATGGCTTCCTGTATCCTAAACTAACAACACTATACTAATGATTATTCAGTTATTTAAACTGCCAGTATTTGCTCTAACATACACCATACGTATGCAACCAATATTAGCAGGTGGCACACAAGGACAAGATGATATTTTTCTACCAACTTGCAAGAATTTTGTAATTTTTTTAAACTAGTGAACACATGTAATCATAACTGTCCTATTTAAGTATATAAATAAGGTAATATGTATGGTGAAGGCATGTATGTAAGTATAAGGTATTTCCTTGCTGTATGTAATGCATACTTTAGTATCCACTACATTAAGAATAGGTTCACAATGAGTTTTTGTGTCCATTTAACATATCTGTGTAATGGGGGAAAAAAAATAAATAATGCAAAAATTCATGGTAAAAACAGATGCGGTTGTTTGCCATCCATCAGGATCCGTTTTCCATTGCCTTAAAAAAAAAAAAAAAAAAAAAAAAAATATATATATATATATATATATATATATATATATATATATATATATATGTATATATATATATATATATATATATATATATATAAAAAGAGGGGGGGGGTCGAAATTATACTTTTTTTGTGTGTTTTTAGCATTCACAAAAAACGGGGTTGACCATGTTTTTCTGTTCATTAAAATTAATTATTCAAGCGGTAAAGCAATTCAAGCACTAAAACACATACAAAAACGCAGTGTGAACCTAGCCTAAGTTTAACCAGATGAATACACTTCATATAAACAAATTCACAGAAAAGTACTAGTGAACATGTCCATCACCAATAGTTCATTATGTCTTATAATGGTTTAAAACAGTTACTGGTTTCCGTTAATGAAAAACATTGATTATATAAAGAAAAGTTACGCAGAATTTGAAAGAATTTTATATGTGAATTAGTTCTTTTTAGTTTTAACCTGTTCAGGACATAACTATACATCCAGTTTTGCTGTAAATTACCACTCATGGACTTACAGTTACATCCTTGGATGAAACGGATGCAGGAACTACATTTATTCCATCCGCAGCAGGTCCTGCCCATTAGTCATAGCCAGGTACCTGTCAAGTTTGTATTGCGGCAGTTAACCTAGATGCCTATAGTCAGAACCCCATGCTGTATATTGTCAGTTTGCTTAATTTAATAAGCACCTAAAGAGATAGTTACTTCCAGATGTTAGGCCATCTGCAACCTCCCTAGACCATCAAGAGCAACTCTGTCAGAAGACATGAAGAAAAGAGTGCAAAGAGGGACCGTTAAAATGTTCTAAGTAAGTGTACAGTAAGCCCATTTTGTCACCATTTTGCCAACAAATATAGGCTGTATATAAAGCCCACAAATATTCTAAATCTTGAAGGATGATTATGTCCTCTAAAGGGATGTATTGCCTAATATATGACATTGAATACTTTTATCGCTAACCTTCTCTGCAAGACTTACCCCGGAGTAACCCCAGTGCTTATATGTCTGTCCCTTTTCCACATAAAAAGAAGAAATGGCCCCATGTTTAGGTCCACCAGTGGACTGATTTGGATTTTTATCTCCCTCCTTCCCACTACATGTATTTCCCAATGTGTTCCCTTGAGAAATTTTTATTTTGCTTCCTCCCTCTTAGGAGAAATGTTACTGTTTTAAAATTAATTAGTGCACATCTATTCTAATACCATCAACGGACTTCACTGTCCATGGATTAATTGCCAACGTACCTCCGACTATAGTTTGCTGCTCAGACTTACATTTCTGTCCAATAAGGGGCATAACTGGTCATCATGGCACACTGCCTTGTAGTTCCGCAACAAAACACAATTTATTATCCGTGTGCCTTGCGTACATCACAAAAAAATGCAAACATTTGCACAAACCAGTTGGTCTGCGCAATTATTTGTTGATGTACGCCCTGTTCTCCTGATCAAGCAACACAGGGCCTGGCAAGGTACAGAGTTGTAAATCATGGTGAAAATCTGCACCAGTTTAGAGCTGCAGTACATTTCTGAAATTTCTGCAAGGTTCGCCAGATTTATTGAGAATCATGTGCCTCTCAATAAATTCAGTGTGAGACATGGGGGGATTTAGTTAACCCCTTAGGGACCAAGCCTGTTTGGGCCTTAATGACCAGGCTCATTTTTCAAAATCTGACCTGACTCACTTTATGCGCTTATAGCTCAGTGAGGCTTTAACGTATGCTAGCGATTTAGAGATTGTTTTTCGTAACATATAGTACTTTATGTTAGTGGCAAAATTTGGTCACTGTCTTGTGTGTTTTTTGTGAAAAACATCAAAATATAATGAAAAATTAAAAAATTTTGCACTTTACGAACTTTGAAATTCTTTGCTTCTAAAAAAAGAAAGTCACATGACAAAAATTAGTTAGTAAGTCACATTATGAATATGTCCTCTTTATTCTGGCTTCATTTCGTAAACATATTTCACTTTTTTAGGGTGTTACGGGTCTTAGAAATGTATCAGCAAATTATCAAATTTTCATGAAATTGAAGTTGATTTAGGAGGCTTGTATACTGGAAACCCCCATATGTGACCCCATTTTGGAAACTATACACCTTAAGGCTCGGTTCACACGTTGTAAGAGTGCGGCTGTATGTGCGGCTGTAATTGTGCGGCGGTATTTTTGATGGTTCGTGTGTATGCTGGGAAGTATAGGATATGCGGCTGCACAGTGCACACTATCTCTGAATCTACGGCCCTATCGTAAACGGACCCGTAAAAAATGAACAAGACCATTGTTTGCGGCTGGACATGCGGCCGTGGATTGACAGGCGGTCCGTACGGAGTACTTCAAAAATAGCCGGCAATGATGCCGAATGCCGATGCCTCTAATAGTTAATATATTAAATTAATCAAAGACATTTTATTTGTAATCAAGACACTTTCGTTGATCAATAATTTATTTCTAACGAATCCATCATTTTGCAATTAAATATACTGTTAAAAAAAATAGATATATAAATAAATGTATATTTATCTATATATTTATTTTTTGACAGTATATTGAATTGCACAATGATGGATTCGTTAGAATTAAATTATTGACCAACGAAACTGAATTTATTTCCAAGAAAATGTGTTTTATTCATTAAATATTAATTAGTACAGGAAGCTCTATAAGCCGTGAATTCATATGCCGGCAATAGAGCATTCTGTACTAATCATCACTTTACTTTAATGAAAACATCAAGTGTTTCTTCTAATTATGTTATGACAATAACATTATTAGAAGAAACATTTAGAATTATATGTGCGCTCAGCTGATTGGCTGTTCGGCTGAGCGCATATATAATAAGCCGGTCCGCAGCACAGTGACTTCATTGTGCTGCGGACCAGCGAAGAGGACACATCGGGGTGAGTATAGAGCTCTCCCCACCCCCTCCCCAGCACTGCACCCCTCCCAGCAAGGAAGGGGGGTCACTTAACCCCTTCCTTGCTGGGATGGGTGCAGTCTGACATCAGTCTGGCCCCCCGGGGGTTAAGGGGGATGCAATACATCCTCCCTTAACCCCTTGGGGGTCAGACTGTAAGCAGCGATCTGTAAAGATGCTGCATACTGTAAGGAGCACAACACCGCTCACAATGATGGGTGTTGTGCTCCTGTTTGTGTTTTTTTTTGTGTGTTTCTCCCTTTTTGTTTTTCAGATATCGGTATCCTGGGGATTACGTCGGATTCCATGGACTACGTCGATGACCAGCGGTTGTTCTTTGAATTTTTTAAATAAAATGGTCAATGAGGGGTGTGGGGGTGTTTTTATTTGAATAAAAAAAATTTTAAACTTGTGTCTTGTCTTTATTTCTTTACTTTTTAGACTTAGTAGTGGAAGCCGTCTAATAGACGGAATCCATTACTAAGTTGGGGCCTAGTGTTAGCCGGTATAAAATGGCTAACACTAACCCCCTATTATTACCCCAGTACCCAATGCCACCAGGGGTACTGGGAAGAGTTGGGTGCCAGTGGTCCCGGAGCGTCAAAATTGGCGCTCCTGGACCGGGCGGCAGCAGGCTGGTAAGATTTAGGCTGGGGAGGGCCTAAACCAATGGCTCTTCCCACCCTGGTGTTACCAGGCTGCTGTCGTTTGGTTTTTAACCCGGCTGGTTATAAAAATAGGGGGGACCCTATGCGTTTTTTTTTAATTATTTATTTATTTAAAAAAAAAAAAACGCATAGGGTCCCCCCTATTTTTATAACCAGCCGGGTTAAAAACCAAACGACAGCAGCCTGGTAACACCAGGGTGGGAAGAGCCATTGGTTTAGGCCCTCCCCAGCCTAAATATTACCAGCCTGCTGCCGCCCGGTCCAGGAGCGCCAATTTTGACGCTCCGGGACCACTGGCACCCGGCTCTTCCCAGTACCCCTGGTGGCATTGGGTACTGGGGTAATAATAGGGGGTTAGTGTTAGCCATTTTATACCGGCTAACACTAGGCCCCAACTTAGTAATGGATTCCGTCTATTAGACGGTTTCCACTACTAAGTCTAAAAAGTAAAGAAATAAAGACAAGACACAAGTTTAAAAAAATTTTTATTCAAATAAAAACACCCCCACACCCCTCATTGACCATTTTATTTAAAAAATTCAAAGAACAACCGCTGGTCATCGACGTAGTCCATGGAATCCGACGTAATCCCCAGGATACCGATATCTGAAAAACAAAAAGGGAGAAACACACAAAAAAAACACAAACAGGAGCACAACACCCATCATTGTGAGCGGTGTTGTGCTCCTTACAGTATGCAGCATCTTTACAGATCGCTGCTTACAGTCTGACCCCCAAGGGGTTAAGGGAGGATGTACTGCATCCCCCTTAACCCCCGGGGGGCCAGACTGATGTCAGACTGCACCCATCCCAGCAAGGAAGGGGTTAACTGACCCCCCCTTCCTTGCTGGGAGGGGTGCAGTGCTGGGGAGGTGGTGGGGAGAGCTGTATACTCACCCCGATGTGTCCTCTTCGCTGGTCCGCAGCACAATGAAGTCACTGTGCTGCGGACCGGCTTATTATATGTGCGCTCAGCCGAACAGCCAATCAGCTGAGCGCACATATAATTCTAAATGTTTCTTCTAATAATGTTATTGTCACAACATAATTAGAAGAAACATTTGATGTTTTGAGTAAAGTAAAGTGATGATTAGTACAGAATGCTCTATTGCCGGGAATATGAATTACCGGCTTATAGAGCTTCCTGTACTAATTAATATTTAATTAAGAAAACACATTTTCGTTTAAATAAATACAGTTTCTTTGTTCAATAATTTAATTCTAACGAATCCATCATTGTGCAATTCAATATACTGTCAAAAAATAAATATATATATAAATATACATTTATTTATATATATATTTATTTTAACAGTATATTTAATGGCAAAATGATGGAATCGTTTACATTTAATTATTGAACAATAAAAGGGACTTTATTAGACAGAAAATGTGTTTTATTAATTCAATATATTAACCATGAGAGACATCGGCTATAGTGCAGAGGATCGCAAACCCCGGTAATAGCAATTCATGTAAACTGTGTTCCCTGCTTTCCCAGATGCATCCAGAGGTGTTTGCATCACTTTCTTAACATTTTATTTGTTATTTTTAGTTGAACCAGATTTCCAAGTAAATGACCGTATGTTTTGAGCCGCATGTCTATTTTTTCCCACGGCAGTAGTTTCACCCGCACATTTACAGCCGCATAAAAAATACAGCCGCACAGTTACAGCGTGTGAATCCAGCCTAAAAAATTAATCTAGGGATATAATGAGCATTTTAACCCTACAGGGGCTGGAGGAAAGTATTCACAATTAGGCCGGAAAAAAATGGAAAATAGAAATTTTCCAATAATATATTTGTTAATATTAAAGTATCTCATTTTCATAATAAACATGAGAGAAAATACACCCCAAATTTTGTAACGCAGGTTCTCTTGAGTACAATGGTACCCCATATGTGGGCATAAACCACTGTATGGGCACACAGCGGGGCTCAGAAGGGAAGGAGCGCCTATTAGCATTTCCAGTTCAGATTTTGCTGAAGAAGTTTCTGAGCGCCAGGTGCGTTTGCAGAGCCCCTGTAGTGTCAGCAGAATAGAACCCCCCCCCAAAAAAAGTCACCCCATTTTGGAAAGTACACCCCTCAAAGAATACATCTTGGGGTGTGGTGACCATTTTGACCCCACAGGTATTAGAGGAAAGTATTCAAAAGAAGACAGTAAAAATGAAGAAATAGAATTTTTCCAATAATATGTTTGTTTAGTTTGAAATTTCTCAATTTCCCGAGGATACCAAATATGTATAGGATTTGTGTTTTTGATCACTTTTATGTAATGTTTTATTGTGCATGGGGAATGTAATGCATCTTTATTATTGGGGGGGGGGGGGCGGGGGGGGCTGTGTTGTGTTTGGTGCACATTTTTTTTTTTTACTTTTTTTTACTTTTACACTAGTGTACATTACTGTACACTAGTGTAAAATACTTAGATCACTGATACAATACACTGCAGTACCTGATGTACTGCAGTGTATTGTATCATGCCTCATGCTGACAGGCAATAGCCACGGCCACCCCTGTCAGCATGAGGCATCTCCATGGTGACCCCGGGGACCTTCATTAGGACTCCGGGATCACCATGGAGACATTGGAGGACCGGACGTCCGGTCCTCCGATGTCTCCATGGTGATCCCGGGGTCCTAATGAAGGGATCCACCGGGACCCGTTAGATGGCGCTGTCATGGTTTGACAGAGGCATTTAACGAGTTAAACTGCTCGGAGCGGAGAATACTCCGCTCAGGGCAGTTACAGGAGGGTGTCAGCAGTTACACTGACCGCTGATCACCCGCTCTGCAGCCGCCGCCGGGCGGCTATTCATTCCGAAGCGTACGGCGTTAAAAGGTGTACGCATCGGAATAAAGCCCATTAGTGACCTCCGTTAAAAGGCAGCATGGCGGTCACTAAGGGGTTAAGACTGGCATACAAATACATTGGTCTTTATAAGTGCCTCCAATAAGTACAAATACAGTGGAACATACAGATGTAACTCTTTCACCAGTAAACGGTTATTTTTGTATAGAGCTGTGTACTGTAGGTTGCATATACATTGTACCACCCAATGTTACCAGCTCAGTAACGTGAAACTACACAAGTAGAGGGCTCTTGGTAAAATCAAATTTTTTTCTCTTATGTTTTTTTCCTTCTTTTTACAGGTAGAAGACCTTGACTACTTCAGATTCAATAAAAGGGTTAATGAGGAATAAGGTTTTTTTTTTTTTTTTTTTTTCAATAATGTTAAAAAAAAAAAAAGTGTGTGTTTTTCTTTTCTTTCTTACATGTTTCTGGTAGATGGCATCTATTACTAAGCTATACCTTAGGGTAGCCCATAAAATGGCTAACATTAATCCCCTCTTATTACCCTGTACCCACCGCCACAGGGATACTGAGAAGAGCCAGGTATAGGCAGGTTCAGATGGTTAAAAATGTGGCTAGGGCGCTAACAGGGTGGTTTTATTAGGCTGGCAAGGGCCAATATAAATGGCTCTTCCCACCCTGGTATCGTCAGGCTGTTACTACTTGTTTTTCAGCTGGCTTTTTGTGAAAAATAGGGGGCCTCATTAGAGATGAGCGAACCGGGTTTGGGTCGATCCGAACCCAAACATTCGGTATTTGATTAGCTGGGGCTGCTGAACTTGGATAAAGTTTTAAAGTTGTCTGGAAAACATGGATACAGCCAATGACTATATCCATGATTTCCAAATAGCCTTAGGGCTTTATCCAAGTTATGAAGCCACCGCTAATCAAATGCCGAAAGTTCGGGTTCGGATCGACTCTAGCATGCTTGAGGTTCGCTCATCTCTAGGCCTCATACGTGTTTTAAAATTATTTATATTTGTTGCTTCTTATTTTTTATAACCAACCAGATACCCAAAGTAACACATCATATCTATTATACAATAGATGGGGAAGCCCAAGCCAAACATTTTGCATCAGGGCCCATGAAACTGGTGTTGCATTCCCTTAATCATTTTGCATCCCAGCAAATATAAGTGAATGAGGTTGCATTGTGACCAGAAATACAGGGTTTCTGTTCTGCCAGATTGTGGCCACGGCCACTTGCTGGTCACAACACTGGCCACTCACATGATCTGTGAAACAGCCACATGGAAAACATTGGCCATGCAACCTGTGTTACAGAAAAAGATACCTATAGCCCTACCCTAAACAAATAGTTGCTTTTGATCCCAACACCTAAGGGGTTAAGTTTCTGCATTATTTATCAGCTGTTGTTGCCGAATGTTAGCTAAAATATACAGTTGATACCTAACACGAATGATTACAAGTGATCAAAAGAATGCATATATACAGTATGTTCAGGGCCGTATTAACAGCTGCTGCTGCCCTAGGTGCTAAACCTGAAGACTCCCCATCTTGGGTTATAGTGGTTTTGGCCACATGCATTTCTCTACATGTAGAAACATTGAATAACGTTCTTCATGGTTTTCATTGAATCAATGATTAGAGCCATCTGCATATTGTCTGAAGGAATTCTCACCACAGGATTGGTAGATTGGTAGATAATAGCTCCTGGCGTCACATTTACCACCACCACACCAGACCTGACCAATACTGCCATACTGTGACTGGATAACACTGCCATACCAGACCTGACTGATACCACCATACTGTGACTGGATAACACTGCCACACCAGACCTGAACAATACCACCATACTTTGACTGGGTAACACTGCCATACCAGACCTGACCGATAGAGTAAGGCAGCTCACTGAACCTCCGCTGGGAAGCCTGGATGGTGCACGGGACAGCTGTATGGCACACAGCAAATGCAAAGACGAAGAAAGAAGATTGTCCGGCTCCAGATATCCAGTCCTATAAAAGCAAACTTTTATTTGAAGATGAAACAGATACTCCTAGTCCAAAGGATCGACATGTTTCGGGCTACATGCCCTTAAACTTGATACATGTCGATCCTTTGGACTAGGAGTATCTGTTTCATCTTCAAATAAAAGTTTGCTTTTATGGGACTGGATATCTGGAGCCGGACAAGACCTGACCAATACCACCATATTGTGACTGGATAACACCGCCACACCAGACCTGAACAATACCACCATATTGTGACTGTCATACCAGACCTAAACATATCCACCATACCCCCTTCCAAAAGATACCAGATTTACTGGCAACTCTGAACAGGAGTTAAGAGACTAAAAAAAAAAAGTTGTTTTTCTTTCCCCTGCTCCCTGGTGCTGCCCCTTCAAGGTGTTGCCCTAGGCACCGGACCACGGTTGCCTAGTGGTAAATACGGCCCTGAGTATGTTGTATGTATGTTGTGTACAGGAAGGAATTAGGACGGGGTTTGCAGGAGTAGACAAGGGGGAGCTGGGACCAGGAGAGACCCTAATAACCAGCACTGGAAGGTGATACTGACTAAACTTTATACTGGATCAGGAGCCCGGACCAAAGGCTGATTTGTCCGGCCTCCTGAATCCAAATACACTGCAGCTGGTGCACTGCAGGCTGAGCGGCAGGGAGATCTGTCACTCAGCCTGAGTGCAAGAGCACTCAGCTGCTTGGCCAGGCGGATCTGACTGACGCGAGACCCGCGGCTCCCTTGGTTGCTAGGGACGCCGTCTGGTCTCTGTGACGTCACTCAGCCTCGGTGAGGAGGGCGGCGCTGCGCTCCGGCCGGGACAGACGCCGCTGGATCGCTGTCATGTAGGTTGCTGACATAAATTTCTTTAAATTACATAGGGCCACTGAATGTATGTCTTTTGAAAATCCTTTAAACTGTAGTTGTACCTCTGGATAACCAAGTCACTTAATATATAAGGCTAGCTATAAGTAAAAATCACATTACTATTCCTAATTTATATTTTTAAACACACAGTTACACTGTCTGTCTCTGTAGGTAGCCCAGAATGCTGTCTTTTGTGAGATAAACTAGATTTTATGCTTTGTCTTTCTCCCTTGATAGTTTCGCATTATGTTGATTACAAGGATCAAAATGGATACATGCTGTGAACAAGGAGCACTTCAGTCTGAAACATGTAGGCATACGTCATGTTTATCATACTAGAAGTGTAACCTGTAATCAGCTTAAAGGAATCTACTATAAAGCTTAAGAAGTTTGTTTTAAGACATGCCTGCCTATCCTTTTGTGTTTTGGTTCTTACCCTTTACTCCAGGAACAGTGGTGAATTCCAAGCACTCACCTGGTTTGTGTAGGAATCCCTTTAACCAAGGGCAACAGGTTATCTAATAAAGCAAGCACATTGGATATTAGTGAGTTTATATCTGTAAAACCATACATTATAAAGCAAATCTACCACTTCATTACATATATATATATATATATATATATATATATATATATATATATATATATATATATATTTCACCTGCGCAACGCTGGCCCGTAGATCCCTGTGGAACGGTCCGTTTTTAGAATAACCACCCGATTCACCACTTGCACTAGTTTTGTGACATTCAAATAGGGCTGTAAAATGCAAAAAAGTTCTTCTAAAAGAGATGCTTCAGACCTACAGTAGGTACAGTTTTCATGCAGTGTGAAATAAAGTCTTATCAACATTGTTTGCCTGCTTATAAAAAGGCATTGTTTAGTGAAAAAAATAATACTAATAAATTATAGCATCCGTGAAGTATTTGTATTTTTTTATTTTATAGTAAGTATAGTATTGCATACAACTAGTAATTTTTTGCTTAAAAAACACCACTTTATTGTATTACCTTTTCAGCAATGTATTAAAATTATAATAATGTAAAACATTATAGAAATTAATGTCAACTATGGAACAACTATAGCCAGGGCCGCTTCTGCCATGAGGCGAGATGAGTTTATTGTCTGCTACACACCACTGACTTCATTGACCCCATGACCTGCAAATGATAGCTGGACACAGACGTAGAATGTCAGTAAGTCAGGACTGCAGAAACGTTGCAGGTATTGTTATATGCTTTAGACATCACTACACTACAAGTGATCACTACCCCTGAAGAATTGGTTACGCTCTGGTGGAATTGGAAACTTTGAAACTTTTTCTGTCTTGTCCTCATAAGCATGGAAGGTAGTGCGGGGACAGTGATTTATGGTTGAGCTGGATTGTGTATACAGTATGCACTTATTATAAGCTGCAGGTTTTGTGCACACCCGCCTTACTTACTTAAGATTTTTAGTAGGCTGAAGGGGGGGGGACTTTTGAGTCATTGTGGGCATGAGGGGGGCGCCATTTCCAGTCTCACCTTAGGCAGCAGAAAACCTAGAATCGTCTCTGGCTATAGTCAGTATAAATCGCTAATAAGAACTGCTTGATATCACTTCATCAAAACCTATTCTTACTTGTGAGTTGTGACAATAGCTAACTCATTTGGACTGTCAGGTATTTATTTATTTATACCTGGTGGTACCTTCAGCTTCATAAATTGCAGATTGATTGACACAAGAAAGAAGAGCTGGGCATTGTGAACTTAAAATGACCTGCTTTCACACATAGTTTGACATACTTGATTTTGTGGTACTGAGGACAGTAGTTTTACAGTCAACTGTCTTGATTTTTTTTAGCCATTTTTTAACACAGTTTTACTCAATCACATTCCCTATTATTTGGAATCAAAGATACCTACCAAAGTTGTGATGCAAACTTTATTCATCAATGCCTTCGATTTTTTTTTTTAATTTTTTCTCTATGCAATTGTGTAGCTTAACTCCTTAATGACCCATGACGTATCTCTTACGTCATGGCACCATTAGGGGGTTTTCAGAGAGGGACCGCGCCACGACTCTGCTCTGAACCGCCATGATCCGGGCTTCTTTCTGCAGGCCGGGACCGCGGCTATTAACGGGTGCGGCCGATCGCCGCGCCCGCTAATAAAGACAGTTAAATGCCCTGCAGAGCGTTATACCTTGTGTCTAGTGGTGAGATCCCTTTTTCTGAGCCGTCCGGGGCTCAGCATCGAACTGACGCAGATCCCTGCTCGGCAATCCATGCATCTGGTTTGCAGCAGACCAGAGCACTACAGTACCGATCGAATGGATCGGTGCTGTAATAACCCCTAGACGACCCATGACGTAGAGTTACGTCATGGATGTCTGTCACCAGACGACCCTTGACGTAACTGTACGTCATGGGTCACTAGGGAGCTATGAAGTGCGCTCACTGTTAATAACAGGCTGCAGTGATCGCGCTGCGGCCTGTCATTAACCCCTTAACCCCTTAACGACCGCGGGCGTAAGTGTACGCCCCCAAAACCCGTGCCTTAACGCAAACGGGTGTACATTTACGCCCGCGGTTTCCCCGATCGCTGCGTGTACACACGCAGCGATCGGGGAAGATGGCCTGCTATAATGTATAGCAGGCCATCCCTGCTTGTCGGCACGGGGGGTGATTAACCACTCCCGTGCTGACGATCGCCGCTATTGGCTGATCAATTCAGATCAGCATATGGCGGCGATCTGCAGCTTTCCGGGTCATCGGTGACCCGATGGCCCGGAAAGCAATGGCGGTCGGTGCTGTCCAAGGACGACACCGACCGCCATTACTGTTAAAAGTAACGGTGGCCACGGTGCCACGTCCTGATCGCCTGGATCACGGCGATATAAGTACCCCATGAAAGGGTTAAATACCTGCTGTGGACACCTCAGCTAGGTAGCTGAGGTGTCCAGAGCAGGTATTGACCCATACTCACCGGATCCAGCGTCCCGATCGCGTCTTCCGGGTTCCGAACGTGTCTTCCGGGTTCCGAACGCGTCCTCGTCTTCATCGGCGTCTTCGTCTTTTTCCGGCAGTCCCCATCGGTAATCATCGGCTCCAGCGTCGTCAAACTTCGGCTTTTTCCGGAATTGTCATTCTACTGCCCCCTAGCGGCTGATAAGTGTATATAATACACATATCAGTAGCTATAGGGTTGAAGAAAGATTTTTTTTTTTTTTCCCAATTTTTTTTCTTTCTATTTTCCGCACCCTATCGCCGCTGAGTGCTGATCAGCATCGCACGTAAGTGCGCCGCTGATCAGCAACTCCTCCTTTTTGGCGTAGAGTGTTTTTTTCCTATATCCTACAGCCACGGTCTGCTTATAAGTGCCGCACATAAGTGCGGCATTTATCAGCAACTCCTTTCTTGGCGTAGTTTTTTTTTTTATACTTAATGTTAAAAAAACATGTAAAAAACACCATTACACTACACGGAATAAAGTTTTACACTACACCACTACATACCCCATATACCAATCCCCGTATAAAG
Source organism: Dendropsophus ebraccatus (assembly GCF_027789765.1). Lineage (NCBI taxonomy): Eukaryota > Metazoa > Chordata > Amphibia > Anura > Hylidae > Dendropsophus > Dendropsophus ebraccatus. The sequence goes on along the minus strand of NC_091462.1, from coordinate 71,575,179 downwards.
ATGGCCCCCAGGGTGTTTTCGGTGTCGGACACATACGCTATTATTGCCTCCAACACCGAAACAGCCAGTGAGGATGAATGGGGGGGTCCTTCGTTCCTCCATTCATCCTCATCCTCATCATCCAATGACGTATCTGGGGGTAGCGTAGCGTACGCTGCCCCCCAGACACGTCTTTTCCGCCAGTACCGTCCCAATAAGAGATCACGGTATGGCGTGAAATTCTACAAACTCTGTGAGAGTACCTCAGGGTACACTTACAGATTTAGGGTACGTACACACTGCGGAATGGAGAAGGATAACCCTTTGTGCATTCCGCAGCTGGCACCCGCCGGCAGACTGATGCGGGCGCGCGTCTCCACCCGTGTCATAGACTCCATGTTATGCTTGGGCGGATTCCATCGTCCGTCCAAAGAATGAACACATTTGACGGAGAGCGGAATCCGCCCGTGCATAGAATGGAGTCTATGACACGGACGGAGACGCGCGCCCGCATCAGTCTGCCGGTGGGTGCCAGCTGCGGAATGCACAAAGGGTTATCCTTCGCCATTCCGCAGTGTGCACGTGCACTTAGAGTGTATGAAGGAAGGGACACCCAAATCCAGCCCCCAGATGCCCCCCCCCCCATCCTCGGAGTTAGTGGGGAGATCGTTCGGGAACTGATCTTCCCACTGCTGGATAAAGTTTACCACCTGTACGGGGATAACTTTTATACCAGCACCCCCTCTTCCGGTCCCTCGCTGCCCTGTAGCTTGCGGCACGATCCGAACATATCAGAAGTAGTAATAGAGTCCTAATATTTAGCAGCCATGGAGCGGACCCAGCGCTTCTGGATATAAAGGACCCCGTATCGCACCAGGACAACATTTTCCAGGTGACGTCCCCCACACTGGAAAACAGGAGACCCCAGAAGAAGTGCAGAGTGTGGTGTAACAGGGGGATCAGGAAGGACAACATTTTCCAGTGTGACGCCTGTCCTGATCACCCCGGCCTCTGCATACTGGATCGCTTCAAGGTGTACCACACGTCATTGGAGTTCTACATTATCTAAATTCTGTCCCTTATTCCTATTTCAGGGGTCACGTTGATCCAGGGATTATTCTGATCGCCATTATGGAGTCGGGAAGGAATTTTTTCCCTGTGATGAGGCTACTGTCGTCTGCCTTACGAGGGTTTTTTGCCTTCCTCTGGATCAACACAGGTTGAGTTTGATGGACACCTGTCATTTTCAACCTTATAAACTAATAATTGGCCTAATACTTCCAAATAAATTAGAATTGTCCCTTTTTCCCCAGCTAAATAGGTATGGCCGCCATTCCCATTAGAGGATGCCATGATGCAATTACAAAGCCTCTGTGCGGCCAGGACAGTAGAAACCCCCGACAACTGACCCCATTCTGGAAACTACACCCCATAAGGAATCTAACAAGGGGGGCAGCGGGGATATGGCCCCCTGGTGACGGCCACATTTGGGACGTGAAAAAGAAAAAAATTGTATTTTTAATTTTCACGGCACATGTTCTACATATGTGCTTGTTACCAGTGGGGTCCATATGCTCACTGCACCCCTTGTTAGATTCCTTATGGGATGTAGTTTCTAGAATGGGGTCACTTGTGGGGGGTTTCTACTGTCCTGGCAGCACAGGAGCTTTGTAATTGCGACATGGCCTCCATCCTCCATTCCAGCCTCTAAATGGCGCTCTGTCCCTTTGGTGACTTGCCCTGTGCCCATATGGCACATTATGTCCACATGTGGGGTATTTTCGTACTCAGGGGAAATTACCCTACACGCTTCGCGTTTATTTTCTTTTTTAACCGCTTGTGGAAATGGAAAAAAATCAAGGCTAGACCAACATTTGTTGTAATTTGTTTTAAATTTTTACTCTAAATCATTAATCTTGTCTTGATTTTTTCATTTTCACAAGGGGCTAAAAAATAAAAAAAACACAAAATTTGTAGAGCAATTTCCCCTGAGTACGGAAATACCCCACATGTGGACATAAAGCACCATGCGGGTGCAGGGTAAGCCTCCAAAGGGAAGGAGCGCCATTTGGTTTTTTGAGGCTGGATTTGGCTGGAATGAGTTTCAAGGGGCCATGTTGCTTTTAAAAGGCCCCTGTGTTGCCAAGACAGTTGAAACCCACCACAAGTGACCCCATTATGGAAACTACACCCCTCAAGGAATGTAACAAGGGGTGTAGTGAGCATATGGACCCCACTGGTGACGGGCACAAATATGGAACAATGTGGCGTGAAAATGAAATATTACATTTTTTACACTATAATGTTGGTCTAGCCTTGAATTTATCATTTTCACAAGGGGTTAAAAGAGAAAAAAACACACAAAATGTTTAGAGCAATTTCCCCCGAGTCCGTAAATACCCCACATGTAGACATAAAGTGCCATGTGGGTGCAGGGCAAGCCTCTCAAGGGAAGGAGCGCCATTTGGATTTTGGAGGTTGGATTTGGCTAGAATGGATGATGAACGCCATGTCGCATTTACAGAGCCCTTGTGCTGCCAGGACAGTGGAAACCCAACACAAGTGACCCCATTCTGGAAACTACACACCTTAAGGAATCTAACAAGGGGTGCAATGAGGATATGGACCCGTTGATGACGGGCACATTTGTGCCGTGAAAGTGAAAAAATGAAATTTTTCACTTTCACGTCACATTGTTCCACTTTTGTGCCCGTCACCAGTGGGGTCCATATGCTCACTGCACCCCTTGTTAGATTCCTTGAGGGGTGTAGTTTCCAGAATGGGGTCACTTGTGGGGGATTTCCAGTGTTTTGGCAGCACGAGGGCTCTGTAAATGCGACGTGGTTCTTGAAATCCATTCCAGTGAAATCCAGCTTCCAAAAGCCAATTGGCGCTCCTTCCCTTTGGAGGCTCGTCCTGCGCCCGCTTGGCACTTTATGTCCACATGTGGGGTATTTCCGTACTCGGGAGAAACTGCGCTACATGTTTTGTGTTTTTTTTTTTCCTTTTATCCCTTTGTGAAAATGAAAAATTGAAGTCTAGAACAACGTTTTAGTGTAAAAAATACTTTTGTCTTTTTTCACGCCATATTGTTGGGAAAATCTGTGAAGCACCTGTGGGGTCCAGATGCTCACCGCAACCCCTAGTTACATTCCTTGAGGGGTTTAGTTTTCTGAATGGTGTCCCTTTAGTGGTGTTTTTTAGGTTTTGGCACCCCAGAGCCTCTGCCAAGGTGAAGTGATACAGTCAGAAATGACCAAATATAACGGACCCATTGAAATGCACTAGGTGCTCCCTTATATCTGAGGCTTGTGGTTGCGTCAAATAGCGCAATAGGGTCACATATGGGGTATTTCTATAAACTACAGAAACGGGGCAATAAATATTGGGGTGCATTTCTCTGGTAATAAGTTTATAATTATGAAAAATATTGGATTACAATAAAATTTCTGCACAGAAAATTAAAATTTTCAAATTTCTTACACACTTAGCTTTTATTTCTGTGACTCCCCTAAAGGGTTAAAAAACTTTCTGGATATGCTTTTGCAGAGTTTGGGGGGTGCAGTTTCTGAAATGGGGTGCTTTGTGGGGCTTTCTAACATACAGGCCCCTCAAATACACTTTAAACCTGAACAGGTCCCTAAAAATATCTGATTTTGAAATTTTACTGAAAATTTGGAAATTTGCTGCTAATGTTTTACGCTTACTATTGTCTAAAAAAAAATGAAATATGGTTTAATAAATGCTGCCAACATAAAGTAGACATGTTGCTAATGCTATTTAATATATAATTTATGTGGCATAACCATTTTCTGTATAAGCAGAAAAGGTTTAAAGTTGGAAAAATGCATTTTTTTACAATTTTTCACGTTATTTTGTTTTTTTTTATAAAGATTCGTTATAAGTATCGACTCCAATTTACAAGAAATGTGAAGTACAATATGTCACGAGAAAACAATCTCAGAATCAGCCGGATAGGGAAAAGCATCCCGAAGTTATTAATGAATAAAGTGACACAGGTCATATTCATAAAATTTGCTCCGGTCCTTAAGGCCATTTTAGGCCCGGTCCTTAAGGGGTTAAACGCAGCTTACACTTACGTGTAAGTGACAAGAGCAGCTCCTGTCACTTATCGATTGGGACCCCAGCAAGTGTAACTGTGGGGGTCCCGATTGCTTTCATGGATTGACAGAGGTCTCTTACCTTCCTCTGTGCAATCCGATCAGCACTCAGCTCATTGAGGATACACTTGCAAACAGAAGTATAAAGGATGAAGCACTCACCAGTCCATTTATTCCTTGATTTTTATTTAATATTCCACAGGTGGTTTAGGACGCGGTCAGAAAATGGTGAACGGGCCCAAAGTGAACGAAAACAAAGTAGAAATATGCTAATGTAGTGTACTTGCAGCTTAGATAAGAAACGTACTTGTACCTTTTTGTGTTTTTAATAACATGTTTTAAGTGTGTTGATGTTAATGAGCATGTAGTTCAAGAGGGCAAGGTTACGAGGTGACGTCAGGGCCGAGAGGAAGCGTGTACGTCATCACGCGAAACAGGCTGTCGCCCGTTCACCATTTTCTGACCGCGTCCTAGACCACCTGTGGAATATGAAATAAAAATCAAGGAATAAATGGACTGGTGAGTGCTTCATCCTTTATACTTCTGTTTGCAAGTGTATCCTTTTGGAGTCTATTATTACGGATGTTTAAAGCACCACATGATCCACGGGTAATTCTAGGAGCAACACTAACACTGCACGAATCAGCACAAGTAGTGCCGAGGTACCTGTTTGAGTTCATGCTTGCACTCAGCTCATTGAGTCTGCCACAGGCAGGCTCATTGAGTATAGTGCCTATTACACTGATCAATGCTATGCCTATGGCATCTAAAGATTGCATGTAAAAGTCCCTTAAGCGGACTTAAAGTGTGTAAAATAAAAGAGAAGGAAAAATGTTTTTAAAAATATCACAAAACCCCTCTCATAAAGAAAGAAAAAAATCACTCCCCTTTCCCATTATATAAATAAAACATATAAAAATAATTAAATAAACAGTCCGGTCAGATCTGAATTTTTTTCTTTAACTTGCTTTCTAAAATGGCAGCCGCCATTGCATCCCCACTTAACCCTTCAGGCACCATATAGAGCAGTCTGACTCCCAGGGGGTTAAAGGGGTATTCCAACCAGGAGCTAAAATAATAAATGCTCCCAAACCTAGTTGGTTTTACTTACCAAATCCCCCTGAGTATTTTGAGCCATTTGCTGTGTTTCTATCTGCCATTGTTCCTGAGTTGATGCGGGGGAGCATTCATACTTATATTCATACTTCTTTCTTCACCAGAGCCTGGCCCACTGAGTTTGATGAGTGCCAGGTAGTGATGAGCGAGTACTGAAATGCTCGGGTGCTCGTTACTCGAGACGAATATCTCCCGATACTCATGTGCTCGTTTTGAGTACCGAACCCCATTGAAGTCAATGGGAAACTCGAGCATTTTTGCAGGGGACCCAACTTCAGTAGAGGGAAGGTCGTGTGAAAACCGGTCAACCTCAGAAAATGATGGGAACACCACAGAAATAAGCAGGAAACAGCAGGGGCAGCAAGTATGGATGCCTCTGAGGCTTCCTCATTGCACCATTATGCCAAATTCTGGGCAACAGCCTGGTTAAAACAGAGGTAGGTATATGAACTACTCAAAAACAGGGAACCATTAAAACAGAGGTAGCATATGATGAACCACCCGACAACTTTGCCTGACACAGCATGGAGGTGAGGACACAGAGAACCATTAAAAACAGAGGTAGCATATGAACAACCCCAAAATTTAGCTTGAGACACCATGGCGGTGAGGACACAAAGAACCATTAAAAACAGAGGTAGCATATGAACCACCCCAAAATTTAGCCTGACACAGTATGGCGATGAGGACACAGGGAACCATTCAAACACAGGTAGCATATGAACCACCCAAAAAGTTAGCCTGACACCACAGACCCAGACCAAAATGGATAATACAATCACCAAATAAAAATAGCTGGATTATCGCTCGATTTAGCCTCAGCCCCTCATGCAGTTGTGCGTGAGAGGCATATCTCAAGACAATACAGTCTTCTTAAAAGGCCCTGGAATTTCATTTGATCGAATGAATACACTTTCAATCCTTTAAAGAGTCACTAAGAGAGGGCAAGTGCGGTAGCCTGTCTATTAAAAAGACCTGGTCTTCAAAAAGGCTACAACATCCAAGGAAGGTAGACGGTATTGGTAAAAAGCCTGGTCAATCCTGCCTTCAAAAAGGCTACTACAACATCCAAGGAAGGATAGAAGCTACTGGTGAAAGGCCTGGTCAATCCTGCCTTCAAAAAGGTAAATACAACATCCAAGGAAGGATAGAAGCTACTGGTGAAAGGCCTGGTCAATCCTGCCTTCAAAACGGCTAATACAACATCCAAGGAAGGATAGAAGCTACTGTAAAAAGGCCTGGTCAATCCTGCCTTCAAAACGGCTCCAACAACATCCAAGGAAGGATAGAAGCTACTGTTGAAAGGCCTGGTCAATCCTGCCTTCAAAATGGCTCCAACAACATCCAAGAAAGGATAGAGGCTGTTAGTGAAAGACCTGGTCAATCCGGCCTTCAAAAAGGCTCCAACAACATCCAAGGAAGGATAGAAGCTACCGGTGAAAGGCCTGGTCAATCCTGCCTTCAAAACGGCTAAAACATCCAAGGAAGGATAGAAGCTACTGGTGAAAGGCCTGGTCAATCCTGCCTTCAAAATGGCTACAACATCGAAAAAAGGTAGAAGGTACCGGTGAAAGGACGGCAGAGGACACCCGTAAGATGACATCCACAGATAATATGGTTCGAAATGGACAAGGCAAGGATGCTGAATTTGACTATGAATTTGACTGTAGCAGTTGGGGTAACATTCCCTACATAATGTATCTCCCTACTTTTCCCCCCACCGCTGTTTCGTCTTTAAATTTGACTGTAGCAGTTGGGGTAACATTCCTGGAATTATGTGACTTCCCACTTCTCCCCCCACCGCTGTTTTGAGTTTGAATTTGACTTTGAATTTGACTGTAGCAGTTGGGGTAACTTTCCCTGGTTGACTTGCGGAAATGCGCACAGATGCGGTGCACCTTGGTGAGCAAGTCAGCCAAATTTACGTAGGTTTTAAGGAACGGCAGCAACACTAGGTTGAAGACGTGGGCCAGGCATAGTACATGTGTGAGGCTGCCGAGTTGCAAAGCCGACACCAGGTTCTGCCCCTTGTCACACGCAACCAAGCTCACTGCTAATTACAAAGGGTAATTAGCAGTGAGCTTGGATATGGCTTCAATAAGACATAAATAAATAAAAAAATTAATGAACATCAGCCTGTCAGTGCTATCAGTTGACAGACGTGTGCACTTATTAGTGACTGATGATGCCACCAGCTACACTGAAGATCCGCCTTTGACAACACATTAGGGGCAGCGCAGCCCAACACCTCCAAGTCAAACTCAAACTCAAAATCCAATCAGCATTGGGAAGAAGTGGTGAGTCACATCCAAGCTCACTGCTAATTGCCCTGTAAAAGATGGTGGTGTCATATACTATATACTATATAGCTGCAGTTACCCACAGATTGTATACAACAATCTCCAGAAACTAGTATTTTCTTATTTCTTCACTTATGACTGCATCAAAGCTCACTGCTAATTGCCCTGTGAAAGATTGTGGTATATACTATGTAATAATAATAATAATAATAATAATAATATAATAGTACTGAGGACTTCTTAGGGGTCTGTATGCAACACCTGCTGTCCCCTTTCTGCCAGCAGCCGATCACCACAGTCTGCTGCTAAAATCTTGGTAGCTGCATGTCGCAGCCAGCAGTCTGGAGTCTGACTTTGAGCATAGCGGATGTGAAGGGGTGGGTGTAGGGCAGGAGGCGCTCGTGCCTGGGGCCTGGGCTGAGGGACTGACAGAGCCAGCATGTGACACAGGAGAAGAAGCACTAACTAAGTGAACGGCCTTGGTTCCACTGAGTAGGGTGTTTAGCACTCATATGCCTACCCTAAGACCCCGTAAGTTGCGAGAAGAAGCTCAGGATTGAATGTCTGCGGTGTGCCACAGCTCCTTCCTCAACGGGTGCTGATGTGTCACCCTGCCCAGGATCCCCGCTTCTGCTCACTGCATTGCTTGGAACCCCACGCCCATGGCCTCGACCCTTACCCCTGGGCTTAACCATTTTAAGGACACTGCACAGTCAAGACTGAGATAGCTGCACTACAGATCACAGGAAGCCAAGAAAATATATTACTCAGACTACTTTTGGAGGTAGTTGTATTGAGTCTGTGTGTAAGTGCTGCTATATGGTGTATTGCAGTATTTACACAGGGCAATTAGCAGTGAGCTTGGATATGCCCACAGTAAGAAATACAGAAGTAAGAAAATTTACTGTTGGTCAGGTCCCACTAGTTTTTGGGAGGCTGTGGTATACAATCTGTTGGTGGCTGCAACTATACACACTCTGTGACACCCCCTTTACACTGAGCAAGCAGTAGTGAACTTAGATATGCCAATCATCAGTTAGCCTTCTGAGCCAATGAGCAAACACATTGTACCATTAGAACACTGGAGTGATAGTTGCTAGAAAAGGGCCTCTATACACCTATGTAGATATTGCACCAAAAACCAGACATTTGCAGCTAGAATAGTCATTTACCACATTAGCAATGTATAGAGTGTATTTCTTTAAAGTTAGGACTAGTTTAAAGTTATCTTCATTGAAAAGTACAGTGCGTTTCCTTAAAAAATAAGGACATTTATATGTGACCCCAAACTTTTGAATGGTAGTGTATACATATATGAAATCTGCTCAAAAACGGCAAATGGCGAATAATAATGAATGATAATATGCTGTCATACTTAGACAAATGTATGACTAATAGAAGTTTTGCATTACTAAAACTTTTGTATCATATTGATAACTGTGACACATGTATAATATATATATATATATATATATATATATATATATATATATATATATATAAAAAAATATTTATTCCCTAACACACTTTTTTTATTTTTTGGGGACTCAGAACACGTTTTAAGGTATGGTTTATGTTTTTTTCACAACATGATTCTCTGGGTTAGTGGTGCAGAAAACTAGATAAAAGTGGAAATTCAGGTGACTGTACAAGAAATGATTTGGCTGCTCCCAACACCATTCAGCTGTGAGCTCTCATTCTCTGAAGATGATTGAAACACTTCTACCTGACTTACTGCCTCAAGTGGAAAAGCAACTGAGGATAACTACAAACAGATGTAAGAGCTCCATTATGGATTTTCTTGGTGAGAAGAGATCTCCTTTTGCAGTACTAGTACATTTATGTAGCCTTTGGGATTCAGTTCTGCAATGGAAAAAAAGTAAATAAAATAGGGCAAGATATAGGCTAATATTAAAGTTCCTTGCAAGTCCTTTTATTATGGACAACAGATGAAGTGCAACCCCGAAGAAAAGGCAGACAGTTTGACAGATGATCTGACTTCTATATTTGGTATTTAGTTTTGGTCAGATATATGTTATTTATGCACAGCACATTTCTCTGACTTTTGATCTCCCTGTCATGGCCTTTATGAATTGTCTCTTTCTATATACTTCATTCACTGACAGAGTCTTTCATGTCTAAGAGATAAACAAGGGCTTCTTAAGCTTATTCTACTTGAGCCTCACCAGACAATCCATGTCAATACTTGGGCCTAGATATGCCAACCAAATACCACCATGCACTACAAATAAACAGCGCATTACATCATACTTCTTTAGCATCTCCAAACACCAAAGTGCAGTCTGAAATACCTATAGTGCAGCACAAAAGAATTCCCCAGAGGTGTGCAACAAAAAACAGAAGCATCTAGAGGCATCAAACACTGTGTGACTGCAACTGACTATTATTACCTCTGGCTCTGGCGACATTAATGTTAAAGGGGTAGTGCGGCGCTAAACAATTATTCACAAAATAACACACATTACAAAGTTTACAACTTTGTAATGTTTGTTATGTATGTGAATGGCCCCCTTCCCCGTGTTTCCCCCCACCCACACTAGACCCGGAAGTGTGGTGCATTATACTCACCGCATCTTGTGTCGACCCCCTTCCCCCATCTTGGGACAATGACGTAGTCTTCGGGAGGCCGGCCAAACCGTTCTATCCGTCCAGGGCAGTTTTAATACATTGATGGGCCCAGTGCACAGCCCTCAAGAGTGCCCCCCCCTTCCCTTTCGGCACATTGTATAATGTACTGAATTTGCCCCCACACTGTATCAAGAGCCCCAATACATACAGTAGTTACCTTATAACACTATTTCCACCATACAGTGATTACATATTACATAAAAACTGCACTAAACAAAACAGAAAGATATCACCAATGATACCATTACATAATACTGCCACATCATGACCCCTAACACTACAACCCTATAACAGAGTGCAGTTACATCCAGTGACTCACCGGGGGCGTCTTCTCCAATCTGTCTGTCACCTTTTCTTTTTCTCTCCATCCAGCCTTGGCCACCTTGAAGTCTTTTCCTGGCTGTGAATCTTCTCTCCAGAATCTGCCAGACAAATATTTTAGGCTCCAACACATACAGTAGTTAGGTCCCTTGTACCCCTATACAGTAGTTACACCCCTCTGTACCCCTACATAGTTACACCCCTCTATGCCTCCATAGTTTTAAGGTGTCCCTGTAGTATATAGGCTCCTCCAGTTATATACAGCCCTCCTGTGCACTCCCCCATTAGTATATAGCCCCCTGTGCACTTTTCCCAGTAGTATATAGCCCCCCTGTGCTCTCCCACAATAGTATTTAGCCCCCCTGTGCTCTCCCCCAATATTATATAGCCCCCCCTGTGCTCTCCAATAGTATATAGCCCCCCTATGCTCTCCCACAATAGTATAAAGCCCCCTGTGCTCTCCCACAATAGTATATAGCCCCCCTGTCCTCTCCCCCCAATAGTATATAGCCCCCCTGTGCTCTTCCCCCAATAGTATATAGCTCCCTGTGCTCTCCTCAATAGTATATAGCCCCCCTGTGCTCTCCCCAATATATAAACCCCCTGTGCTCTCCCCCACAGTATATAGACCCCTGTTCTCCCCAATAGTATATAGCTCCCTGTGCTCCCCAATAGTATATAGACCCCTGTGCTTCCCAATAGTATAAAGCTCCCCTGTGCTCCCAAATAGTATATAGCTCCCCTGTGCTCCCCAATAGTATATAGCTCCCCTGTGCTCCCTAATAGTATATAGCTCCCCTGTGCTTCCCAATAGTATATAGCTCCCCTGTGCTCCCCAGTAGTATATAGCTCCCTTGTGCTCCTCCATAGTATATAGCTCCCCAGTGCTCCCCCATAGTATATAGCCCCCTGTGCTCCCCCACAGTATATAGCCCCCTGTGCTCCCCAGTAGTATATAGCTACCCTGTGCTCCCCCATAGTATATAGCTCCCCCATAGTATATAGCCCCCCTGTACTCCCCCATAGTATATAGCCCCCTGTGCTCCCCAATAGTATATAGCTCCCCTGTTCTCCCCCATAGTATATAGCCCCCTGTGCTCCCACATAGTATATAGCCCCCTGTGCTCCCCCATAGTATATAGCTACCCTGTGCTCCCCCATAGTATATAGCTCCCCTGTGCTCCCCCATAGTATATAGCTCCCCTATAGTATATAGCCCCCTGTGCTCCCCCATAGTATATAGCTCCCCTGTGCTCCCCCATAGTATATAGCTCTTCTGTGCTCCCCATGGTATATAGCCCCCTGTGCTCCCCCATAGTAAATAGCTCCCTGTGCTCCCCCATATTATATAGCTCCCCTGTGCTCCCCCATAGTATATAGCTCCCCTGTGCTCCCCCATAGTATATAGCTCCCCTGTGCTCCCCCATAGTATATAGCTCCCCTGTGCTCCCGATATTATATAGCCCCCTGTGCTCCCCCATAGTAAATAGCTCCCTGTGCTCCCCCATAGTATATAGCTCCCCTGTGCCCCCCATAGTATATAGCTCCCCTGTGCTCCCCCATAGCATATAGCTCCCTGTGCTCCCCAATAGTATATAGCTCCCCTGTGCTCCCCAATAGTATATAGCTCCCCTGTGCGCCCCAATAGTATATAGATCACCTGTGCTCCCCAATAGTATATAGCTCCCCTGTGCTCCCCAATATTATATAGCTCCCCTGTGCTCCCCAATAGTATATAGCTCCCCTGTGCTCCCCAATAGTATATAGCTCCCCTGTGCTCCCCAGTAGTATATAGCTCCCCTGTGCTCCCCCATAGTATATAGCTCCCCTGTGCTCCCCCATAGTATATAGCCCCCTGTGCTCCCCAGTAGTTTATAGCTCCCCTTTGCTCCCCCATAGTATATAGCTCCCCTGTGCTCCCCCATAGTAAATAGCCCCCTGTGCTCCCCCATAGTATATAGCCCCTTGTGCTCCCCCATAGTATATAGCTCCCCTGTGCTCCCCCATAGTATATAGCCCCCTGTGCTCCCCCATAGTATATAGCCCCCTGTGCTCCCCAATAGTATATAGCTCCCCTGTGCTCCCCATAGTATATGGTCCCCTGTGCTCCCCCATAGTATATAGCCCCCTGTGCTCCCCAATAGTATATGTGCTCCCCCTCCCATATAAGATTGAAAAAAACAAACACTTTTACTCACCTAGGTCCACGCGTTCCTCTTCTCTTCCCTCTTGTGGCTGCACTCCCCTTACCCTCGCGCCGACGCTCCAGTGACGTCGGGCGCTAGAGGGAAAGTGCGGCCTCTTGTGACCACAGGAAGTGCGTCCACAAGAGTGACTGACAGGGAGGGAGCCAATGGCTCTCTCTCTGTCAGTATCGCTGCTGCTAAAGCGCTGAAGTGCAGCAACGGGCAGGCGGACGGGGGGGCCCTGCAGGGGGCGCCATGGAGGGGTAAGTAGATTATCCATCCATAGCGCTCCCCCCTGACAGGCTGGTGGCCGGAGCCCTGTGCGACCGCACTGGTTGCACATAGCAACGGCCGGCCTGCTCGGGGTCGGCCCCTTTAACCAGTGGGCCCGGTGCACGTGCACCATGTGCCCTCTGGTTAAAGCGGCCCTGCATCCGTCCCTCATGCCGACCCCCTCTGCCGCGTCATCAGCAACTCAGCCGCGATTGGCTGAGCATAAAAGTGCTCAGCCAATCGTGGCTGAGCACAGTTATGACGCCGCAGAGGGGGGCCGGCATGAGGGACAGATGGAACGGTTTGGCCGGCCTCCCGAAGACTACGTCATTGTCCCAACATGGGGGACGGGGGTCGACACAAGATGCAGTGAGTATAATGCACCACACTTCCGGGTCTAGCGTGGGTGGGGAGAAACACGGGGAAGGGGGCCATTCACATACGTAACATACAATACAAAGTTGTATAACTTTGTAATGTGTGTTATTTTGTGAATAATTGTTTAGCGCCGCATTACCCCTTTAATGTCATTATTGCCATTACTATAATGATATTAATAGCCGATCACATTGAAGGGGTGCAGAACACATTAAAATCCCTTCATGGCCACAAATATTTATATATGTTCCTACTGCACGGGGCATCAGAAAAAAGAATGTATATAGCCATATTGTGAACATGAAGAGGTTTAATGAGTGGATTTGTGCAAATGCAAACAGTTACAGATGCCATTTGTAGTCTTAATGCTTATAGGACTTTTCCAAACTTCCAAAGTTATTAAGGGAGTCTGACCGCTGACCCCCTTTCCCTGCTGTCTTAAAAATGGTAACCTGGGGATAAATTCCCAGAGGCTAGACAGCAATATGGCGCAAGTGAGTCAGCAACTCACCGGCAGCGTCTTCCTCAGCTTTTCTCTCCTCGCTCTGTAGTCTCAGCCTCCTCAGATGGCACCGGAGTCTCCCACGGTGGGACCATCAGCAGGCAAGTACATCACACAGGTGACAGGTACATCACATGCTGCTAGCTCTGTTCTAGTGACTGCTGCTTTCTCCTCTTCAGGGCCTCACACCAATACTAATGTCCCTGATGTGACGCAGATATTCACCAAACCTCTGATTCCTCAATCGCAGGTGATAAGCTTATTATTGAATTACATGTCAATGTGACATGTCAATTTTTGGAGTGGAGAGGAGTGGAGAGGTGCGGAGAGAGAAGGCATGCGAGCCCTCCCATAGATAGCCTGTATGACATGGAGGCTGGTGGGATTCCGCAGCAGAGAGTTTCGTCACGGAATTCCTTCTCTTTACGCTGTGTGAACTGGCCCTAATATCAGCAGTGGACATTGGTAAATGAGCAGTGTAAAATGAAACTTTCTCCCAGGACAGCGGCATCAAATAAGAGACTGTGGGGGGAGTGCTATGCTCACCACGAGCTCTCTTTTTGAAGGCCATTGCAAGCGGAATTAGGTCTGAGACACCACAATATGGGGCAGAGGAAACATCCTGACCTTCCCATGGAATGGTGGTGGCACTACTCCGGGACGACCCTTCTGTTGAAGTAGCTGGGATTGGCTACTGCCTGCCATGGTGCTTTAAAGAATTCAGTCAACAATCCCAGCCTGACTGGTGTTCACCTCATTATTAGTTGTAACTGGTGGCTTAAACCTTCCTCCAATACGCATAGGATCACCACTCCTATAACTCTGTCTTCCACTGGCACCACCCTGTGTGACACCTTGGCCGCTGACACTGCCCATACCCTGAGAAGGGCCTGATTTTTTTTTACATGCTTGGAAATACTATACTCACTGACAATAGGAACTGTTTTCACAGCGCTCAGTAAGTTATTAAGGTGGACTCTGTCTTCACTGATCCCAGTGAATTGAAATAACACTCTAGGGGGGAAATTTATTAAAGGGGTACTCCAGCGGGGGGACATTTTTTTCTTAGGACCGGGAGGAGGTGGCTGAGGGAAACGACGTCCACTCACCTCCCCGGTTCCAGCGGTGGGTCCCACATCGCGGCGCTCCGGTCCCCAGTTCCCGTCCGCTTCCTGGTGTCTGACGCGGGCCTGAAACGATACATCTCAGGTCCGCTCAGCCAGTCAAGGACAGAGGCGGGATCTGAGCGGACTTGGAATGGATCCCGCCTCTGTCACTGACTGGCTGACCCGCGTCAGACACCAGGAAGCGCTTGGTAACCGGGGACCGGAGCGCCGCGATGCGGGACCCATCGCTGGAACCGGGGAGGTGAGTGGACGTCGTTTCCCTCAGCCACCTCCTCCCCGGTCCCAGGAAAAAATTTTCCCCCGCTGGAGTACCCCTTTAAGTCCGGCGTTTTCTGCGCCGGACTTAAAAATTTCCCCGCAGCTCCGACGGTACAGAGATTAATGTAGAGGTGGACTGCCTCTACATAAATCCCGTGTGCGGCATGAAACCTATGCCAGCTCAGAGCTGGAGTAGGTTTTCTGCTTATTTTTTAGTCAAAAGAATGGTGAATTAAGCGGACCTTAAGAGTCTCATTACAAGGCCATTTCATGTGAAAATACGGTACTACGGGCTAATTTCAATATTATGGCTGTAAGTCTTTGCTGGGCCACAGGTGTAATAACCTAAACTGACAACATTAAATGGATGAATTTGGCTGTAATCTTATCAGTATTTTTTATCAGGAATTTAAAAATATTCTCATTCAGTTTCATCAAAATTTTGCACCAAAACTTTAATTAGCATTGCTTGAACTTTACTTTTTTTTACAATGTAAGGCAAAGAACTGTTTCTACTCTGTTGTAGATTAAATCACAAGTACTAAAACATTTATGAGTATAGTAAAATCTGTTGCTTATATATCAAATGCTTAGTTTTTACCCAAGATGTTAATAAAAAGAACCTGAAATAAACATATCTGTCGAGGAGGATTTAAACCATTCTTAGATTTGTTTTTTACTGAACAAAATTAGTTTCCATTGTGTGGTTTCTTATCACACAATGTCACTTTGCATGGTAAATGTAGTGAAAACTTAAGCCTGCTTACATTAAAGCAGACACTGTAGTTAACAGGCTGTTGAATTATAGTGGTTTACATTTACTTTAATTACACCATATTTAAGAAAAATGTGATTTTATCCCCAAAGAAAAATGTATTTCTGCTATTATTTTGCCATTAAATATCCTTATTTCAGCTACTACCTGATGGTAGCTGCACAAAAATAGCAGAATACAATTGAAAAGAAGAAATTACAGCTAATGAGGCTGTGATGGACTAACAAAGAAAGATGGGCTCAGGAGAGGCAATCTCAGTTATGAGATCATGCCCATCGGTCAGCATAATTAAACTGCACAAGTGTTTAGAGGTAGAGGAAAGTGCTGGAGAAAATTGCAGTTTTTGCATAATAGATGCAAATTCTTATAAGAAAAGGGAGGCTTAAATGATTTACTTTAAATTATAAATATTTATCTTTCTTGTGTAATGATTGTCATGGAAAGTCTGCAGCATAAAAGCAAGGTTTATATGCAGAGTCTAGAAAAGCACAACAAGCTCTTAAATGTAAAGAGGTATATTAAGGCTGTTCTACTGCACAGTTTTTATGAAAGAGCTAGAAGTGAATCCAGTATAAATCAGAAGGATGAGTCCTTTCTTTATATTTCCCATTCCTTTTGAATCCACTTTTAGTCCTAGCTCAAAAACTGCAGTGGCAGTTTTCTACTAATACTGCAGTGTGAGATGGCCAGCTAAATTAAATTTTCCTTTAAGGGTATAAACCCACACACCGTATAAGCAGCGTATTTACTGCTGCGATACGCAGCAAATACGCAGCAAACACGCAGCAAATACGCAGCAAAAACGCAGCAGATTATATCTAAATAACTGAACACAGCATCAAATCTGTACCAACAAATCTGCTGCGTATTTGCTGCGTATTTGTTGCGTATCTGCTGTGTATACGGTGTGTGGGTTTGTACCCTAAATGTGAACTATGAGCAGGTTAGATGAACCTCACCTGGTGATAGCCCCCAACTGCACAGGAGGCACAGGGGATGAAGGTATGTCTCTTACCATCGTCCTCAGCACTGTTCCTGTGCAGTTAGTCACTTACTCCTCACTCCAGTAAGACTATTTGGAGCACTGGGCCCCCATAACGTTAATTTGCCCCTGGCTGGCCCACCCCTTCTAATGATTACACTGGCCAACAAATTTTCAAAAGTTGTTTGGTTCAGAAATAAAATGATCCATTTCTTAATGATTTTTATGTGCTGAATTCAAATATCACAAGGAAAAATGTTAATTGGCTCTAGTTTCTATGATATCGAAGAGTTCTCATGTTACTGTTTTGTAACAAGAATTTTTACAAATTAATTATGTTTATTGAACTCTGGAATGTAGGTCCTTATTCAATGGCTACTTGGTATATTTACACATCTTTTGTATTCATACATGGGATTGTCTCTGATAAGACCTTGTTTACATTCATGTGTCCATCCGTCAACGTTTCCCCCGGCGCAGTAGAGAATCACCGGAGGGAAACGCGTCTCTGAACTGATCCCTTTGTTTTTAATGGGACAGTTCGGACGATCCGTTCTACAATTGATGCCGCCGGACTGACAGACAGACCGCACATCAGAATGCTACATTCAGCGTTCTGATGTACGGACAGCTCAGCTATCCGGCACTGCCTTCACTAAAGTGAATGGAGCTCCATAGAGATGCCCCTGTCCGTGCCCCCCCCCCATTAACCCTTGTCACCCTGGCCATGCAGCAGAGTGCCCCTTTGCAGGGGGGGAAGCCCCCAGCTACTCTCTACAGTGCAGCATTATAGGACAGGGGTAGGGAACCTTGCCTCTCCAGCTGCTGCAAAACTACCACTCTTACAACTCTCATCATGTCTGGGATATCCAAGCATGATGGGAGTTGTAGTTTTGCAACAGCTGGAGAGTCAAGGTTCCCCATCCCTGTAGTAGGAGATGCCCCCATGTATTGCTGCCCACAGTAGAGGGCTCTGGTGTCCTGCTGCTCCCCTGTAATGCTGAATAGGAAAAATATGATGACAACTGATAAAATAAACGTATGGAAACTGATATTAAATCATAGGAATCGATAGAAAAACTGGTGACAACTGATCAGTTGTGACATCAATTGTGGTCAATATCTTTGAAAAAAACGGAAACGGATGCAACTTATATATGTAAACTAGAACTAACTGTACAACAGTAATCTGCAAGCATTGATGGGTTCCATGAAGGCTAGGTTCACACTGTGTTTTTGCAATCCGTTTTTTTCATCCATTTTGATCCGTTTTTCCATTGACTTCCATTATATATATATATATAAAAAAAAAAAAAAAAAAAAAAAGCGGATCAAAACAGATCCGTTTTTTTATGGACACAAAAACGTAGCTGACACTACTTTTGTGTCCGCTAAAAAAAAACTAATCCTTTTTATTTTCATAATGGAAGTCAATGGAAAAACGGATCAAAACGGATGCACACAAATGCAACCGTTTTTTTTGCAAAAAATGGATGAAAAAAAAACAGATTGCCAAAACTCAGTGTGAACCTAGCCTTACCCTGATACCTTTTTCCATATTGGTCATTCTAAGATGATGCGATATACAGTACCAGTTGATGATGCATCAACGTGAAGGAAATGCAAGGGCACTCACCGATGTGTGCTTGTACTTTATTGTTTTATCTTGTTAAAACATAGATGTAGCAGCCGGCGGGGACGCCGAACACTCTCAGCAGACAGCTGTTTAGCGTTTCCACGCTTCGAACTGACGAAGCGTGGAAACGCAAAACAGCTGTCTGTTGAGAGTGTTCGACGTCCCCGCCGGCTGCTACATCTATTTTTTAACAAGATGAAACAATAAAGTACAAGCACACATCGGTGAGTGCCCTTGCATTTCCTTCACGTTGATGTATCATCAACTGGTATATCGCATCATCTTAGAATGACCAATATGGAAAAAAGGTATCAGTAAATTGCTACCAGCACAGGAACAGCACTGAATAGATATGAGTGAATTGCTTATCTATAAATGATGCAAAGTGCTTCGTTTGATCAGTGCTCCGCTCATCAAACCAACTGCCTTTCAGTGCTGCGCCGCTCCCTGCCACTCTGCCCTGGGTGCTGGGGAAAAGCTGGATCCAGGATTGAATTCAGCATTTCCCAGCATCCTAGGAGGAGTGGCAGGGAGCAGAACAGCGCTGAAAGGCCGGTGGCTTGATGAGCAGAGTGCTGATTAAACGAAGGCCTTCACTTTGTTTAGATGAGCAATCTGCTCATCTCTAGCACTGAGGATGATGGTAAGAGACATACCTTTGTACTAGTCTCCTCCTGCCTGATAGGGAGCTATCAGCAGGTTACAGTCGTCTAACCTGCTGATAGTTCCCCTTTACTTGTTAGAAGAATTACTCCACTTAACCCTTTAAGGACGGGGCCCATTTTCGTTTTTGCGTTTTCGGTTTTTCTTCCTTGTGTTTAAAAGGCCATAGCACTTGCAATTTTCCACCTAGAAACCCACATGAGCCCTTATTTTTTGCGTCACTAATTGTACTTTGCAATGGCAGGCTGAATTTTTGCATTTGGTACACTACGAAACCAGAAAAAAATGTGTGGTGAAATAGAAAAAAAAAATGCATTTCTTTTATTTGGGGGAACTGTGTTTTTACGCCATTCGCCCTGGGGTGAAACTGACTTGTTATGAATGTTCCTCAAGTCGTTATGATTAAAATGATATATATAACATGTATAACTTATATTGTATCTGATGGCCTATAAAAAATTCAAACCATTGTTAACAAATATATGTTCCTTAAAATCGCTCCATTCCCAGACTTATAACGCTTTTATTCTTGGGTCTATGGGGCTGTATCAGGTGTCATTTTCTGTGCCATGATGTGTTCTTTCTATCGCTACCTTGATTGCGCATATACGACTTTTTGATCGCTTTTTATTATATTTTTTATGGATTTGATGCGACCAAAAATGCGCAATTTTGCACTTTGGGATTTTTTTGCGCTGACGCCGTTTACCGTGCGAGATCAGGAATGTGATTAATTAATAGTTCGGGCGATTACGCACGCGGCGATACCAAACATGTTTATTTATTTGTTTACTTTTATTTAAAACCTGGGAAAAGGGGGGGATTCAGACTTTTTTTTAGGGGAGGGGGCTTTTTACTAAAAAAAACTTTTTTTTTTTTTACACATATA
Organism: Dendropsophus ebraccatus; assembly: GCF_027789765.1. NCBI lineage: Eukaryota > Metazoa > Chordata > Amphibia > Anura > Hylidae > Dendropsophus > Dendropsophus ebraccatus. The sequence goes on along the minus strand of NC_091462.1, from coordinate 71,555,024 downwards.
CTAGAAGCCCCCCTAGGGGATTTCTAGTATATATACTTTGATCTCTCATTGAGATCTTTGCTGTATAGATATACAGCAAAGATCAATGAGATAGGCACACATTTGCTTTCGGCTGCTGCAGCCGGAAACAAACGAGTGCCGAGTCCGGAACGGCGCCATCTTGGATGAGTCCCCGGACGGCATCAGACAGGGAGATTGCTCCTCCGGGACAATGTCCCGGAGGAACGATCTCCCCCACTAGACCCCAGGGAAAGGTTGCCTCCGGTAATCGGAGGCAGCTGTCAACTTTGACAGCTGCCTCCGATTAGCTAATTAGCGGGCACAGCGATCAGACCGTGCCCGCTAATAGCGGCAGTCCCGGGCTACACGCGGCACCCGGGACCGCGGTGCTTCAAAGCGGGGTCGCCGCACGGCCCCGCTTTGAAGTGCTAATGAGGACATATGACGTACGGGTACGTCATATGTCCTTAAGAGGTTAAAGCTGGTAAAGTATGTTATGTCTACTGAAAGGACTGAACAGTTTGGAGCATTACACAATAATTATTTGATATCCTTGAATCTCTGTATGTAAAGCAGCTCTCCAACAGAAGGAAAGACAAACCAGACTATCCTCCAAAAGGAATAGTGTCCAGTTGTAAACAGCTTTTAAATTACAATTTTGTGATCTCAACAATCTAAGTGCATTGGGGGCCTAAAAGAAGATGAACCCCCCTATAAACACTCTTTTTACCTTCAAGGCCAAAGAGCTCCTAAAGGTTGGTGTTTAATGAGTCAATAACCCCCCTCCCCCCTCCACCAACGCATGTTATCAAATCATTTTCACGAGAAGGAGGTTCAGCAGGTCCCCAAGTGTTCCCTATTAGTGCATTGTACCACAACTCCAAGCAGACAAAGTGACACTGCCCCCTCTCCTAGATAGCTATCTGTAACAATGGAGAATCTTCTTAGGGCCTCAACAGCTATAGGCCTTTCCTGATTTAGTGACTTCATTTAATTTTAGTAGAGGCATACAACAGTGATTTCCTCATATCAAGCAATTTATTGAAACAAAAGCCAGTAGCATACCCTCACAAATATCAAATGTCTAAAAAACTTGTCATGTGCCCTCGAGCATCAACTACAGCTTGACAATGATGTGTCGTACTGTTCACAAGTCAATTTATTGCCTGCTGAGGCATGGCATCCTACTCTTCTTGAAGGTCCTCAGGTCATTGAAGTTCTGAGTTACGAGCCTCTATACGTTGACCTAGCTGTGGACTCAGATCTAGAGCTGACCACTCCATTTGATGTACCCCAGCCTTTAGCAGCCATTTTCTAATGATGCTGGAGCATTGTCGTCTATAAAGGTGAAATAATGCCTGTGTTGTTCATGCAAAGAAAAAATAACTAGATTAATAAGTTATTCAGTATGGGCTTGTCACTGTACCATTTGCAAAGTGTAGGGCAGGTCTGTATTGACTAGACATAGCGACCCACACCACCAACAGCAGCGCGTACCACCGAACAAGCTTCTTGTTAGAGAACAGAAATGTGTGCAAAAAGTATACTTAATATATTCTATTCTTCCTCACCACAGTGTATAATTCCAACCTATTATATTTTCTATAACAGCTGCTCTAAGATGGCCATGCTTTGCTTTCCAGATTCAATGTTTTTGTGGCTCCTCGACAGAATCCTTATTGAAGGACAATGTAAAATGTATTATATTGTGGTCAACATTTTTTAGGCTTTGCCCAATCAGCACATTACTTATTTTGTCAGATCTGTTGATTAATATTAAAGGAGAACTCCGAGCAGGAATCCCCGTCTCCACTTCGGTCCCCGGACACTTTGTGGTGTAGAGACAGGAATTGGTAAGTAACGTCTTAGGCCCCCCATTTTGAAAAAAAGTCATCCTGCCCAGAGTTCTTTTTAAGCCATGTAGGGTCTTCCTAAAATCCTGCACAATTTGGGAAAAAATTATCATTAGCAAAAGATGTAAACCTGTTTCTTTCACCTTATAGCGTAAAATAGCCTTGTTCATGACTCTGTTTTCATGTCATTGGATCCAACCTTGTGTCCTGCTTGGGAGGGGTGGGGGGAGGTTGTCAATGAATCAATCTAGTTGCCAATATTTGTAATTCTGTTTTTTACTCTTGGTGTTAGAAATATTGAAAGCAATTTTGCATTGTATTGGCACTAGGACTAATAAACATACTGAAAAAAAGGATGTCAACAGCTATCAAACAGCTAGATTCATGTTTGACTGACGTTGTGTGAAACATTCTAATGAACATATGGATTAGGCATATGTAACTGTAGGCATTGATGCAGAGTCAATGCAAAAGCATTAACTCCTATTAAAAGGCATGCTGTTGAATTCTGTAGTTTTTGCATTCAGGATTGAATTGAAAAGTTTAATTTTCTGAAAAAAAGCAAATAAGAAACCAGGGAGTTAAAGTATACAGGCACAACTTAGGCCACCTATGAAACATTCAGAGCCCAGTTAAAATAGAAACTATATGTAATATTATACGCAATACAGATTGAGGCTATGCTCACACTACTTAAGTTCCTTACGTAGTGCTGCAGGCTGAGGGAATCCCAGCCGGAATTGCAGCGCGGTAGAAAACTGACATGTCTGTTTTCTGTGGCCGCTATTCAGTGAGTAGCGGCCGCAGAAAACTCTGTCAGTTCACACAATGGAGCAAGCGGCTCTGGCCACATGCTCCATTGTGTGCTGTGAGGAGTTCTGATGAGGGCGCGCTCTGATGTGCCCGCATCAGAACTCAGCGGCGCTAAAGATCATCCGGCTGGTACTGCAGTACCGACTGGGATGATCTTTTCTGAGACCGTCCGTTACGTGACCCGACTGGGTCACGGAATGGCCAGTCTCATACTATGTGTGACCATAGCCTGACTCTGAACATTTTTTTATGTATAGATAGTTTCCCAGGGAACATCACATAGCAATATTTACCCATAGTAGTTTCCAACAGCAAAACATATTGTATTTATCTTTAGTTCTTCATAAAATAATTTCTGCATTACATTGTTTTCCTTTCTAGATAACATGATTCTAAAGCTCAGCATGCAAACAATTAGTACTATTGCATTTGACAAAAACAGGTGAGATACTTCCTTTTCAATTTTTTAGCAATATAAAGAAGCAGACATACAGTATACCTCAGGATACCATTACCTTAGGATATTAAATTTCCAAACGAACATATGGATATCTGACTTTACACCAAATCCATAATTTTCCTATTAATGTGAGAGCTTTTCCTTCTCCATAACACTGTGTCCATTTTACATTGTGACCAGGAATTTATATGATATATCATATTCATAAAACTATCACAGTCCTTTCAGTATATTTAGAAAATGATAAATGCTGTAAAAGTATACACACAAGAACACAGAAAAATGCAACAGCTCACTGCAATGGCAAGATACAGATCCACTACTATGAAAATCATTAAAAGCAGCCCCCCAACTGCTAAAAAAAATCTCCACAAAAATAACAAGGCTCTTTCATGCAATAAGCCTATGTTCTGAGCATGCAAGATCCATCCTATACTGACAAGAATAATAACCACCTGGGTGTGATGGGTGGAGTGTAAGACCAAGTAAAGGCAGCCACTCCCCCCATCTGAAACACAGAAAAAAAGACAAATTTGGTCAGCTCTCCTAGAACACCTTTCACACTAGGCAGAGGCACATTGCTATGGCTAAAATATATATACATATACACAATGTCGGGTGTTTGAACATTATTTTAGTTTGGGGTTACCAATTGCACTTTGGTTGTGGCTTAATTAAAAAATCCATTGAATTTAATAGTAAAAAAGGAGAAAGAACGGTGACAAAAGAAGAACTGTGTGTGAACAACTAATAAAAAACGTCCGCTATTTGCCAAAAACATCAGTTTTTCAATGCATTGTGTGCATAGGACGTCAATTACATTGAAGTCAGTTAAACTGCTGCAAAAACAGACGTTTTTTTAAACAGCAAAATCGGACGTTTTTTTCTCCATTTTTGACGTTGTGTGAACATAGCCACATAGTGGACCTGTCTGGAGGTGACAGCCGCTCAGTCAATAACTGGCTGAGCAGGGGGTTTACTACAGAGGTGAGTTAGTATCGGATGTGGTGGTGGCAACGACTAGCTGGGGACCAAAAGATGGTGAAAGGTTTTCTGGCAATTTCTCATTTTTAGTAAATTACTTTAGTAAGTACTTTTATTTTTGATGGTTTATCCACTGAGTTTTTTCATTACAAGTCATATGATTTTTTTAACCTGCGATTTCAGGATTTCTACTGAAGATTTGGGAAAAAAAATGCCAATCTGCATATAGACATTGCATTTTTTTCTGGCATTTTTCCTCTATGTGGAAAAAACTGTATACTACAGTGCTGATAGATTAGAGCTGCATTTAAACTCTCTACTAAGATAATGGTGTTTACATTCACCAACAAATTGAGTGCAATAATTCAGTAAACAAAAAATGTATAGATTTGCTGTTTACTTCAGGCTCCAATACCTATTCAATACTAATTGTTTTCTGTCAGACACACAAAACAACCAGTAGGAGACAATATCTGTAATGCAGGAATAATGAGAAATAAGCCATGGTTAAGCCAAGGAGCTGATGCTCCTTCTAAAGGTACAGAATCAGATTTTTAATTTGAGGAAGGATCATTTACCTCTAAAATGCATTATGCTGCTACATAAACACATTTTGATTGACTTTAATCGATAAATCTTGGAAGTTTATACAATTAGCCACCCAAACCTATTTTTCAAGGATTGGTTGCTCCAAGATTCCAGGTTTCTTTCTCACCCTTCCTGCGTCAGCTGTTCCAGACAGTGATGTCCAGTTACATACATGAACACCTTTGACTTTTGGGTATATGGTGGGCCCTCCCTTTCTCTTGAAACAACTCCAACCACAATATGAGATTAAAGTACAAAACACACTTTTTTGTTTAAAAATGGCCACATCTTTATTTAAATCACAGGACAAAAACAATCACAGGAGTCATGTGAAGTGCTAGGCTACCGGGATTCACAAATACTGCAAGATCCTTAGCCGTCTGACATCACCTAACCAGACAGTAATAAAGAGGGGAGGCACATTCTGAATGCCAATCTAGCAGAGACAGTACACTTTAAGGCCACAAATGACCTTTCTGAAGACCCTCACTCTTGTGTTGACCTGCTTTACTCACTCCTTGGATGATCTTACCATTACGACATCATTAAGAAGAGCCACTTCCAAGAATTTCAAGACTCCTGAATTACCAAACTTAAGCTCTAACAGTTAATATATATATATTAGGGATGAGCGAACTTTTGAAAAGTTCGGTTCGGTTCGATCCCCCGAACTTCCCTGAAGTTCGGATTCTTACGAACCAAACCGAAAACGAACCTTGCAATAACGGCTGAATAATTGCAGCTACAATAGTGGGAGTGTGATAGGGTATAGTTTCGTGTAGTTGCAGTTGCTATTACAATGAAAAAAGTGGAAAAAATCAAAGTGCAAAAATAGTGAAAAAATTATATGTTGTAATAAAGTCACTTTCGTTGTTCAATAATTTAATTTAAATTAATCCATTGTTGTGCAATTAAATATACTGTTAAAATAAATATATATATAAATAAATGTATATTTATATATATATATATATATATATTTATTTTTTTACAGTATATTTAATTGCACAAGTATGCATTCGTTTAAATTAAATTATTGAACAACAAAACTAATTTTATTACAATGAAAATGTGTTTTATTAATTAAATATTAATTATTACAGGAAACTCTATTAACCCCTTCCCCCAATATGACGTCCAGGGACGTCATGAAAAGCATTGGCAGAACGCATCATGATGTCCCTGGACGTCATGGCTTCTCTGCCTCCCCCTCTGTTCCTAGATGCGATCAGGCAGCAGGAGAAGGCTGTGTCACACAGCCTCCTCCTGCTGCCACTGCCCAGAGATGAGCCGCACTCCCCTGGAGCAGTTATCCCCATAGACGCCGCGGTCGATGCGACAGCAGCGTTTATGGGGAGATATGCTCCTGCCTGCTGATCGGGTGCCTGGGAGGAGGCTGAGGCACATGCTGCTGCGCTCCCCCCAGGCTTCCCTTCTCTGCTTCTGAGCCCCCCCCTCCCCTGTGGCCGCCCGCTCCCTGTGCTCCCCCATCATGAGCCGGCCCCCCTTCAGATCGGGAGCCTGGGAGGAGACTGCGGCACATGCTGCTGCGCTGCCCTTCTCTGCTGCCGAGTCCCCCCCCCGTGCGCCCGCCCCCTCCCCGTGATCCCCCATCTCCCTGTGCTCCCTCGGCTCCCTCTGCATTCTCTCCCACCTGGAGCCACGCAATCAATCGCCCGGCTCCGGGAGGGTATCCATAGCAACCTAGATACTTCCCAGTGCATCTGGGTTGCTATGATTTCTAATGATCAGGCCCCTGCACTTTGGCAGGCACCTGATCATTTGAATGATCTGTCAGTGTAATACTGACAGATCATTCAATATATAATGCATTACAGCACAGATCATGTGCTGTAATGCATTATAGATGTGAAAAAGTGAAAGTTAAAAAAAAAACCACATACATACATACATACATACATACATAATTAAACAAATAATTAATTATAATAAATAAATTAAATACATAATAAATAAATAAATTAAAATAAATAAATATATATAAATTAAATAAATATACACTTTCCCCATCCCCCCTTTATAAATGATCCCCTATAAATAAGATACACATATTTGGTATCGACGCGTCTGTAATGACACCATCTATTAACCGGTTACATTAATTATTCCACCAGATTAACGCCATTAAAAAAATAAATAAAAAACTAAAAAAAATTAAATTTTTGGTTAATCCCGCCCCCTAAAAAATTAAGGAAAAACCTATCAAAAAGTCACATGTACCCAAAAGGTGTACCACTAAAAGCGTCAGCTTATGCCACAAAAGAAAAGCCCTCTCATAACTCCATTGGTGAAAAAATGTAAATATTACAGTTCTTACAATATGCAAGACACAAACAATATTTATAGTATAAATGCCATAAACTATAACAAAAGCTATATAAAATGGATATCACTGTAACCGTACCGACCTGATGAATAACGATAACATGTCATATGCAACTTATAGTAAACGGCGTACAAAAAAATAATGAAAAACTGCTGCTAAATTGTGTTTTTTATTCGTACCACCTCAGACCAAAATAATAAAAAAATTATGAGGGTGTCACATGTCCCCCGGAATGGTACCGATGGAAACGTCAACTTGTCTCACACAAATATTTTGGCACCCCAAAGCCTCTGTGACATGGTATAATGGCTAAAAAAAACCTGAAATAAGAAAAGACCCCAAAATTCCCCAGGTCTCTGTCATGTCTGTGGCCACAGGTGACGCACTGCGGCCACATATGGGGGATTTCTAGAAACACTGGAATAAGGGGAATAAATAGTGAGATCCATTTCTCAGTTAGCATTTGATGTGTAAGAGGAAAAAAAATGATTAAAATGGAATATCTGCCAAAAAAATTAAAATGTAAAATTTCCCTTCCAACTTGCTTAAATTTCTGCAAAACACCTAAAGGGTTAATAAACTTGTAAAATGTTACTTTGAATACTGAGGGGTGCAGTTTTTACAGTGGAAAGATTTATGGGGGAAACTAACATACAGGCCCCACAAATTCACTACAGAACTGAACTGGTCCCTAATGAAATCAGAATTTGTAATTTTCCTGAAAATTAAAAAAAAAAAAACTGCAAAATTTTGAAGCCCTCTAATATCCTAACAAGTAAAACCACTTTCACCAAATGACCTCACCATAAAGCAGACATGTTGTAGATGTTGCAGTAATAATTAGTTCATGTGGCATGACTATCTATCTTAGGAAAAGAGAGTTTTGAAGATAAAGAAAAATACATTTTTCAATTTTTTTGCGCAAATGTTTTTTTTTTTACAAAAAAGAGTGTATCAACCAAAGTATACCACAAATATAAACAGGAATATGTCACAAAAAACTATCTCAGAATAATCGCGATAGTTAAAAGCACCGCAGAGTTATAACTACATAAAGAGAGACAGGTCAAATTTGAAAAATAAGCCCTGATCATTAAGGCCAAAACAGGCTGCGGAGGCAAGGGGTTAAAGCCGTTAATTCATATTGCCGGCAATAGAGTTTTCTGTCATAATTAATACTTTACTTTAATTAAAACATCAAATGTTTCTTCTAATTATGCTATCACAATAGCATTATAAGAAGAAACATTTTGAATCATATGTGCGCTCAAATAATTAAAAAAAAACGTGTAGGGTTCCCCCTATTTTCATAGCCAGCTGGGTTAAAAACCAAGCAACAGCAGCCTGGTAACACCAGGGTGGCAAGAGCCATTGGTTTAGGCCCTCTCCAGTCTAAATATTACCAGCCTGCTGCCGCCCGGTCCAGGGGCGCTAATTTTGACGTTCTGGGACCACTGGCACCCGGCTCTTCCCAGTACCCCTGGTGGCATTGGGTACTGGGGTAATAATGGGGGGTTAGTGCTAGCCATTTTATACCGGCTAACACTAGGCCCCGACTTAGTAATGGATTCCGTCTATTAGACGGCTTCCACTACTAAGTCTATAAAGTAAAGAAATAATGACAAGACACAAGTGAAGATTTTTTTTATTCAAATAAAAACACCCCCACACCCCTCTTTGACCATTTTATTAAAAAAAAAAATCCAAACAACCGTTGGTCATCGACGTAGTCCACCGAATCCGACGTAATCCACAGGATACCGATATCTAAAAAAACAAAAAGGGAGAAACACACAAAAAACACACAAACAGGAGCACAACACCCATCATTGTGAGCGGTGTTGTGCACCTTACAGTATGCAGCATCTTTACAGATCGCTGCTTACAGTCTGGCCGCAAGGGGTTAAGGGGGATGCATTGCATTCCCCTTAACCCCTTGGGGGCCAGACTGATTTCAGACTGCACCCATACCAGCAAGGAAGGGGTTAAGTGATCCCCCTTCCTTGCTGGGATGGGTGCAGTGCTGGGGAGTGAGTGGGGAGAGCTGTATACTCACCCTCTGATTTCCCGATGTGTCCTCTTCGCTGGTCCGCAGCACAATGAAGTCACTGTGCTGCGGACCGGCTCTTTATATGTGCGCTCAGCTGATCAGCTGATCAGCTGAGCGCACATATGAGTCAAAATGTTACTTCTCATAATGCTATTGTGAAAGCATAATTAGAAGAAACATTTGATGTTTTAATTAAAGTAAAGTATTAATTATGACAGAAAGCTCTATTGCCGGCAATATGAATTAACGGCTTTAATAGAGTTTCCTGTAATAATTAATATTTAATTAATAAAACACATTTTTGTTGTAATAAAATTAGTTTTGTTGTTCAATAATTTAATTTAAATTAATCCATACTTATGCAATTAAATATACTGTATAAAAATAAATACATATATAAATATACATTTATTTATATATATATTTATTTTAACAGTATATTTAATTGCACAATGATGGATTCGTTTTAATTAAATTATTGAACAACGAAAGTGACTTTATTACAACGAAAATGTGTTTTATTAATTAAATATATTAACCATTAGAGGAGTCGGCATTATAACAGAGGATCGCTAACCCCGTAATGCCGATTCCTGTAATACTGTTTCCCTGCTTTTCCATATGCATTCCAGAGGTGTTTGCATCACTTTCTGAAGATGTCTTGGATGTCTTTGATTTTATCTGTTATCGTTTTTTTTTACCAGATTCGTTACAAACTTTTTGCAAAGTTCGTAACAAACCTGGTTCGTTACGGTTCGGTTCGCTCATCCCTAATAAATAAATATATATATATATATATATATATATATATATATATATATATATATTTTTTTTTTTTTTTTTTTTTTTTTTTTTTTTTTACTATTGCCACATTTTTGCACACAACAAAAACAATTAATATTGTGATTAACAAAGCTAATCTTGAATGCATAAATGTGATGCAGTCATCCTCCACCACTAAGGAGAGGAAAAAAACTCTTTGGAGGAAACCTCTAGGGAACCATGATTTAAGGATTGCCAGACCTTTGGGTTAATGCCAATTCAATGAAATAAAATTAAAACTGATATTGTCATTGCATATCTGGTATCCTGGACAAATAATAATAAGCAATAATGCATGCATCATTACACTTGCTAAAGAGAATCAGTTGAAGAGTAAAGGTTAAAAAAGGGAGGACAGAAAGGGAATGTTTTTCTCCAGATCTTCTTGAAAGAGAGTGAAAGAGAGAGATCAATTATTTCTTTATTATCGTTTTTTGTTATTCTAGCTGATACATCTGTCTCTTAATCTCTGGTATATAAACTTCAAAAAACAAGTGATCATCTGCACAGCTCATAGTGTATCCAAAGACTTTAATTCAATACATAGTCCAAACATAATGTGCTTCAAGGCATGAGCCTCTTCACCAGGTAGCTAGGACATAAATGAGACAGAGCTCGGGTGTCTTTATATATCAACAGAACACCCAAAGGTACACATATATATGAATCAGTAGTATACAGCCTGTATATAACATCCAAAATATCGTTAATTAAGCCTAATCCTCATATTGGCCCTATACTCCATCTATAGTGATTTAGGGTCTCTTTCATTATACAAAATCAATCCAAATGTATAGAAAACACAATGAATCATCAGTTTGTGCATCAGTTTCTGCAGACTAGAGCATGTTTCCGTATCTGGAAGCAATGCTGTTGGTGTAGGACCTTCGTGCATACACACAAGGTCATAGTTATGACAGTGGGCTGATGCTGTAGGTCCTGCTCCACTCGCTCGCCAGGAACAGACAGCTTTCTTTCTGCATTATCTCTTAAAAAATCTAAGCTCATGCATAGAAGGCACAAACAATCTAAATGGGTAACAAGCCTGGAGAAACAGAAATGGCTGCACATCGCACCCATGGCTGATGCAAAAGCTTGTTTAGCTGCATTAAAAAACAACATCAGAAGTTAATATATAATTTGATCAAACCACACGTGCAGGTCTCTGATACACATGAGTCCCTAACTAAACAACACTGTGCCGGTCAGCGACCGCAAACCCCGCAAAGTGTGTGCAAGCTAGAAAGGGGGGCCACTAAATGGCTCTGCAACCCCACTGTCACAGGACCAAACCCCAAGGGCCCCCCCCCCCAACCCTGCGGAGAAAGCAGACATCAAGCAACACAAGTGTGAACAAGCTCTTACTGCTCACCAATGCACCAGCAGGCAGACTGGGAGAAAGAGGAGGTACTTACCATACAGTATGTACACAGGTGCTTCCTGCTAGTTTGAATCACATGGTTCTTATAAAGGAGGAGTGCTAGCCACAAAGAAAGGGAACAGAATACATAAAATGTACAAGCTTGGAGAAATAGAAATGGCTGCACATGGTACCCATTATTGATACGAAAGCTTGTTCAGCTGCATTAAAAACCAACATCAGAAGTTAGTATATAATTTGATCAAACCATATTACCTCATGTACCACGTGCAGGTCTCTGAAACAAATGAGTCCCTAACTAAACAACACTGTGACGGTCAGCAACCGCTAAATTATATACCAACATCCTGGCATTGTTTTTTAAATGTAGCCGAGAGGTATTAATGTCAGCAATAGGTGTGGGGGGTGCAGCAGCTCCTTTCTCTCCATGTCTGCAATCTATATGGGTAACTACTGGCCAGCATATCACACCATGTAGTCCAACTCTGGTAATGGACTAGCATGGATGACATGTTTGGCATGGATTAATACAGTTTTCAGTATACATTATTAGGCCATGTTCACAATCAGTTAAACACCGGCCATTCTGTGACTCGGCTGGATCACAGAACAGCCGGTGTTACTGATGATCATCCCGGCCCGTACCGTAATACCAACTGGTTGATCTTCAGTTCTGATGAATTGGGATGCGGGGGCATCCGTGCGCTCCCGCATCCCAATTCACAGCTGCACACAATCCATTGTGTGCACTGCACTATTCAATCAATAGCAGCCGCAGAAAACTGACATGTCAGTTTTTTGCAGCGCCGCTAGCAACCCCGGCCGAAGTGTATATTATGTGTATACACTCCGGCCAGGATTCCCTTAGCCTGCAGCACAATGTGTATTAATCACGCCCGTTGTTGAAAATCGGCAACAATGGGCGTGATTAATACAGAACCTACATTGTGCTGCAGGCTAAGGGAATCCTGGCCGGAGTGTATACACATAGGGGGACATTTATGAAGTCCGGCGTTTTTTACACGGGCTTAAAAATGTCCCCACAGCTCTGGAGCTCAGGGGATTTACATAGAGGCGCACTGCCTCTACATAAATCCCGATCAAACGTAGCACGTCTGTGTGCAACCCCCCCCCCCCGTAATGCCCCCTCTCTGCCCCACTGGTAAATGGGGCAGATGCGAAGAAAATATTTGCAAAAAAACATTTGCGAGTATTTTTACGGCAATTAGCCCCATCTGCTTCTAAAAAAGGCGTTAATGCCTTTTCATACATGTCCCCCATAGTATACACTCTGGCTGGGATTGCTAGTGGCGCCGCAAAAATATGATGTTATGTGAACATATCCTTAAGTTGTAAAACAATAAGGTGATGTCTCCAATTTAAGCTGCAGTGTTTCTGTATTAATAGGAAGAAAAACAATTATTTAGCAATAGTCATGTAGTTAGGCAAGAGACTCAGTAGTGAGGAGCCTGCTGATCATTGATTATATGCTTTCAATTATATTAATCACCAGCACTCTATACTATCAACAAGACAATTATCGAGAATTCTGTACTTTTCAGTTTATGAACAAAGGAATGATCTGCTTTGCCATTGATTACTTGATATACAGTAAAGTCACGAGAACACACTGAAAGAATCATGTAAATGCCGTGTTCATGTTGCCAATACACATGGGTTTTTTTGGCACGCTTGCTTTGGATTTTTATGCTCTACAACTGATCATAATTGAAGCCTATTAAAACCTGTATTTATTTGTACAGATATATTTACTGGAGATGAATGTTTTGCATTCTTAGTCTGCACTGTGTTTGTACAACTGGCATCTTTTATCTGAGCATGCTGAATGGATAATTGTTTGATTCATCGACTTATTGGACTGTGTGAACATCAGAAGCTCTACTGTATGAAAGAGGAAAATCTTTGCAATGGTATTCATCCTGACAAGTTAACAGCAGTTAACGCCAGATTGAGCTCCCTAAATGGAGTGTAGTGAATCAGTATATTGGATATTCTTCTGCTAGGTGTAGACATGCAAATAAATATGTTTACTAACCCTTGAAATTGGTAGTCAACAGTAAATAACAAACCTCATTAAGGTCTCTTGGCAGGGCAATTTGTAATGGCTTGGCTGTAAATGGTATAAACTGTTCTGAAACAATGCACAAGAAAGCATTATAAAATATAATCCGCTGCAGGTTTATATATTTGAATAGTCTTATAACTCATATTTCATAGAATAAAAACATGCTGCTTTGACCAGATCTTAAGATAAAGGTCACTTACAACTTATTGATCACATTGATCATGACAATGAACTCTTAATAGTAAACAATTATATTAATTACTCTCTCACATTACAATAAGAATCTTCAAAGACAAATCCATATTGTTAAAAACAGCCTACAGTATATGTTGCCAAAGAGTCACTTTAATAGGGTATTTAATCGAAGGCATTTATGGTACATTAACAGAATATAATGTAGATGTTTAATGGGTTATTGGTAGAACCTCTGGAACATCACCTGTAGGGAAGATTTATTGCTGCATATAATACTACAGGAATTGTTACTAATATTTGAGTTTTAGTATAATGATAGAAATATAGCAATATTAGCCTCAGATGTCGAAATCTTCAGAATATAGATTTCATGATGTTTGCTGTTTATAGATCTTGTCATCTGCTTAGCCTTAATAATCTGAAGAGTTATTGTACAGTTACTACAAAGGAAGATGTATCAGGTTTTAAGAGAGTCAATTGTAATGAAAAAGTATATAAATAAATATTTTTATTTTTTTTACATTTCAGTACCAAACCCTAAAACATGCATTATACACCTTCCATCACTGTCTAGATGTCTAGCCATGAAACAATTCCCAAAATTAAATTTTAAACTTAAGATGTGGGGGAGATTTATTAATGCTGTGCCAGGCTTAAAGCGTAACTGTCATTCAGGGCCATTTTTTTGAAAACATTAAATATCAACAGTTCAAGCAATTTTAAGAAACTCTGTAATAGGTTCTATAAACCAAAAGAGTTTCCTTCTGGACTGAAAAAGCAATCTCCCAGCCTCCCCCCTCACTTCAGACGCACCAGGATTTCTGTGTCCATTATGTGGCTATGGAGAGGGGAGGGACTGTTAGGAGTGACTGAGCACGGAGCAGTCTTGCACAGCACAACACCCTGCAATCTTCTCTCAGTAAGTCCATAGATAAGCACTGACCTTTCTGACCCCAGAATCCTTTTAGGTGCCCAGAGAGTCTACAAACAGCTGACCTTCATGTCACCTCTTCCTGCTCCCTCATCTCCCTCGGCCCCTCCCCCCTCCATAAGGATAGAATGGAGAGAGCAGAGCCCGTCTTCACTGGCTTCTCTGTCTCTGTCTACAAACAGCTGACCTTCATGTCACCTCTTCCTGCTCCCTCATCTCCCTCGGCCCCTCCCCCCTCCATAAGGATAGAATGCAGAGAGCAGAGCCCGTCCTCACTGGCTTCTCTGTCTCTGTCTACAAACAGCTGACCTTCATGTCACCTCTTCCTGCTCCCTCATCTTCCTCAGCCCCTCCCCCCTTTCATAGGCTTACAATGGAGAGAGCAGAGCCCGTCTTCACTGGCTTCTCTGTAATGAAGACGTGTTTGCCTGATAATGCACAGATAAGAAGTCAGGGGGGGAGGCTGGGAGATTGCTTCTTGAGTACAGAAGGAGGCTTTTTTGGCTGATAAAACCTATTAGAGAGTTTGTTAAAATCGCTTATACTACTGATTTCTGCAATAAAAAAAAAATATGACAGTTACGCTTGAAATCTGCAAAAAGTCATAGGGGGAAATTTATCAAGGACTTTGCACCTTTTTTTTTAGGTGAATAATTGGATGTTTCGCCCATTTTTGGTCAAAGTTCTATTTATAAACCAGTATTCGACGGGCGAACATTTTTTGGATTTTTTTTGCCTGTTTTGAGTATTCACCCAAAAGTTAGGATAATTTGGGATTAGCATCCAATTTATCACTTGCGACTTTAAAAAAAGTTGCATAAACAGGTGCAGGCTTAAGTCTGGTCAGTATTAGGTGAATATGCTTGCGCAATTTTTGTGTCTTTTTCTGCCCCTTTTTTGGAACTTTTTATTTAGATACATTCTCTATGGCAGTATAACATTTTATTAAAGCAGTCACAAAATATTGGACCAAAATATACACCAATTGTCACGAACGGCAGGTGAAGACAAGACACTCGACAGTGGGCCCTAAATCTGACCCCACCCACTGTCACCTGCCTACTTGCCTCAGTCGACCCTAGGCGGTCGCGGACAACCACGAAGACAATCCCTATACTGTATACGTGCAGAACATAAAACGCAGACAGACAGACAAACAAAATGCAGAGAGTCAACTAGCCGAGTCAGGAACCAAACGAGCAACGCAGTACAAAATCAGAAGCGAGCGGAGAGTCAGGGGACAGGCAAAAGGTCAGAATCCAGGCAAGACAAAATGGAATAGGATAGGACAGAATACAAGGGACTGGGGAGCTGGGATCAGAACAAACTAATAGCCAGCGATTAGAGGCTGACACTGCAAACACTTTATACTGGATCAGGAGCCCGGACCAAAGACTGATTGGTCCGGCCTCCTGAATCCAGACACATAGCAGCTGGTGCGCTGCAGGCTGAGTGGCAGAGAGATCCGTCACTCAGCCTGAGCTCAACAGCACTCAGCTGCTTGGCCGGGCGACGTACACTAACGCGAGACCCGCGGCTTCCCTGGTTACTAGGGACGCCGTCGGGTCTCCGTGACGTCACCCGGCTCGGCCGAGGAGGACGGCGCTGCGCTCCAGCCGGACCAGACGACGCTGGAGCGCGGTCAGGTAAGTTACTGACACCAATCCTCATTAGAATAGTCCCACAAATTTGACTCGTTATTAAATGTCCCCCATAGACTTTTGTGAAATCCTAGTGGTTTGCCCAAAATTTAACGACTTTTTGCACACTTACACCCTGGTCATATGATAGGCGGGCAGGGAGCATTGCCTCCTCTCGTGCCTGATTTATTATGGTAAGCCTGATAGCAGGTATAAATCATGGTGAAAATCTACAAGAAGATTTCTGAGACTATTGGCCTTCAGCCTCAGAGTCACTGGATTTACTGAGAGGTAAATCGGCATGGAGCACATGGCAGGGATTTAACTAAGACCATCATATGGGTACACCAGTCTTGAAATCCCCCCCCCCCCAACTTGATGTAGCCATGCATAAGAAAAAACATTTTAATTCAATACCTGAGTAATATTCTCAAAGTGGACTATAGAAAATAGAACGGCAAATGCTTTGCTTTGTCTCAGAGGAAACTGACAATGTTTCTATGGGTAAAAATACTAAACATTATACAGAAATATTAAAATGCCAATAAGGGTTTCCTATAAGCCATCAGATATAACAGAATCCACAGAACATATACAAAAAGGCAAATAGAAGAGACACCAAACTGCAATGAGGTAGTTATTACGGAAGACTTTAACAGCTCAGATATAAAATAAGAAACTGAAAAATGTTACAGGATACACAGTTTTGTCAATAACTAAAGACTAGTAACTAATAAACTTTCCACCTATTGTACAGTAGGATATTTGTTGAGAAGTCATAAGACAGTGAATTTTAGTAAGACAAAACTCAAGCAGCTTAGAAATGCTCTTAACCTCATTGATGTGACCAATGTAGCATTGGCCCATGAGGGATCAATCTTATCAAACTAATATGATCAGCTTCTAAAAGTAGATTGTAGACTTGATTGATTTTTCCTAAGCCTTTGATACTGTGTCACATAAAAGTTAGTTACATAAAATAAGAATGCTTGAATGGAAGTATATGGCTCAGTAATAGAAAATGGGGGGGGGGGGGCAATTTATAAAAAGGTACAGAAGTCCAGCTCACCTCTGCCTCTGTTGAAGTGCACTTGTCTTTAATTGGATACTTTACATTGTATTAATTACGATGTATATATAAATAAGAGTTATATTAGTGCGTGTTAACAGTGAGCGCATGTTCTCGAAATGATTTTAAGCTGTAAGTTTTGCTGATAGTGTGCTGCTTATTTTAATCATTTTAAAATAAAGAAATAATCATCTGCTCTTTTAGACCAGTTTTCTGGCATTAAAAAGTCACTAATTATTCTGCAAAAATGACTATGACATCAACCATTTACAAAAAAAATCCATAGGTTGTGAGGCTAAGTCGTAAAAGGTGGGGAAGTTGCTAATGTCTGCCCAAATTGAAGACATTTATAGAAGTCTGATCTAGGAATATGACATTTTAGGCAAAAGACAGGTAAAAGAATAAAAAAAGCAACAAAGTGATTTCAGTACATCATATATGTGTTCAAAAAATAAACAACATACAGTACCACAATTGCAGAAAACAGACGTAAAAAATGCAAGTACCAGGGTCATTCTGTGGCATGTATGTGCAATGGAAACATTATTTAAAATGGAACAATGGCAAGTGTTTGAAAGCTACAGTGCTTGATGTCATAACTCATTGGCCTCCACCTCAGACTCCAACAACGTTTCACTCCTGCTTCCTCAGGGAGTTCCGTCCTAAAGGAAGCAGAGAGAAATGTTGTCTGAGGTGGAGGCCAATGAGTTGGGACATCAAGTACTGTATCTTTCACACACTTGGCATTGTTCCATCTTAAATAATGTTTACATTGCACATACATGCCACAGCATGAACCATAGCGCTTGCACTTAGGTGTGTTTATGTTGTTTATTTTTAGCACACATAAATGACGCTCTGAAATCACTTTATATTGCTATCAGCAGTCCCGGCTGTCTGGCCTCCTTCCTCCCAAATTATGTTGTTTAAAACATTTCTTTTTGTAATAGCATGCATAAATAATAATAACATTTTGTGTAATTTGGTAATTTTCAGGGTTCCATAGGGAGTTTATAGCCAAGAAGAGCGTTAGAGTTAGCAAAACCTTTTAGGTGAAGCCGATCTCAGTTAAATCCCCACCGGATGGTTGAAAATCCTGCTGTGCAGAAGATACCTCTATACCTTTAAATGTTAGGAGTACCCCATTGTTAAAGTGTAACTATCATTAAAAAAAAAAAAAAAGACAGAAGTTTGCATTGGTAGGGGTCCGGGCGCTGAAACTCCCATTTATCGCTAGATGTGCACAGCATTGTGCGTTCTACCCCTTCTTCTCTGTTATAATCAGGGGCGGTCTTGGCATTTCTGGGGCCCCAAGCAAAGTTATGTCTGGGGCCCCCCCCTCGACACGCGTTGCAAAACAATAGACCGCTGTCTGTTGCCCCAGTAGTATATACCCCTTGTGCGCTACCGCCAGTAATATATACTCCTTATGTGCTGCCCCTAATAGTATATGCCCCTTGTTTGCTTCCCCCAGTAGTATAAAGACCCCTGTGTATTCCCCCAGTTATATATAGCCCCCCATGTGCTCCCCCCAGAAGTATATAGACCTCCTGTGTGCTGCCCCAGTTGTATATAGACCCCCTGTGTGCTGCCCCCTGTTGTATATACCCCTGTGTGCTCCCCCACTAGTATATAGGCCCCCTGTTTGCTCCCTCAGGGGTATTTAGCCCCCCTGTGTGCTCCCCCACTCGGATATAGACCTACTGTGTGCTCCCCCACTTGGATATAGACCCCTGTGTGCTCCTCCAGTAATATATATACCCCGTGTGGTTCCCCCAGTAGTATATAGACCCCCTGTGTGCCCCAACAGTATTATATAGACCCCTTGTATGCTGCCCCAGTTGTATACAGACCCCTGTGTGCTCCCCCAGTTATATATAGACCACCTGTGTGTCTCACAAGTAGTATATAGACCCTTTATGTTCCCCCAATAGTATATAGACCCCCCTGTGTGCCCCACCAGTAGTATATAGCCCCCCTGTGTGCTCTCCCACTTGGATATAGACCTTCTGTGTGCTCTCTAAGTTGTATATAGACCCCATTCTGCTGCCCCCAGTAGTATATAGACCCCTCTGTGAAGCCCCAGTAGTCTATAGCCCCCCTGTGTGTTCCCCCTGTTATATAGCCCCCCTGTGTTCTCCCCCAGTTATATAGCCCCCCTGTGTTCTCCCCCAGTTATATAGACCCCCGATGTGCGCTCCCCAGTTAAACAGACCCCTGTGTGCTCCCCCTCCCATATAGTATATAACACAATAAAACAAACACTTATAATCACCTGGGTCTGGGCGTCTCCCCTTCTCTTCACTCTTGTGGCCACAGGAAGGGTTTTCCCTGCGATCACAAGAGGCCGCTCCCCTTGTCCTGGCGCCGATGCTCCAGTGATGTCACTGGAGCGCCGGCACCACAAGGACAAAGCTGCCACTTGTGACCGCAGGGAAAACCCTTCTTGCGGCCACAACAGTGACTGACAGGAAGGGAGCCAATGTCTCCCGCCCTGTCAGTGCTGCTGCATGTAACTATGAGCGCTCATTATGAGTGCTCATAGTTACAGTTCAGATGGCAGCAGCGAGCGCGGCAGCGGCTCTGTCCAGCGGTCTTGAGCACAAGAGCAGGGCGTGGGGGCCCCCTGGATGTTGGGGGCCCCAAGCAATCGCTTGGGGTGCTTGGTGCCAAAGACCGCCACTGGTTATAATTGGAGCCTATGGATCTCCTGGTGCAAGGAATTGTTGGAAGTTCCATAGGCTTCCATTATTTCCATATTAATTCCATAGATTGCTCATAGTAGCAGTTACAACAGGTCTGAGGGAGCAGAGTTGTGTTGCTGAGCGCTTCTGCCCCTTCAATCTAGCGGGGTCTTAGAACCCGGATCCCCACTGATGCAAACTTCTGACATGTTGATTTTATTTAAATTATAGTTACACTTTAACTGAATACTATTAGATAATATAATTGTGTAATTTCTTTTAGTTTAGCTTCAGCCTGCACATAGTAATGCAAACAGAAAACTGCTTCTTGGAAACACTATGTACTAAAGATTATACTAAAAATTAGATTAGAGGAGTATTGATAGAGGGCAATCACAAAGTGCTCTCAACCATGTAGAAGCTAAGGATGTAAAACAGACTTTATAACTCATGCTTTAGATTCTGCCTTTTCTTTAGAAAAATTTACTTACAAAGTTGACATTAATATAGATTTTATATACTGTATATATATATATAGTGCTTCTCTTGAAACATTGCTAAGTTTGACCTCAAATTATATTGTTTATGGTGGCTTCACACTGGGTTCACACTACGTATATTTCAGTCAGTATATGTATATTTCAGTCAGTATTGCAACCAAAACCAGGAGTGGATTAAAAACACAGAAAGGATCTGTTCACACAATGTTGAAATTGAGTGGATGTCCGCCATTTATAACAGTAAATAACTGCCAATATTTCAATATAACAGCCGTTGTTCTAAAATAAAAGCAAATATTTGCCATTAAATGGCAGCCATCCACTCAATTTCAACATTGTGTGAACAGATCCTTTCTGTGTTTTTAATACACTCCTGGTTTTGGTTGCAATAATGACTGAAATATACTGACTGAAATAAACGTAGTGTGAACGCAGCCTGGATGTAAGAATTACCCAGCCCGGCAGATGTAAAGGAAATTAAACTGAACCTGTGCAATCACTGTGATAGATTTTCTTCAAAGAGGATTGTATTATTTTGAAGCCTTCTGTGTCAGAATGTATGCTAATATCCTCTAAGATTCTCAGTAGCTTTTATGGTTTGTTTATCTAAGTACACCCGTGGTACTCTATTCACCTCTGCTGTTTGTATAAACATGTAACTCATAGTATATATCTTCTGTATTTAATATATTTAAATAGATGTGGAGACCTGTCTTTCCAATGCATTGCGGTGTGTAAGCTATTGTGACTGCACAGGTCCATCATTTTAGGCTTACAAATTCCTTATGACAGCAATTTTCTTTATCTTTCATTCTGCTGTATTATGCAGCTCCGGGTCAAAATGTATCACATTCCCTGTACGACCATATTCAAAGTGGGTTCTTCTTAATGAGATAGCCTGCTGCATTAAGAGGATACATGTAGAGCCATAGCTGGATATAGAAGCAGCTCATGAAAGATTGATAGTTTTTTTCTGTATCACCTAATGAGAATAAAAATGGCTTTGGATGCTAAATGTCTGACCTGTCCTAGGTTATGCACTAAATAGCAAAACTTAACACATTAAACTGTGTTTCTAATTATAGTGCATATGTGGCTTCTATAACAGTAACTAATATTGAAGAGCATTTACCCTAAAACAGACAGAAAATCTCTAAGTCCTTGAGTCCTCCTCATATGGCATGTTGTAAAATATTTTATTCATTTATTTCAAAGCTGAAGAAATATATGCATAACCTGGTTGACAAGCAATATGCAGGCCATTAGGATGTGTTTCTGGATACAAATACTGTATTCATAAATTTGTTACTAAAGAGGAGCAAAGCAGCTTTTGTAAGTATAGCCATACAACTCTGCCAGATCTGCTCAGTGTCCTTATGGATGGGCTGAAGTGCCTCATAATGATCACACTCACTTATGGTGTATTTACACATAG
Organism: Dendropsophus ebraccatus; assembly: GCF_027789765.1. NCBI lineage: Eukaryota > Metazoa > Chordata > Amphibia > Anura > Hylidae > Dendropsophus > Dendropsophus ebraccatus. The sequence goes on along the minus strand of NC_091462.1, from coordinate 71,533,186 downwards.
AGATTTATCTGACAGATTTTTGAAGCCAAAGCCAGGAATGGGTTTGAAAATAGGGGAAATCTCAGTCTTTCCTTTATGACCTGCTGTCTGTTTACAGTCTATTCCTAGCTTTGGCTTAAAAAATCTGTCAGATGAATCTGTCTGTGTAAACGTACCCTTAGGGTATGTGCACACTACGGAATTCTGATGGAACACTCGCAAAGGATTCCTCAGCTCTCAACCTGCTCATGGAGGCTGGTGGCCGTGCGCGTCTCTGCTGCTCCCATAGACTTCATTCTATGGTTTGACAGATTCCGCCGTTCCACCTCAAGAATGAACCTGCTCATTCTTCGGGTGGACGGCGGAATCTGTCAAACCATAAAATTATTGGAGCAGTCGAGACGCGCGTGACCACCAGCCTCTGTGAGTGGGTGCAAGCTGCAGAATCTGCACGAGTGTTCCGTCGGGATTCCATAGTGTGCACATACTCTAAAGAGCAAAAAACATAGTTTGACTATTAAGAGAGCATTAACGATTTCTGTGTGATTCGTGCCTCCTTTTGCTTCTATCAATCATTGGCTGTATATCCCCCATTACGCAGGGTGATGTCTTGTGGGTCACTCCATGTAATAGGGCATTTGAATACGTAGTGAATACGTAGTGTTTTTTTGCATTTAAATTGCAGAGGGAGCAAAGTTGAGCCAGAATATTCAATGTCTCTCACTGCAGACAGAGCAATGAAGGGAGGCTTCTGCTGCAGCCAGTTCTCTCATAGAAACAGGGTTGTGAAAACAACGTGAATTCTTTATATATTTACGAGACCTTCAAAACATTTGTATATGTTTGCATAGTATTTATTGAAATAAACTCCAGAAACACAAACAACTGGTAGTTATACTAGCCTAAAGGTAGAAAAATATGTACAATAGCTGTCACCAACCGGCCATCTCTCCCAATCTCCCCATACACACAAACTGTTGGTGCGGTCAAGTGTTCATGTGTTCTGAATAATAAGCTGCCGCCAAACATCTCTGGAATTCAAGCTGCTTGATCCTTTTCTTCTCCAAAGTGATCTGTGATGGGAGAATTTTGAGCACTTGTACACATTAGACAGCCAGCAACTTCCACAAAAATTAACAGGCTCAACCATCTATTTTTTAGGCTATGTTCACACTACGTATATGTACGGCCGTAGTGCGAGCCGCGAATATTCGCCTGTAGTTTTGAGGTTGATGCGTACGCTGGAAAGTATACGATATACGGCTGCACAGTGCACACTACGTATGAGCCTACGGCCCGAACGTAAACGGACCCGTAAAAAACTGAACAAGACCATAGTTTGCGTCCGGAACTGTACAAATTCACGGCCGTGGATTTACAGGCGGTCCCGTACGGAGTACTTAAAAAATAGCCGGCAATAATGTCGAATGCCGATGCCTCTAATAGTTAATATATTAAATTAATAAAACACATTATTTTTGTAATAAAGTCCCTTTCATTGTTCAATAATTTAATTCTAACGAATCCATCATTGTGCAATTAAATATACCGTTAAAATAAATATATATATAAATAAATGTATATTTATATATATATTTATTTTTTTACAGTATATTTAATTGCACAATGATGGATTCGTTTAAATTAAATTATTGAACAACGAAACTGATTTTATTACAATGAAAATGTGTTTTATTAATTAAATATTAATTATTACAGGAAGCTCCATTAAGCCGTTAATTGATATTGCCGGTAAAAGAGCAAACTGTAATAATCAATACTTTACTTTAATTAAAACATCAAATGTTAATTCTAATTATGTTATCACAATAGCATTATTAGAAGAAACATTTTAAATTATATGTGCGCTCAGCTGATTGGCTGATCAGCTGAGCGCACATATAAAGAGCCGATCCGCAGCACAGTGACTTCATTGTGCTGCGGATCAGTGAAGAGGACACATCGGGACATCGGATGGTGAGCATAAAGTGCTCCCCACCCCCTCCCCAGCACTGCACCCATCCCAGTAAGGAAGGGGGGGGTCACTTAACCCCTTCCCTGCTGCGATGGGTGCAGTCTGACATCAGTCTGGCCCCCAAGGAGTTAAGGGGATGCCAGACTGTAAGCAGTGATCTGTAAAGATGCTGCATACTGTAAGGTGCACAACACGGCTCACAATGATGGTGTTGTGCTCCTGTTTGTGTTTTTTGTGTGTTTCTCCCTTTTTGTTTTTCAGATATCAATATCCAGTGGATTACGTCAGATTCCATGAACGACGTCGATAACCGGCGTTTCTTTCTTTTGTTTTTTTATAAAATGGTCAATGAGGGGTTTGGTTTTTTTTTTTATTTGAATAAAAAAAAATCTCACTTGTGTATTGTCTTTATTTCTTTACTTTATAGACTTAGTAGTGGAAGCCGTCTAATAGACGGAATCCATTACTAAGTCGGGGCCTAGTGTTAGCCGGTATAAAATGGCTAACACTAACCCCCTCATTATTACCCCAGTACCCAATGCCACCAGGGGTACTGGGGAGAGCCGGGTGCCAGTGGTCCCGGAGCGTCAAAATTGGCGCTCCTGGACTGGGGCGGCAGCAGGCTGGTAAGATTTAGGCTGGGGAGGGCCTAAACCAATGGCTCTTCCCACCCTGGTGTTACCAGGCTGCTGTTGCTTGGTTTTTAACCCGGCTGGTTATGGAAATAGGGGGGACCCTATGCGTTTTTTTTTAAATAAATAACCATATTTTCATAACCAGCCGGTTATGAAAATAAAAAATAAAATCGTAAGAACAGCATGGCACTAAAGGAGTTTTAATACTGATACTGTCTTTATTGTTCCTTTTTTTTATAATCTTTTTAGTACTTCTGTATCAAATATCAGTTTAAAGGGAATCTATCAGCACCCAGGCTCTATCTGAGGTGCTGCTAACAATGTGCTATAGTTGGCAGTCCTGCTGACAGTGTGCTATAATTGGCAGTTCCCTTGTGAGCGTGTTGCCTTTTGGTAATTTGTCCATAAAATGAATTATGCACATTGTCTGTAATCTGTAATAAGAGTGAAAGAGGAGTTGAAGCTTAGCGTTTGAGCCATACCTCACCACCGCTTCCTCCTCCCTCTCTTTCATGAATAATCAATGGTGCCCAGCTTCCTGCTCGCTCAGCTGTCAAACAGTGTCTCTGATTGCAAATCAGTCCTCAGGGGTAAGTCATCTGTCTAGAGTACACCAGAAGGTCTTTCTTAGGCTCAAATCCTCTGATGGAAGTGAAATATAGGTGTTCATTTACTTTTTTCCCTGATGATTGCATAATTTTTAAAAGTGTCAAGAATTCCCAATCAAGTCCAAATTTGTTTTAAAATTAGTTTTTTTCTTTTTTAATACAATGATGCAAAAAATAAAAAATAAATATATAGTTATTTTTGTATTTTTCTCATGATTGTATTAAAAACCTAAATTAATTTGGACCTTATACCTGGTTGGGAATTCTTTGTACGGTTAGGTTATGTTGACACTATGTAAGCTACGTAAAAAAAATCCTGGCCGTTGTTGCCTATTTGCATCAATGGCCGCCATGATTACTATGTAGCTAACATAGTGCTGCTCTATATAGACTCTGGCCGGCGCCGTAAGAAACAGAAATGTCAGTTTTTTGCGGCTGCTGTTCAATGAATAGCGGCCACAGAAAACCCTGTCAGTTCACACAATGGAACACGCAGCGGACCATTGTGTGCAGCGGGGAATTCGGATGCAGGCGCGCACAGATGCGCCCCCATCCGAATTCAGCTGCAGTGAAGATCATCCGGCTGGTACTATAGGATGATCTTCTCAGACATTGGCCGTTCCGTGACCCGGACAGATCACGGAACGTCCGGTGTCTTACAGCCTTAAAAATGATACAATAATGAGAAAAATAAATGAGTAATAGACCTATATTTAATTTCCTTTTTAAAACTTCATTACAGTAGGAGATGTTAGATCCACTCCAAGGACACATTTCCAAAAGGCACCATTCTCACTAGGGAACTGCCAGATACAGCACACTGTCAGCTCCAGTGGTAGGACCCTGGTGCTGACAGATTCACTTTAAGAACTAATATTTTGCAAACAAGCATGTATAAGAGGTATTAAATATCATCTCACCTTTAGAACAAAGTATTTTGCAAGATATATACATTATACTTCTTCAGTTACAAATTTCCAAATTGTGAATGAGGTCTCAGCACTAAAGAGAATCTAGCAGCCATATGAAATCATTCCCACTACGTTTTGTGTCCCAAAACAAAATGTATGACAATGCTCCCCACTTACTATATGCCATTTAAATTAGTCTTCTCATGTAAAAGCCTTAGGGCACTCTAATGCAATATTTCTCAACCTGTGGTATGCGTTTACAAATTTAGGCTATGTTCACACATGTATTTTATTCTGTGCATATATATATATATATATATATATATATATATATATATATATATATATGTATATGAATTACACAATTTTTGTTTGAAAATATACTTTTTTAGGGAATATACCTTTTTGTCACTATTCACATTATGGATTTTTTTCATTATGCGTTTTTTTTTTTTTTTTTTATATAGTGATATATTCTACACGTTCACTATTTCACTCATCACTATATAATTAATTATTTTTTTAATTACGATATTTCAATTATAATCATGTTTCACTATTTTCACTTTTTTATATACACATATACACATACTATTTTCTTTTATGGCAACGGTTGTTTGGCAATTGTTTACAATCATGTGCACATGACATTATTGTTAGAGCTAGTGTCATCCTTAATAAACGGGCTTTCTTATGTATATAATGGTCTGGTAGTATTTCCATGTAAGTCCCAGCGTTATAGATAGTATACCCATTATTGGGCAAATAAAGTCCCGTGACCTAGCATTCCCGGGCGTGCGCACTGGGGCGGTTGCTGGCCTCAGTACCTGGTGTGCGCATGTCCGTGACGTTCTGGTTGCGGACATGCGCACCTGGGGTGAGCTGCCAGACCGGATGTGACGCGGCCTCCGCTTCCGGTCCAGTGCGCCGCAGTCCCGGAAGGTGCAGGGTTGTTAATTAGAATTGAAGCATATTTAAGGGGGGTGAGATCAGAAGTAGGCAGTTCCCCGAGGAAGCGTGCAATAGCGAAACGTACGTAGGAACGGCTTGTGTGGTGTCGGACAACATGGGTAGGTGCAATAAGCTCTAAATGTTATAATGGCCATTTGGTTTTGGCTGCCTATATGTTGAATGAAACTGAGGCAGTATTAGGGCAGTACGAGATTTTGTGCACCTTATAGATATATTCCCATATGGAAAAATTGCTGTGGGTAAAATACCTTACTGCAGACACCTGTCTTATATTTGTTTTTACTGTGGTCATACTTTTTAACTTCATTTAATATTGTAAAAGTTTTTGTATGTATTGGTACCTATCATATATAATAAAAATTCTTTGTATTTTTATGAACTAAGCCCATTGTCTTTTTCTATTGTATACAATTTTATCTTGGGTAGTTTCAAACGATAGAGTGACATCTAGTGCTGTAGGCTGGTACTACAACCCATATTTTTAAGATCATTTCTCACATCTATCACAAACCAGTGTATGTAATATGTTCACACAGCGTATATTTTTGTAAAATCATGGCCGTTGTACAACTCTACTACTCTAAGCTCGCTCTACTTCTCAGTGAGAGTTCAGCTCTCCTGCTCCTAACGCAGATTGTGTCTAGTCAGAAATCTATTATCTTCTGCTGCATGAAGTATTTCTACAGTAAAGAAGATTTAATTTACGGTAACAGGACTCAGTGATTATTGTTCTGGCACCTACACTGTCACTATTCCATCCCTGGGTCATCTCCTCTTTCTGTGGGTGGCAGTACCGATAGTCCAGATGGGTTACAGCTCCACTTCGGATTACCGTGATAAGTACCCAAGGGACCCCCTCACAGCCCTCACAGCTTAGTGGTGGAAGCTGAGTGGTAGCTCATAAAATGGCTTACAGTAAACCTTCTCTTACCCACACACCACAGTGGTAAGAACCAGGTATCATCAGGCATGGGCCTTCAAAAGCGGAGGTCTGTGCATAGGATGATAATCGGCTGGCATAAGTAGGCTTGAGAGGGATCAATATAAATGGATATTCCCACCCTGGTTTTTGTATCTGGCTAGTTTTGGAAATGAAGAGGGGGGGTTGGGGGTGCAGCCTTTTTTAAAGTTTATTTATTTAATTAAAAAAAAAGGTACATGTCAATATCCAGCCAAAAAAGGACGCCAAAGTAAGTGGGTCCATTTACTTTAAACTGTAAGGGCAATTGAGTTGCTAATTCAACACCCTAAGGTAAAGGAATTAGTGTAACTGTATAGCTCACTTAACAATAAAATTACAACTGAGGTTACTGATTGACTCTGTACCTTTAAGAGTCAATGTAAAGATACACATAAAAGCCACGTTCATATAACATAAGTTTTCATTAAACAACGGCCATTGTTACAGTTTTGCTTGGTTTGCAGTTGGCTGGTTTTTAATGACAGCGGATGATCGCATTGATCTCTATGGAATCCTGGCCAGAGTGTATACACGCTGTCTACACTCTGGCCGGGATTCCATGCGGCCGCACAAAAAACTGACATGTCAATTTTGACTGTGCAGATAATGTAAAGCAAGGCTCCAGCCGTACTTTACAATATGTGCTATAGTTAATTGGAGTGCAGGCACACCCGAATGTGCCCATATTCCAATGAAATAAAAATGATAATCACCCTGTCGGTACGGCTGGGATGAACGTCACATACAGCTGTTTTACAGCATCTGAACGAGGCTAAAAGTAACAAAAAAAAGTGTCAGTCCTCAAGGATATAATTATTAAGGATAGTTAGCTAAAATAATTAATAAAATAATGGATGCATTATTAAAAATCATTTAAAGTGTCTGTGTCACACTGAGTGTGTCACTGTCATGGGTGTCTGGTCCCTATGCTGCGCTGTTTCCTCTTCCGCAGGCCAGTGCGCACATCCCCTTCCCCTAGGCTCTGTTAAGCCTTAAAGGGAGAGTGCCCTGATAATTGGTTCTGCCTCCCCCTGCCACATAATGAAGCCTGCTGCTTCCTGTCCCGTTTTGTTGGATCTTTAGTACTTTTTGCCTACTGAGAAATCATTCATTGCAGTTGGTTTCCATTACAGTGTACCAGTCCTCTTGCTCTCATCCGCTGACTCCGCTATTGCCTGCCGCCTGCCCTGACTTGTCTATCCCCGACCACGCATCATCCTACGTTCGTTCCTGTACTTCATTTCACCTGCCACCTTCGCCAGGGTTAATGACCTGGGGGTCACCTGCCACAGCAAGTCCATCCTGTCTCTATGACATGTCAAAAGTTGTTTGAAATTATAGGGACATTTCAAGTTTTATAGCTCAAAAGTATAAAGTAATTTCTTCAGGGCCCTTTCTGTTAGTTCTATATACTCTCTGAGAAATTCCTATGCATTACATGTGTTCCAAATTATAATGCAAAGTGCTTGGGAGTGATAAGGTAAGAATTTTTTTGTTTGTCAGTTAAACTCATTGATGGTGATGTGTGTCAGGGCTTTTTATATCACTGAAAGCAACTGCAGACACCTGTGCTAATTAGTTTGGCAGGCGTGTCCAATTAAAGGCAAGACTACTGGCCCACTGGCCCACGTTATTAGGCAGCCTACATTTGAGCCAAAATGGCAAAGAAAAAGAATCTGTCGGTTGCTGAGAAGCAACAAATTGTGGAGAGTTAAGGTCAAGGCATGACTACAATCAACATTGTCAAGACACTTCATCGTGATCATCGCACAATCAAGAAGTATGTAGCTGATTCACGGCACACACTGATAAGGGAAAATTGAAGACTCTTTCCAACAGGCAACTACATCAGTTTAAAAGAGCAGCTGCAAAAATGCCTTGTTATAGCAGCAGACAAGTTTTTGAAGCTGCTGGTGCCTCCAGTGTCCCCCGAACAACAAGATGCAGTTTCCTTTAGAGGCTTGCAGCTGTGCGTAAGCCATCCTGTTGACCTCCTCTATTCATTGCACACAAGCAGAAACAGCTCCAGTGGGTCAAACAATTCATGGAGACTGACTTCAAAACTGTTTTGTTCACCGATGAGTGCCGTGCAACGCTGGATGGTCCAGATGGAGTGGAGGATGGCTGGTTGATGGACACCCCATGCAAACCAGGGCTATGGCGCCAACAAGTAGGAGGTGGAGTAATATTTTGGGCTGGAATCATGGGTAGAGAGATTGTCGGCCCCTTTAGGATCCCTGAAAGGGTAAAGATGAACTACATAATGTATGTGGAGTTTCTCAAAAAGCACTATCTGCCATGGTTCAAGAAGAAGAACCGTGCATTCAGCAGCAAGATCATTTTCATGCCTGATAATGCACCGTCTCATGCTGCAAATAACACATCTGCATCTCTAGCTGCTATGGGCATGAAAGGGGACAAATTTTGGTGTGGCCCCCATGCTCCCCTGACCTCAACCCCATTGAGAACCTCTGGACCATCATCAAAAGGAGTGTCTATGATGAAGGAAGGCAGTTTACATCTAAGAAACAGCTCTGGGAGGAGATTCTGTCCTCATGCAAAACAATTAAGGCAGAAAACATCCACAAATTCAATGAACAAGAGATTTCAGAAGCTCCTTTCGAACAAGTGGTCCTATGTGCAAATGTAACATCACCTAGAATAAACTTTTGACTTGAAAACTGTTTGATTTCAGTTTGTAATAATCTGCTAATGCTTATTATGCCACAAATAACCATTTTTTTGTTCTTAATAAAAATGAAAAGGTTAAAAACTGCTGTGCATAATAATTTAGAACATGCATTTTGAGTGCATTTTGAGTTTTTATTTATTTTAAAAAAATTTTTTTTATCTTAGGCAGTTTCTTCAAAAACCTTTCAATTATACTCGAATAGTTGATGACTGGAAAATTACAATGACTGCCATTTATATAGGTAATTTTGGAAAATATGAGAACATATTATCTGCATAATAATTTGGAACCCAGTGTATAATAGTTCCAGGATAAAAATCCAAATATATGCTGCACATCCATTGGGTGTGATCTGTGTCTCTGCACGTGGAACATGCAGGAAAGCAACCGTAAAGATACACTTCAATGACCCAAACATGGACGGCTAGTAACTTGATTCAGGTCATCTCCTGCTCCTGTATGCTTGTTTTGCTGTACACAATAGCACTTTAGACAACAGACCACAATGAGTCTCATAAATGTGTGAATGTAAGTGACCAATACATAGTTATTAGTTTACTATTTCTGGGCTATTAAAGTCAATGAGCCTGCTGCTGTGGACCATGATATATGCTGGTTTCGCTTTTTGATGAGATGCCAATGTATACATAGGACTTATACATAAAATACAAAACTACAGATGTAAAGCATACAGTACTGTATATGGGGGAGGGGTTATATTAGGTCATGTATCGTGCAGTGTATGTATACAGTGGGCTAAGACAGCAGTGTCTTACTATGGTTACACGCTCATGAACTCCTATGTCATTAACCCTTCCTGATAGTGCCACCAAGCATCTGGATCCCCCTAACCCATTAGACTGATGACATGGGCAAGTTGTTGCTTGTTCACCTAGAAAATTTACAAATTTAATTTGGAGAAAAACAATTTACTTTGGCTGCTGTGATTTTGGCCCCAGCTGCGCCAGAATTGTGACACATATTATTTACATACCTCCCAAGTATCCCTCTTTTAGAGGGACAGTCCCTACTTTGGACCCACGTTCCTCTTTCCCTCTTTGTTCCTTTTTTTTTTACCTAGGAATTAGACTTTTTATGTTGCTGTAGAAAATGACTGGTTTCTTACTGTATAATAGACCCAAAATTGCATATTATTCTATCATGTGGTGAATGATGGATCCTAAAAATTGTTATATTCACATGAATCAAGTGACATTATAGCCCTTGTCACAAATGCAGCTCATATGGCCACATACACTCATCTGTAGGTGTTAAAAAACTGTTTTGGTGCCATAATCTTTGCCACATATAATGATTAAGCCACTGAGCTTCCATGTGACCCACTTGCCAATGGGTCCCTGCGGTTACCGAAACATTTATAGTCCTGTCCGTTGTTGCAGGTCTTCAATTTCAGACTAGGTTATTGATGTATGAATGGGACCTAAGGATGCATCCACACATACAGGATCTGCTTCAGATTTGCAGACATAAATGTAACTAAATGCACTAATCTGCAGCAGATCCTATATGTGTGGATGCTTCCTTGAATTTAAAAGTATTGAAATGTCTGTAAAAAATTTCCTAGAGTGAACCACAAGTGCCCCTCTTTGGCCTACCAAAATGTTGGGAGGTATGCAATTGTGACATATTTATAATGCATAGAGCACCAAAAGAAATGGTAAAATGTAACTTATCATAAAACAATCTAAAGACATGCCTACTTTATAATAGAAGCACCTAAAGAAGCACCATATCTGTCAAACAATATAAACCATTTTAGCATTGTGTGCATTTGTAGACTGTCCAAGACATTATTAATAAATCCAGCCAATATTCTCAATGAGAAGAAGAAGAAGAAGAAGAAGAAGAAGAAGAAGAAGAAGAAGAAGAAGAAGAAGAAGAAGAAATTTACTTAGGTCATTGCACCAATTTTGTTACACATTTTGTGAAACATATTTCTGCATTTATTTGTCAGTAGTTACTCAAGATTTTCAACATGTTGCTGGTGCCCCCCCCCCACAAAAAAAGGGGTATGAACCACTCATTTACAACAATGACCCAAATGTACAGTATAATATCATGCAAACAATGATTACCACCATTCCCATTCCCAGTAATGTTTATTTTTTCCTAGTAAACAGTTATTCTGTAAAGAGTTATTCCCCTTTTCACAATAGCATGATTACCTAAGGTCCCTGGATCAATTTCTTTCACTTTCTTCTCTGTATCTGGCTGTATTGATGTGATGAATCTCCAAGTCATCCATACAAATTAATATTCCCTGTTAATATTTAATTTCATGACTATAAATATTCATATAGTTAATTTAAATAGACAATTTATATTGTTTTGTGGGTACCAGGAAATCCCAGGAATCTAGTACTTTCAATAGACCATACAGATAATAATTTGTGATTATAAATAGTCAAGGGCGTATATACATAAATAGATAGATATTAATAATATAGACTAGTTTTTAATATTTTCATAAAATTAAATGCATAGCTTAATATACAGAGTATATACAGAGCTATTACATGACTCGGCTATCTTGGAACAAGGGCTGCACAGACATATATAGAAAATGAAAAAAATAAAGTTTATTACTTACCTCTCCATGTTCCCCAGTGAGCTTCTAGCTTTTCACTGCTGTCAGGAGCCGCCACTGAAGCTTCTACACCTATCTCTGTAGTGACAGGAAGCTCAGCCAATCACTGATCGAGATGAGACAGCGATGTGGCCAGCAATTGCCTGAGCAGCCTTTCACTTCAGACACCAGCTCAGAGACCTGAAGATCCAGCAACAGCTGTGGTGAGCGGACAGAAGTTAAAAGAAAACTGGAGAATGTGGACAGGTATGTATGAAGTTTATTATTTTTACACATTCTTTAGCTGTCAGCCACGCATCGTTATTACACATAGCGATGCCCAATGGACGGTTGATTATTTTTTAACATGTTAAAAGAGAACGGTTAGCCAACGATCATTTCTTCAGCTGATCTTTGTCTTTATTACACAGAGCAATAATCTGCCAAATTGACCTGATTAAGCGGATTATCACTCCATGCAATAGGGCTCTAAGTTTTAAGACAAAACAATTCAATTACTATTACTATTACTATACAATTTATAAACATAAATATATAGTAAACACTGCACAAGGTCGATTGGTAATACAAATAAATGAGGCAGCATACCACAATGAGATAATGATTATCTAGACCTTTAGGATCCTTTTACACAGAGAGATTTAACTGACAGATTTTTGAAGCCAAAGCCAGGATGTAATGACAGTTTTTATGAAAGGATCGCAGATAACATTGATCAATGCTATGCTATGGCATAGCATTGACCAGTATTACCAATCTGATAACAAAAAGAACCCATTAGAACCAAATACAAAACGTATGGAGGAAAAAAAAGTTTTCTCACCGATTCGTTGTCATCAGTGGTCCGACAGGAACACCTACGCTCTGTAAAGATCCCAAAAAATCCCAACAACCGCTGGTCATCGACGTAGTCCATCGAATCCGCTGTAATCCACAGGATATCGATATCTGAAAAACAAAAAGGGAGAAACATAGACAAAAACACACAAACAGGAGCACAACACCCATCATTGTGAGCGGTGTTGTGCACCTTACAGTATGCAGCATCTTTACAGATCGCTGCTTACAGAGTGGCACTCAAGGGGTTAAGAGAGGATGCATTGCATACTGAACAATCTGGCCTCCAGGGGGTTAAGTAAGGGTCCCCACTTAACCCCTTGGGGGCCAGCCTGATGTCAGACTGCACCCATACCAGCAAGGAAGAGGTTAAGTTACCCCCCTTCCTTGCTGGGGTGGGTGTAGTGTGTGTGGGGGGCTTTCTTCTCACCCTCCGATGTCTTCTATCTTCTTTCTTCTATCTTCTCTCTTCTATCTTCTCTCTTCTCCGGTCCTCGGCACCCTGAGCTTAGTGTGACGGGACCGGCTCTTTATATATGAGCTCAGCCAATCAGCTGAGTGGACATATAAATCTAAATGTTTCTTCTAATCTTGCTATTGTGATAAAAAAAAATAGCATCATTAGAAGAAACATTTGCTGTTTTAATTAAAGTAAAGTATTAATTAGTATATTGAACTTTATTATCGGCAATTGGCCGCCTTTTCTATATTTTTTACGTTGTGTGAACATAGCCTATATAAAATGTGCAGCATCTAAACTTGTGGATGGTGTGGAGAACTGCACACAGAGATTTTTTTTCAGGTTTTTTCTTTTGCTTTTTTTTATATATATGTAAAGAATGTTATTTTTCTTCTTGCAGCGTATATTACCTTTTAACAGATTTTTTAAAGCTTATTGTGATTTTTAAGGCTAAGGCTAATCTCTCCTATTTTAATGCATTTTTTTGTCATTTAATGCCTATTTACCATCAGGTGGTTTTTAATTATTTATAGTTGTTACTTGTAGGAATACATTTTGCAGTATAGTTACTCAGTATAGATCTTACACATATCATCTGTGTCATTATTTGCCAACACTAACTTTTATTGCCTTGGATTATTTGCAGGTGCTTCCTATGTCCTGAGCCTGCAGAAATCAGCCTACTCAACATGTCTTTGCATTCTGCTCTTTATGCAGAAAGTAACAATATTGTGGTTACTGTTACAAGTGCTTTCACAGTTACATACCCAACAAACTGTATAATGTTAGAAATGACCAAATCCGACAGTGCATAACCGTATGCTGCATCATCTACTGTACATACTGGCCTATAAAATTATTTGTAATAAGTTGTTAAATTTTCTCCACTTTGCAGATAAAGTTGAACCATGGCCCAATCAATATGGCCAATCCTATTAGCATCACTGTATTTGCCTTTTTAATACACTATGTATATTGAGCGCCAGTCATTCTCTTGACTTCAATGAATTCCATTGACTTCAATTATAATGTGGCAAATAACAAGTGGATGCCTTTTTTTTTTTTTACACAGTAGTTGCATGGCTTTAGTGTTTTATTCATGTACTTGGCCTTTAAATATCTTTCCTAAATAGTGATCTGTTTTTTGTTTAATGATTTTTTGTATTTACTAATATTTAAGGCAGGCAAAACCCCCACAAGTAATTCTGTGAATACACAATTATATGTTCTGGTGCATTTGTAGATGTAAATATACAAAGAATCTGTACCTACATAGGTAGAAAACAAAAATCAATGATTAGTGACTTGAAATGCACTGTACTTTATCAGAGAACATAGCAGGATTTTAGAACCTATGAAAACAAGTGTCAAAAAGGTAAATAAAGGCAAAATAAACAGATCAATAATGTAACCATATACGACTGTACTAGACTCACAAGGGACAGGCCTGTATAACAAATATCTTGTATGCCTGGGGTAATATCCCTCTAAATCATAGTAGTGAAAAGGTTGAAACAATTACACTTGCAGCAAACATGGACATAGTGACATTTATGTTGAACGTGTCATTGTGACCAATGTTGTTATTGTTTGATAAATATAATTCTGTTCTACAACCAGCCTTATAACACAACATTTATTGATAACAGTGAAACGATATATAGTAGGCGATTTTGGTGATGATGATAATAATAAAATGAGCTTAAAAATGAATGCTCCTACAATAAACCAATCAGCAGCAGGAAAAGGGCTGAACTACATAGTCCTGCCACGGCTTCAAGTTCATGCTGGTATCTTTTAGTGTTCAGTGCCTCGTGATACTGCACAGCTCACTTAGGGACCAATCTGCAGAAAAAAGTACTGAAAGAAGTAAGCTGCAGCTGCACAGGGTTAATGGGTTACCTCCTGTTTAGTAACATGGTCAGGCAATAACACTTTGGAATACTAAATATTCCAAATTTATCAGCAATCAAAAAAAAATTTGAATGGTTTTCTGCAATATATATATATATATATATATATATATATATATATATATACGGTGATGAGCTGGGGATGGGAGGTGTTGTATAGGGGAGTTCATTCCATTAAAAAAATAAAACCTAAAAAAGAATTATATATACACTACCGTTCAAAAGTTTAGGGTCACCCAAACAATTTTGTGTTTTCCATGAGAAGTCACACTTCTTCACCACCATACGTTGTGAAATAAATAGAGAATAGAGTCAAGACATTGACAAGGTTAGAAATAATGATTTGTATTTGAAATAACATTGTTTTTACATCACACTTTGCTTTCGTCAAAGAATCCTCCTTTTGCAGCAATTCCAGCATTGTTCACCTTTGGCATTCTAGCTATTAATCTGTTGAGGTAAGCTGAAGAAATTGCACCCCACGCTTCTAGAAGCAGCTCCCACAAGTTGGATTGGTTGGATGGGCACTTCTGGCGTACCATATGGTCAAGCTGCTCCCACAACAGCTCAATGGGGTTCAGATCTGGTGACTGCGCTGGCCACTCCATTGCCGATAGAATACGCGCTGTCCACTGGGTATGGCATGGCATTGCAAAATTGAGTGATAGCCTTCCTTATTCAGAATCCCTTTTACCCTGTACAAATTTCCCACCTTACCAGCACCAAAGCAACCCCAGACCATCACATTACCTCCACCATGCTTAACAGATGGCATCAGGCATTCTTCCAGCATCTTTTCATTTGTTCTGCGTCTCACAAACGTTCTTCTTTGTGATCCAAACACCTCAAACTTGGATTCATCCGTCCACAACACTTTTTTCCAGTCTTCCTCTGTCCAATGTCTGTGTTCTTTTGCCCATCTTAATCTTTTTCTTTTATTGGCCAGTCTCAGATTTATCTTTTTCTTTGCCACTCTGCCCTGAAGCCCAAAATCCCGCAGCCGCCTCTTCACTGTAGATGTTGACACTGGTGTTTTGCGGGTACTGTTTCATGAAGATGCCAGTTGGGGACCTGTGAGGCGTCTGTTTCTCAAACTAGAGACTCTAATGTGCTTATCTTCTTGCTTAGGGCCATGTTCACATTACGTATATGTCCGGCCGTAGTGCGAACCGCGAATATACGCCCCTAGTTTTGAGGTTGATGCATACGCTTGAAAGTATACGATATACGGCCGCACAATGCACACTACGTATGAGCCTACGGCTGGATTATATACGGTGCCGTGAAAAATGAACAAGACCATTGTTTGCGTCCGGAACTGTTCCAACTCACGGCCGTGGATTTCAATGCGGCCCCGTACGGAATACTTTTTTCAGCCAAATCAAACTCGATTTTTATATTAAAAGGTTCTGTGTGGTTTACTGGGTTGGGCAAAGATTTCCAAGTAAATGACCTGCTTCAGACCGCTTCGAAACAAGCTAGGAAGCATAACTATACAACGGGCATATGTTCGCGGTTTGCCCGCATGTTCGCAATCCAGCCGCATGTCTATTTTTCCCATAGTTGTAGTTTCAGCTGCACATGTCCCGCCGCGTACGAACTACGGCCGGACATATACGTAGTGTGAACATGGCCTAGTTGTGCAACGCGGCCTCCCACTTTTTCTACTCTGCTTAGAGCCTGTTTTTGCTTTCCTCTGAATGGAGTAGTACACACCGTTGTAGGAAATCTTCAATTTCTTAGCAATGGAATAGCCTTAATTTCTAAGAACAAGAATAGACTGTCGAGTTTCAGATGAAAGTTCTCTTTTTCTGGCCATTTTGAGCATTTAATTGACCCCACAAATGTGATGCTCCAGAAACACAATCTGCTCAAAGGAAGGTCAGTTTTGTAGCTTCTGTAACAAGCTAGACTGTTTTCAGATGTGTGAACATGATTGCACAAGGGTTTTCTAATCATCTATTAGCCTTCTGAGCCAATGAGCAAACACATTGTACCATGAGAACAATGGAGTGATAGTTGCTGGAAATGGGCCTCTATACACCTATGTAGATATTGCACCAAAAAACAGACATTTGCAGCTAGAATAGTCATTTACCACATTAGCAATGTATAGAGTGTATTTCTTTAAAGTTAGGACTAGTTTAAAGTTATCTTAATTGAAAAGTACAGTGCTTTTTCTTAAGAAATAAGGACAATTCAATGTGACCCCAAACTTTTGAACGATAGTGTATATATAAATATATATATTTCCGGGCAGACTCTTGGAGATATAAAGAAGCTGAGATTTGCATTTTTTACAGCATCTTTTTTTTATAATATCTACTATAAGCCAAATGATGAATCAGAAAATTAGATAATTTCATTTTTGTATTTTGTAAAAGTAAAGTGGAGCTGCACCTGGCAGATGTCTAAAAGCTTTCTGGGAGTTATATATTAGTGTCATATAATTGTAAGCTAGCAGGAGCAGACTTTCTTGCCATGGTTGAATGACTTGGCAGTGATGCCTGGATGATCCTATATGGAAACTTAGGAAGATATACTGGAAGAAAAACAATTTAAAAGACAACATTGTTTTTACATACTTTAAGGCTGGGTTCACACTATGTATATTTGAGGCTGTATTTGTGAGGCTGTATAGCAACCAAAACCAGGAGTGGATTGAAAACACAGAAAGGCTATGTTCACATAATGTTGTAATTGAGTGGATGGCCGTCATTTAATGGCAAATATTTGCTGTTATTTTAAAACAACGGCTGTTATATTGAAATAATGGAAGTTATTTACCGTTATATTACGGCCATCCACTCAATTTCAACATTATGTGAACAGAGCCTTTCTGTGTTTTCAATCCACTCCTGGTTTTGGTTGCTATGAGGACCTGACTTGAGGACCAAATACTGCCTGAAATATACTGTGTGTGAACCCAGTAATATAATAAACATTGACTTGCATATATAAAGAACCAACAGACTTACCCATTCAACTATTTGTATTTTGTGTGTGATTAAAAACTTTGTTTACTAGTAATTAGAGCTGAGCAAACCGGGTTCGGGTTCGAGTCGATCCGAACCGCAACGTTCGGCATTTGATTAGCGGTGGCTGCTGAATTTGGATAAAGCTCTAAGGTTGTCTGGAAAACATGGATACAGCCAATGACTATATCCATGATTTCCACATAGCCTTAGGGCTTTATCCAAGTTCAGCAGCCACCGCTAATCAAATGCGGAAAGTTTGGGTTCGGATCGACTCGAGCATACTCGAGGTTCACTTATCTCTACTAGTGATATGAAGCCAACTAGAGATGAGCGAACTTTTCAAAAGTTCGGTTCGGCCGGACTTTCGGATTTTTTGGGAAAGTTCGGTCCGACCAAATTTCGTATTTCTTCAGATTTCATAGTTTAAAGCATCTATATGATACGGGGGAAGTGTATATGGTTGAATTTAGGGCTCTATATGTCAGTAACATCATTATCTTTTTGATATCTCAAAGTCAATTTTTTTTTTTTTAGACTTCAATATTCACTATTACATGGTCTATGCAGGAAACTCACCATTACAGGGTCTATGCAGGAAATTCACCATTACAGGGTCTATGCAGGAAAAAGGTCCCAAATGCAGTGAAGGAGCAGCAGTAGTCATTGGAGGCCAGTGGAGGTCCAGCAATAGTCATTTGAGGCCAGTACAGGAGCAGCAGTAGTCAACATTTACACACTGCATGGTGTGGTCATGTGACCGCTCCTTTTAAAGCAATACCCACGTTACACAGGGGGTGGGCTAGTTCAAGATCCCTGCTGATTGGATGTGTTCCGGGCATCATGGGAAAGCGCTTTTCCCGCCCGGAACACTTTCTGCTTTCTAGAATGGTGGCTGCCATTTTAGAAAGCAAGAAAAATGGAGCGAATTTCCAAAAATCTTAATCCGATCGGACTCGGATTTTTGGGAAAATCCGAACCAGATCCCATACCGGGTGAACCGGTTCACTCATCTCTAAAGCCAACATATTCCATAAAGTCAATCTTTAACTACAAAATGCCAAAAATGCTATTCTTAGAGATATCCCCAGAGTATAAATCCGTTTAAAAAGAGAGAGAATTTATATACAAAAAAGAAGTATGATGCCTGGAGAGGTTTAACTCCCTCTTAACCCTTTAAGGACATGGCCCATTTTCGTTTTTACGTTTTCGTTTTTTCCTCCTTGTGTTTAAAAGGTCATAGCACTTGCATTTTTCCACCTAGAAACCCACATGACCCCTTATTTTTTGCTTCACTAATTGTACTTTGCAATTACAGGCAGAATTTTTGCATAAAGTACACTGCGAAACCAGAAAAAAATTCAAAGTGTGGTGAAATTGAAAAAAAAAACCGCATTTCTTTTATTTGGGGGAAATGTGTTTTTACGCCATTCGCCCTGTGGTAAAACTGACTTGTTATGCATGTTCCTCAAGTCGTTACGATTAAAACGATATATAACATGTATAACTTATATTGTATCTGATGGCCTGTAAAAAATTCAAACCGTTGTTAACCAATATACGTGCCTTAAAATCGCTCCATTCCCAGGCTTATAGCGCTTTTATCCTTTGGTCTATGGGGCTGTGCGAGGTGTCATTTTTTGCGCCATGATGTGATCTTTCTATCGGTACCTTGATTGCGCATATACGACTTTTTGATCGCTTTTTATTACATTTTTTCTGGATTTGATGCGACCAAAAATGCGCAATTTTGCACTTTGGGATTTTTTTGCGCTGACGCCGTTTACCGTACGAGATCAGGAATGTGATTAATTAATAGTTCGGGCGATTACGCACGCGGCAATACCAAACATGTTTATTTATTTATTTATTTGTTTACTTTTATTTAAAACCTGGGGAAAGGGGGGTGATTCAGACTTTTATTAGGGGAGGGGGATTTTTACTATTAACAACACGTTTTTGTTTTTTTTTACACATATACTAGAAGCCCCCCTAGGGGACTTCTAGTATATACACTTTGATCTCTCATAGAGATCTCTGCAGCATAGATATGCTGCAGAGATCCATGAGATCGGCACTCGTTTGCTTTCGGCTGCTGCAGCCGGAAACAAACGAGTGCCGAGCCGAGGACGGCGCCATCTTGGACGCGTCCCCGGCCGGCATCAGTAACGGAGATCGCTCCTCCGGGACAAGGTCCCGGAGGAGCGATCTCCCCCACTAGACACCAGGGAAACGTTGCCTCCGGTAATCGGAGGCAGCTGTCAACTTTGACAGCTGCCTCCGATTAGCTAATTAGCGGGCACGGCGATCGGACCGTGCCCGCTAATAGCGGCGGTCCCGGGCTACACGCGGCACCCGGGATCGCGGCACTTCAAAGCGGGGCCGCCGCGCGGCCCCGCTTTGAAGTGCTAATGAGGACATAGGACGTACCGGTACGTCCTATGTCCTTAAGAGGTTAAGCTATGAATATGATGAGATCAGATAGAAGAAGAATGTGACAGAAAAGACAACATAAAAAAGATTTTCTGTCCCCAACCAAGAGATACAGGTAACCCTT
This sequence comes from Dendropsophus ebraccatus, assembly GCF_027789765.1. Taxonomy (NCBI): domain Eukaryota; kingdom Metazoa; phylum Chordata; class Amphibia; order Anura; family Hylidae; genus Dendropsophus; species Dendropsophus ebraccatus. The sequence goes on along the minus strand of NC_091462.1, from coordinate 71,513,103 downwards.
AGAATATTAGCAGAAGACTCACTTTGACTAAAATATAGGCATGAACTGTGAGGCAGACCCTGAACCTTTAATAATGTGTTTGCAACCTGTGAGACAGACCCTGTACTTGTGCATTCAACCTGTGGGACAGACCTGGCACCTCTAATACTGTGACTGAAGCTTGTGAGACAGACTGCCCTCCTCTTATAATTAAATTGCAGCCTGTGGAAAAGAGCCTTTTCAGGTTATATTGTTATACATGTTTTTTTAACTAATATTTTTTTTATTTTTTTTTACACAATTCATTAAAAACTCATAGGTAAACAACAATAAGGTATAAAATACAAGTTGTAGCAAATAATTCATTAGTATATACATATGTGCAAATTATCCGTACGATGCTCCCCTTCCCGGCGCCACATACTTACTTCAAATTTTCTGTTTATAGACAATAACTAGATACTCTACTCCTCAACTATTCTCCAAGTGCCAGAGACACCCAGAAGGTGTGTATCTATTATCCAGTCAAATCCTCAAGTATCCTACCCGATTTTATGCCCCACATACTTTTGCAGCTTTCATACCTGGGAATCGATTCAAGAGCATAACACAACCCTTCCAGGTCAATATCTTCTCCGTTCGACACCACCATTTTGCAAACACTCCCATGGCATGATCCAGATACATTAAGTAGATCATTGCTATCTACCCGTGTCGCCTTGGAGTAAGTACCTCCACATTAGTCAAGATCCTCGTCATCCAGAGGCACAGATACTTTCTTTACAGGGAAATCACGTTTATTATATATGTATTCACCTCCTTATTCTTTAATCTTAACTCATATTTTCCTTCCCCCCACCTCCTCTTTTTTCTCTTTTTACTTTTTTCCATATTCCTTAGTCTACTTTTACTTTTAAGGAAGGGTTGGCATATCAACACTACCCCTCATAGAAGCACTCAGGGTGCAATATCCAGAGTGGCGATGCCGAACACCCAGGTCAGACCAGGAAAAAAATTTTACTCCACCCTATCTTATATGAAGGGGTGCATCAGATGGTCACATCAGATCATTTAATTATTTCATTATGCTGCCATATTACTTTTATATGCATTTATAGATTCTATTTCATTATCACTTGTAACACCTATCCCCCATCCCGTTCTCTGCCCACACACAAAAAACAGGCGAAACCTCTCTTCCTGTTTGTGTAGGGCAGATGATTTGAAGGAAAATGACTAGAATTTGTGTGGCCATAAAGGTGGCTTTCTTCAAGGCTGCACTGTGTCACCAGAGTATTTCCTCCACTCCTTGTTCACAATATACACTCTGTGCAGAATTATTAGGCAAATATTATTTTGATCAAATTATCCTTTTAATACATGTTCTCCTACTCCAAGCTGTACAGGCTTGAAAGTAGGGATGTTCCGAACCCTCCGAGGTTCAGGTTCGTATGAACCCGAACGCTCGGCATCAGATTCCCGCTGTCTGCCCGCTCCGTGGAGTGGGTGGATACAGCGGGAGGACCACCTGGAGAACTGGGATACAGCCTATGGGTATGGCTGTATCCTAGTTTTCCAGGCGGTCCTCCCGCTGGATCCGCCTGCTGCACGGAGTGGGCAGAAAGCGGGAATCATTACCGAGAGTTTGGGTTCGTACGAACTCGAACCGAACTCGGTTTGGACCATCCCAACTTGAAAGCAAACTACCAGTTAAGTAAATCAGGTGATGAGCATTTCTGTAATGAGAAGGGGTGGGGTTTAATGATATCAACACCCTATATAAGGTGTGCTTAAATATTAGGCAACTTCCTTTCCTTTGGCAAAATGGGTCAGAAGAGAGATTTGACTCAACAGCGCGGCTGGCCAGTAAAGGTCTAAAAGAAGAAAAAATAATGACATGGCCCCCTTGTTCACCAGATCTGAACCCCATAGTGAACCTGTGTGAGAAAATGAGAGATGTACAGGGAGGGAAAACAGTCCACCTCTTTGAACTGTGTCTGGGAGACTCTGGTGGTTGCTGCATGCAATGCTGATCGTAAACAGATCAAGCAACTGACAGAATCTATGGATGGAAGGCCTTTGAGTGTCATCGTAAAGAAAGGTGGCTATATTGGTCACTGATTTGTTTTTGGTTTTGTCTTTGAATGTCATAAATGTTTATTTCTAAATTATCTGTTGTTATATTGGTTTACCTGGTGAAAATAAACAAGTGAGATGGGGATATATTTGGTTTTTGCCTAATAATTCTGCACAGTAATAGTCACCTGCACAAACGAATATCCTCCTAAGATAGCCAAATCTAAAAAAAAAAAAAAAAACAACAACAACCCACATCTCTCTCTCTCCCTCGGAAAGAAGGGATTGGTTAAAGTGATCAAAACTTATATATATTCCTACTGCCGATGCCCTGTGCTGTAGGGACGCACTGTATCTAAAGGTTTTGGCTATGAAGGGGTTTTAATGTGCACGGGACCGCTCCAGTGTGATAGGTCCTGCACGCAGCAGTGTCCCAGGAGCTGGAGGTGCAGATGCCTGTCATTAACCCCTTAAATGCCATGATCCATAGTGATCCCAGTGTTTAAGGAAGTCAGTGACAGCATAAGCACCCGTCACTGATTGATGGTCAGGGAGATCCCAAGCTTTGATACCCTCAGCTTGGAACCTGCCCACCCATAAGGTAAGTGGGGAATAAAGCAGGCATATGCCAGGGAGAAGGGGCAAAACTGCGCCCTTTCCCTAGCATACGCCAGGGGTGCAGCGTTAATAAATGCCCCCCACAATGTAATAAATATATATATATATATATATATATATATATATATATATATATATATAGGAGCTGAGTACTAAAATTATAGGAAAGTTTTAATATGAGCTATATGTTGGGTGGATTGGAGCTATGTAAACTTTATTATGCAAAAACTAAATAAAAGAAATGCAAAAGCGTGGAATGAAAACTAATATGATTTGATTCAATTGATTTAACTTTCCATGAAATGTTTGATGAATCCCATCACTTTTATGATAACACTTTTAGCTTTTAATAATTGAGTTTCTTCTTCATCTTTTTTTTTCTTATTATTTTATTTTAGTTTTGACAAGGGTGTTTCTGAAGTGCACCCCACATCAATAAATGCATTTTTGTGGAACAGTGTATACCAGTGCTGTTTCTAAATGTACCTCTGTGGAGTGCCACATTGATTCATCTACAACACGCTATCTTGCATGCATCTTTCTCATGTTTGTAAGCAGTTTAATATTGTGCAATGATCTATATGTTTTTGGAGGTCTGTCATCAAAGTTAAACAGCCCGAAGAGTAAACACATATTTTGGTCTAGACTAGAGATGAGCGAACCAGGTTCGGGTTCGAGTCCATCCAAACCCGATCGTTCGGCATTTGATTAGCGGTGGCTGCTGAACTCGGATAAAGCTCTAAGGTTGTCTGGAAAACATGGATACAGCCAATGACTATATCCATGTTTTCCACATAGCCTTAGGGCTTTATCCAAGTTCAGCAGCCACCGCTTTAAATGGCGATCATTCGGGTTCGGATGGACTTGAACCCGAACCCGGTTTGCTTATCTCTAGTCTAGACATATTCCCATGTAGTCACAATTCCTAAGAATTGATCACTTACATTTCATGTAGATCTGTTAAGATCTATCTATCTATCTATCTATCTATCTATCTATCTATCTATCTATCTATCTATCTATCAGTAATGAATTCAGCTATATACACATTCCACATTGAGATGCCAGATAGATAATATATGATTAATTGATTGATTTTTTGAATGGTTAAATTGTTACACTTTATGCGTTTGTTTGTTTTTTGTACAGGATTTTTTATTAAACATATTTTATAAGATGACTATGAATTATCACTTTTTCTGTTTGTGTATAAATTAAATAGATTTTCCATCCCTTTTTTGGATGAATTGACATTGTATTTACCTGCAAGTTTGGACTAATAGTCATACACTGCATAAAATATTAATTTATTTATGTTTGTGCATAGATAAATGGTAAGTATGTAAAAAGTAAAAAAGGGAATAGGGTAAAGCATCTTCAGCATAAATGACAGCAAGTGAAAGACAATGCAAAGACTCACCTTTTGATATTGTGCACAGAGCAATCACACAAAGCTATGGATCCAAGCCGGTCCCACTAAGTCTGGGTTTGCATACTGTAAATCTTCTTTTGTGACAACTGATGCCACAACGATCGCAGAAATGCATTAGTTGTCATGAGTTGTCCGAACTTTCTTTTTTCCCATTAAACACCTTTTTGCTATGCCATAACTATTTGTGTAGAATACGAAATATTTTATTTATGTACTTATTTTTCTGGATACTGCCAATGTCAATTATCAATGGCATCATGAGTATTTATAGATACAGTGTCATTTTCATTTTAATGTACTTGTGGATTAACTTACATATCTATACTACACTAGCATCCATTTACATACAGTGCTATGGCTTTGTTCCCACAATGTAAAAATAAGGGCAAAATGATCATTAATAATGGCCGTTGTTTTGCAACAATGGTTGTTATTTGCCCTTATTGTCAGAACATAGCCTTAAAAGACATATGTTCCTTGAAACTTTTAGCATATTTTCCCACAGCATTTTTTAAGGCGAAAATATGGCTGTATGTTTGCCTCAAAAAAGCATTGGGTGAACATATTTTATATCAAAAAAGCTAATTGTCTTTTTATATAGTGTGTTTATCTATATACATTTTTTATCAAGCATACACTGAATTAATCACTCCAGTAATAGTAGTATGTGCTGAGATAATTGGCGCACATTGACATGCTATTAGGTCATAGTGATCTCTGGTCTACCAATGTAATGGCCAGGATGTACATGTCTGATCCCAGCTATTTAATTTTTTGGATTCTACAGTGACTACAGCACCTAGGTGGCTAAAGATAGCAGGTGGGCTATGCATATACACTACCATTTAAAAGTTTGGGGTCACATTGAAATGTCCTTATTTTTGAAGGAAAAGCACTGTACTTTTAAATGAAGATAACTTTAAACTAGTCCTAACTTTAAACAAATACACTCTATACATTGCAAATGTGGTAAATGACTATTCTAGCTGCAAATGTCTTGTTTTTGGTGCAATATCTACATAGGTGTATAGAGGCCCATTTCCAGCAACTATCACTCCCGTGTTCTAATGGTACAATGTGTTTGCTCATTGGCTCAGAAGGCTAATTGATGATTAGAAAACCTTTGTGCAATCATGTTTACACATATGAAAACAGTCTAGGTCGTTACAGAAGCTACAAAACTGACCTTTCTTTGAGCAGATTGTGTTTCTGGAGCATCACATTTGTGGGGTCAATTAAACGCTCAAAATGGCCAGAAAAAGAGAACTTTCATCTGAAACTCGACAGTCTATTCTTGTTCTTAGAAATGAAGGCTATTCCATGGGAGAAATTGCTAAGAAATTGAAGATTTCCTACAACGGTGTGTACTACTCCCTTCAGAGGATAGCACGAACAGGCTCTAACCAGAGTAGAAAAAAACGTGGGAGGCCGCGTTGCACAACTAAGCAAGGAGATAAGCACATTAGAGTCTCTAGTTTGAGAAACAGACGCCTCACAGGTTCCCAACTGGCATCTTCATTAAATAGTACCCGCAAAACACCAGTGTCAACATCTACAGTGAAGAGGCGGCTGCGGGATTTTGGGCTTCAGGGCAGAGTGGCAAAGAAAAAGCCATATCTGAGACTGGCCAATAAAAGAAAAAGATTAAGATGGGCAAAAGAACACAGACATTGGACAGAGGAAGACTGGAAAAAAGTGTTGTGGACGGATGAATCCAAGTTTGAGGTGCTTGAATCACAAAGAAGAACATTTGTGAGACGCAGAACAAATGAAAAGATGCTGGAAGAATGCCTGATGCCATCTGTTAAGAATGGTGGGGGTAATGTGATGGTCTGGGGTTGCTTTGGTGCTGGTAAGGTGGGAGATTTGTACAGGGTAAAAGGGATTCTTAATAAGGAAGGCTATCACTCAATTTTGCAACGCCGTGCCATACCCAGTGGACAGCGCTTGATTGAAGCCAATTTCATCCTACAACAGGACAATGACCCTAAACACACCTCCAAATTGTGCAAGAACTATTTACAGCAGAAGCAGGCAGCTGGTATTCTATCGGTAATGGAGTGGCCAGCGCAGTCACCAGATCTGAACCCCTCATTGAGCTGTTGTGGGAGCAGCTAGACCGTATGGTATGCCAGAAGTGCCCATCCAACCAATCCAACTTGTGGGAGCTGCTTCTAGAAGCGTGGGGTGCAATTTCTCCAGCTTACCTCAACAGATTAATAGCTAGAATGCCAAAGGTGTGCAATGCTGTAATTGCTGCAAAAGGTGGATTCTTTGACGAAAGCAAAGTTTGATGTAAAAACAATGTTATTTCAAGTACAAATCATTATTTCTAACCTTGTCAATGTCTTGACTCTATTTTCTATTCATTTGACAACATATGGTGGTGAAGAAGTGTGACTTTTCATGGAAAACACAAAATTGTTTGGGTGACCCCAAATTTTTGAACGGTAGTGTATCTCTATCACCACTCAAGAATGATACTGACACTGATGGGTTTTAATAGCAGAGAATAAGGTCCCTACTCCACAGTAACGATAATCGGCCGGATCGGCCCCATTTGGCCTGATTCGGCCGATTATCGTTAGGTGAAATAGAGAGAACGATTAGCCGATGATAGTGTCATCGGCTGATCGTTCATTTAGGGCCAGACCTAAAATCATCGTTCCCCCACCGCGCATCGCTACGGTTGAATAGCGGTGCGCGGCCGGCAATTTGACAAGCAGGAGCAGCATACATTACCTGTCCAGCTGCTTCTTTGCTCTGTCTTCCTCCGCGGGTCCCGCGCGCTCTATCTTTAGAATGGCCGGTCAGCTGACAGAGCGCTCAGCCAATCACAGGCCGGGACCGCCGCGGCATCTGATTGGCTGAATGTGGCCTGTCAGCTGACCGGCCATTCTGAAGATAGAGCGTGCGGGACCCAGGGATGAAGACAGCGTGGAGAAGGTACAGGTAATGTATGATGCTGCAAGGGCTGCAAGGACACTATATACAGACCAATATTAGCACCATAGAGTGACCACCGCATAATGACTCTATATACAGACCAATAATAGCAACACACCATAACCGCCACATAATGGCACTATACACTCTATATACAGACCAATATTACTGCCATAGACTGACCGCCACATAATGACTCTATATACACACTATACAGACCAATATTACTGCTATAGAGTGGCCACCACATAATGACTCTATATACACACTATACAGACCAATATTACCGCCATAGAGTTACCACCACATAATGACTCTATATATGTACTATATACTGACCAATATTATGTGGTGGTCAGTCTATGGCAGTAATATTGGTCTGTATAGTGTATATAGTATCAGTATGTGGTGGTCACTCTATGGCAGTAATATTGGTCTTTATAGTGTATATTGTATTATGTGGTGATAACTTTATGGCATTAATGACACTATATACAGACTAAATATTACCCCCATACAGTGACCACCACCTAAGGACTGAATACCACCTTATTTTTTTCTCAGTAAAATACACAGTATTACCTTAGTGACATCATCATACACTATACATAGGAGCTGCAGCCAATCACCGGTCTCAGTGGTCACCTGCAGCAATTACATAGGACTGATGAGGCCGGAGAATGGCTGCAGCTCCTATATACAGTACATTCACTGCTACACTTCTGCTGGGCAGTGGAGTCAGCAATGCTGATACATACATACACACACACACACACACACACACATATATATATATATATATATATATATATATATATATATATTTATATATACACACACACCATCACTCACACATCCATGAAAACACATTATACAGATCCAACCCATCCAGCCCATACACTATACACAGGACATGTAACACACACTACATTCATCCCTCATACATCTACATCCATACACATTACACACTACATACACAGTATACCTACTACCACTAGCAGCATGCTGGGAGTAGTGGTGCATCCACATATGTCCATGCAGCAGCAGCAGGCTGGGATCCTCACACTGCAGCCTGCAGCCCTCTCCTCCATGTCCCGACTGCTGTAATATTACACCATGTGACACAGGGGAGGTCACATGGTGTAGTGAAGCTGGAAGGAGGGGGAGGGGGAGCAGCACACCGGAGCAGAGCGTCCTGTAGCCTCTGTGTGACCCCTGATAGCTGTAGCCAGGGATCATTCACAGACGCTGGAGGACGCTCCCAGTGTGCTCCTGCCCCTGACATATTATGTAATTGCCATAGGGGGCCCCCGCGGGATGGGGGCCCTGGGCAAGTGCCCTGTTTGCCCCCCCCCTAACGCCGACCCTGAACACAGTGTGCACTGACATGTTAGTTGTTTGTAGAATCACTAGGGATCCTGGCCGGAGCGCATACCATGTGTATACGCTCCAGCCAGGATCCCCTAGATGGAGAGGTAACGTATATTTTCGTAATAATCACGGCCGTTGTACAACGGCCATGATTTTACAATAATATATGTTGTGTGAACATAGCCTAACATGTGAATCCAATGTTTTCTTTGCCCACAAAGACTGCATAATGCATACACTGTTTGTCTCCTCTTCCTGCTCATTCCCTTAGTCCTTTCCCCTCCATAGGCTATAATTGGCAGTGCAAACCAGTCTTCTCTTTGCTTCTCTCTGCTGTAGTTTCTCTCTTGATAATGAACAGAAAAGAAGTAGCATGGGAGGGGGTCAGGAGTTGGGTGGGAAAACAGCTTTGTAAGTAAAGAAGTAAGCCTAAAAAAACTATTATTAATTATTATATACTACTATGATTATTATTATTATTATTATTATTATTATTATTATTATTATTATTATTATTATATAAGACTTTATTATATTTGCTTGTACTATTGATTCCTCCAAAGCTGTTTAAAATGACAGTTACACTTAACTCACTAGAACCCCTAATTATTACCACAGGTCATGTTATAGAATTCTACCAAACACAAATACTGAAGTTGGGCCTACAACAGAAACAGCAAGATATATATTACAATAGACAGAAAAAGAGGAAGGTTAGGAGCTAAGAGACATATAAAAAGTTTACCAAATGTTTGCCCAATCCTAATCCCCCTTCCTCATTGGTAGACTCCATGAACAATCTAAACATCAAACATAAGCACAATCTATTAATGAAAGGCCTAACATTTGCTCCATTTATGTTCAAAATTTGATTCAACTTTCACATATCGTACAGATATGAAGGACACGTTTTGGCAACCACCTTTTTCAACTGCCATTTCTCACCTTAAAATACAAACAAAAGTGCACAGTTAATGGTCTAAACATAAAATTATACCAAATGTCAGAATCATGTTTTTTAGTTCCCATCATTTTCCCTAAAATGGAATAAAAAGTGACAAAAAAGTCTATACTACACAATAAAAACTTCAGATTGTGGTGCAACAAATGGTCCCGAATACAGCTCTGGGAGCAGAATATTTTAAAAGTTTGTATTTTTTATTTTTTACAGTCATATAACAGAATGGAAACTTTACAAATAGAATATCAACTTAACTGCATTAACCTGAGGAATTCAGTTAACATATAAATTTTACCGCGCAAGGAATGGCATGGAAAAAAATAAATAAAAAACTCCATGAATTTGCAAAATATGGCTCTGTAGAAGGGAAAATAAATGAGTTATGGCTCCTTAACGAAAAAATGAAAAACACTCAGAACAGAGAAGTGCTATGAAGAACGGAATGTGTTTCACTATACTAGTCCAGTTGTATCACCTACTCCCAATTGACCACAATCAATACATTCTAGTTATCATCCACTAGGGAAATATTTATAATACAACACATTAACTGTGAATCAGAATATGCTATTATTCACCTGTACCTGTGGCTTACAAATACATCTGTCCATATATAAGAAATAATGTGTGGTGTAATAGGTAGTATAATCTACCTTGCGATATTACCTCGTTCTTGCAGCGTTTTTTTCAAGATGAGCTGTCCTTCTAAGATTAGAGAGACACATACTCACAATAGATGCTTTCCATTGTTTTATTTTTCTTTTTCATATGCAAGGTATATCGCAAACGTAGCTCACAGGCTGAGTAATTTCATGAACACATGCCAAACACCATGGCCTCCCGCCGGACGTTTCGGAGGACGGGACTCCTCCTTCCTCATGCGTATGAGGAAGGAGGAGTCCCGTCCTCCGAAACGTCCGGCGGGAGGCCATGGTGTTTGGCATGTGTTCATGAAATTACTCAGCCTGTGAGCTACGTTTGCGATATACCTTGCATATGAAAAAGAAAAATAAAACAATGGAAAGCATCTATTGTGAGTATGTGTCTCTCTAATCTTAGAAGGACAGCTCATCTTGAAAAAAACGCTGCAAGAACGAGGTAATATCGCAAGGTAGATTATACTACCTATTACACCACACATTATTTCTTATATATGGACTGTTGTATTACCGGATCTGTGGAAGTCTGGACATGTGTGGACTTGGATCAGGATCCTATAAAGTGCGATGTTGGTTGGTTGTTTAAAGTTACAAATACATCTGACATGCAATCAGGATATTAAAGAAACAATTCCCTGAATGCTGCTAAAGTATAAGAAGCAAGTAAATTGCTCTCTCTAGGCAATTGTGGCAATACCTCTGCAATGAAACTCTCTCATTTTACATATTATTGTGTCTATTTCTTACTTTTGTTATTCTGTACAAAGTATTTAAATGATAAAAGCTTTTAGGCAATAAAATTAATAGTTTAAGTCTTTTTACTTATAGAGTTATAGTGAAGGCCTTCAAAAATTTTGCCTAGATTTAAGTTTTACCAAAGGATTCACTGTAAGGTGTCTATCTCAAGACCTTCAAGACCGTTCTTTTCTGTTGGTATACTCTGGTTGTGTGTACAAAAGCGAGGAAGACCTGAGCTCACCTATTTAACGTGCTACAATTCTATTGTATCCGATTGATTACAATGATTAGAGATAAGCAAAGCAGCCGAATATTCGTTTTGTGAAGTTCGCAAATTTGGGTCAAACTCGTTAAGATTTGCAAAAGGAATTTCAATAAAACAGCCAAACTCTTGCAAAACTTCAACCCCCCATCATGTCTGCAAAGCTAAAGCTTTGAGTGTTCAGACATAATGAGTTGTAGTTTTGCAACATTTGGAGAGCCAAGGTTCCCTACCCCTGCTATACCAGATGTTACAATGTCAAAAATTTAAAAATGGCAATTAAAAAATCTCAATCAGCCAGTCAATCATGCGATTTCCCCCATGAACAGCAGTGTACCTTGGTGAAACAGCAGTGTTAAATATATAAACTTTGTAATTAACCATTTAAAACATTCCAATCCCCCTTCAAGTACCCTTTCACCTCCCCTTGTGTTGTACCCTTTGTATCATCTTATTAGTTTAAGTGGCACTAATATAAGTGCCAATTTAATTTTGTTTTCAATTTATTTCATTTGGCTTTTAATGTATACGTAGAGTAATCCAGCATGAGCTGCAATATGGTAACAGTTGAACTGACCGGACGTCATCGTCAACAGCCTTTAGGAATGACTCAGGGGTCATGGATGTGGTGATCCCAACAGACCTAGCCAGGCTGGTTCTGTGGAAAAGATCCTTCAAATTTCAAGTTTCAAGGCAGTCAGTAGTCTATCCTGGATCCAGCACCCATCAGAAGGGTCCTTACGTAGTAGTGCCAACACAAATTCGTACCAAGGGCAGGACGTTTCCTTTTCCCTGTGTCTTGTCATGGCTCGGCGGCAAGTCGGCTTTAAAGGACCATCAGCAAGAGAGCTTCTGTCAAGTCTAGCGCTCCCCCCAGAATCTCAGCCACTCTACCCTGAAGAGCTTTTGGAGGAATGTCAGGACAATAAGTGATTGGAGGTCAACATTGAGACTCCACTTCAGACACGAGAACAAGGGAGGAGCAGCCTCTGACAAAAGTACGAGATCGAACGCATGCAAATAGAAGAGAAGAGATTAAGTTAGGAATTTACCTGTTGGGACCTTGGCGCAGTCCTTGGGTTGTTATGATCGAGACTGCGCTTTTGGCCATGAATTATGTATATTCTGTGTACATTCTGAGCTGTGTCTGAACTGTGTCTGTGACTGGGTTTACACGGAACGATTATCGTTTGAATTTGCACGATAACGATCGAATTCGAATGATAATCGTACGTGTAAACGCAGCGAGCGATCGAACGATGAGCAAGAAATCGTTCATATTGATCTTTTATCTTGTTCTTAAATCGTCGTTTGCAAAAAATTCGCCGATCGTTCCGTGTAAACATTCCGTGTCATTGCGTGAAAGTCCGCCCGCCGCCCGCAGCCCGGCCCCCCGCTCGCAGCCCGGCCCCCCACTCATCCGCAGCCCTGCCCCCTGCTCATCCGCAGCCCCCTGCGCCGGCTCGATTGCCACCCCCGCCGCCCCGATCGCCGCCCTGATCGCCACCCCCACCGCCGCTCAGATCGCCCCCCCGCCACCGCCGCTCCGATCGCCCCACCCCTGCTGCCACTCCGATTGCCCCGCCGCCGCCACTCCGATCGCCCCCGCCGCTCCGATCGCCCCGCCGCCCCAGCCCCGAGCATACGTTACCTGCTCCGCGTAGCAGGTTTTTCGAAATCCCCAGCTCCCCTCTTCAGTGCATTGATTGGCTAAAGAGGAGAGCCGGTATTTCAAACGGCTACTCTTCAGCCAATCAGTGCTCCTCTTCAGCACTGATTGGCTGAAGAGGAGCCGTTTGAAATTCCCGGCTCCTCTCTTCAGCCAATCAATGCACGGCAGCACTGATTGGCTGAAGAGGAGCCGTTTGAAATTCCCGACTCCCCTCTTCAGCCAATCAATGCACAGCAGCACTGATTGGCTAAAGAGGAGCCGTTTGGAATTCCCGACTCCCCTCTTCAGCCAATCAATGCACGGCAGCACTGATTGGCTGAAGAGGGGAGCCGGAATTTCAAACGGCTCCTCTTCAGCCAATTAGTGCTGCTGTGCATTGATTGGCTGAAGAGGGGAGCCGGGAATTTCAAACGGCTCCTCTTCAGCCAATCAGTGCTGAAGAGGAGCACTGATTGGCTGAAGAGGAGCATTTTGAAATTCCCGGCTCATCTCTTCAGCCAATCAATGCACTGAAGAGGGGAGCCATGGATTTCGAAGACCTGCTACGGGGAGCAGGTAACGTATGCTCGTGGCCGGGGTGATCGGAGCGGCGGGGGTGGCGATCGGGGCGTCGCAGGGGGCTGCGGTTGACCGTGGGGCCGGGCTGCGGATGAGCGGGGGGCCGGGCTGCGAGCGGGGGACCGGGCTGCTGGCGGGCTGGGCTGCGGGCGCGCGATCGCAAAATGATCGCAAAACGATTTTTCCGTACGATATATCGTACCGTCTAAACGCTGATCGTTATGAAAAAAAAATCATTACTCCGACATCTTTAATTGTACGATCGGGCCAATAATTGTTCCGTGTAAACCCAGCATTACTCTTTCTGTTCTGCTAATTGTTTTCCCTGCCCCACCCATGTCTGTTCTGCTATGTTTCCTCTGGTCATGTAATGGTTAACCTGCTCATGCCTCAGTGATTGAAAGCTGGTCTCTCCAATCACCTTCTGGACCGGGTTCCTGGTCTGCTATTTAAGGTTTCTGATTCTGCCTTTACCTTGCTGGTTATTGAGTTAAATTCTGCCTGCTTGTGTGTTCTGTTTCCTTGTGTCTCCTGATTCCTGCTTTGTATCTTTGATCTCCCTTGCTTGCTGCCTGCCCATGACCATATTGCCTGCTTTTTAACAACACCTATTGGACCACTGTAACCCGGATTGCTGACTATTCTTATTATGTTTGTTTGTCTTGACTTGTCTTTTGTTTAACGCATTTAGGCCAGAGACCAACGCCCAGGTGCTCACGGCCGCTTCGGGCAGAGTGCGGCAAGTAGGCAGGGACACTGTCTGTGTCTCTCCTGCATCTCTCTGTGACCGAAGTCCCGACAGATTGGATAGGATAACTTTGTTCCAGATTGATGTTATCGCCAATGATGCTATCGCAGACACAACATGAAATCTCGGTTCCCAGATGTCAGCATCTGAAGTCCCCAGATCATCTTCACGGGATGAAGATGGGTTTGTTCCACAGAGCCAGCATCAGGTCCCGTCCACAGATTGTAATTCCAGAGGTGAGTGTGTGTGTGTGTGTGTTTGTGTGTGTGGTGGGGTATTCCAAAGCACCGGCAGAGCTCAACAACAGTCTAGCCTGCTACAAAGAACTGCCCACTGCTATCAGTAGTGTAGTAGTGTGGCAGTTTTTCCGTGTAAGTGGCATAAAAATCCATGATGCTATCTGAAGCATCTGTGACCATAAAGTGGGCAGGATTTTTGTTTAAACCCAGGTACAGTACAACCACGCAACCACCCGACTGGCTGTAAGAAAGAACCAGGACCCCACACCACTTCTTGACAGTGCAGCAGCAATCGCACAGCCCAATCTCGGCAAGTCAGGGGTCAGCAGCCTCACTTGGAAGCAGAAGATCAAGAACATTTACCTCTGCCTCCTCCGTGAGGACCAGTGGGAAAACAATGCCACTAATGAGACAACAGTGGCTGTCGGAATCCATCACAATAAGACAGCAGTATGCTTGCACCCACCCTACGGCAAAGACGATATGGACAAGTTGATTGTCATGTAATTCTAATAATAAAAATTTTAATTAAAAATCCAAAAATAAACCTACCATATCTGAAGTTAACAACATAAAAATAAGCAAATTATAATAAAACACACCATAAGTCTATCCCTACACTCATTTCTCTCTACTAGAAACCTAAACAACCTGTATCTACAATATATCCACCAAAAACTGTAACTACTACTAACCATAACATATTAACACATAACATATTAATGAACTATACACACTACTATAGCGTTGTGGGGGGTAGTATACAGGACTACATCTCCTAGTGTGACGTTGGATAGTATACAGGACTACATCTCACAGCATGGTGTGTGGGGTAATATACAGGACTACATCTCACAGCATGGTGCGTGTGGAAGTATACAGGACTACATCTCCCAGCGTGTTGTGGGGTAGTATACATCTCCCAGCGTTGTGTGATACAGGACTACATCTCCCAGCGTTGTGTGGGGTAGTATATAGGACTACATCTCACAGCATGGTGTGTGATAATAAACAGGACTACATCTCCCGGAATGGTGTGTGGTAATATGCAGGACTACATCTCCCAGCATGGTGTGTGGGGTAGTATACAGGACTACATTTCCCAGCATGGTGTAGTAATATACAGGACTACAACTCCCAGCATGGTGTGTGGTGTAATATACAAGACTACATCTCCCAGCATGGTGTGTGGTAATATGCAAGACTACATCACATAATAGGGGTTGTAGTTCTGTAACAGATAAGATGATGACAGGGAAATGGTGGCACAGTACCCTAGCGGCCAAGTGGGTACACGTGTACATGTGGTGTCCCACCACGGGTGTTGGTTACAACCTTCGCAAAAGTCTGTACTTAAAAGTGTAAGTGGTAATGTAGCAGTACCAAAGTTTTACCACAAGATGTCGTTGTTATGTATAACTGTACCTGTATATTGCACAGTGGAACTAAAGGGTTATTTTTCCTATGTACCACATGGATCTGTACACCAATGAGAGTTCTTTCTTCTTCTAACCCATCACTTTTCTCTTTACATGTTACACGCACTATTCACCCACTCACAGCACAGTTTATACATGCTGTAGGAAGGAAGTCACATGGGTAGAAGAAGTATGAGGTCTTCTTGCCTTGGATTCTGAAGAGGAAGGGCACAAGATAGGACGCTCTCTACAGCAGTCAAGTTGGGCCCTGGCTCCTGCCAGGTTCCCAGTATGCAAGACCTAGACACAGTTCTCCCTCAAGCAACCTTATTACACACTATGCAGTGTTAAGCTACTACTAGAGAGGACAAGTCAGGAATCATCTCAACCCACGCCGTGGACAAGAGTAACACAGTGCAGGACAGTATCCACAAGAAGGAACTGATCCGGATTGAGCAAATTTCCTAGAAGCCTAAGCACTCTATCTCGGTGTAATCAGAGAACTCTGACCACTCTGCTCATCCCAGGTAACGTGTCACCCTCTAGGATGGGTCATCCGACACTGGTGGGCAATAGCTCAAGTATTCTCTCGACATCCTCCTCTCTACTCCTCGGAACCTCTGCCTCTCAGCACGCAACCCAGCCAGCACAGTTGTATCACTTTTTTCACTCTCAGTACAGATCTGTTCTTATTGCAAGCCTAAAAGTAACCTGTCAAGACGAAAGTATATAGTACTTTTCTAAGTTTCTTCACAGTAAACGAGATTATATTTATTCTAAAGGGACTCTGTGGTTCTTTATCAAGCACCGGCACAGTAATCATGCTGTCCTTGGGTTATCTCCCCTTTCTGTGTGTGGCAGTGCCAATAGTCAGGGTGGGTAACTACTCCACTCCGGACCACTGTGATAATTGCCCAAGGAACCCCCAAATAGCCTGGGAGATTACTGTCCACAGTGGAAAAGGTATAGTCAACCCACTCAAAATAAAAGCAGGTGTGCCAGCATACCTGTGTGCCTACTGGCATTACGATTAAATACCACCAGGCAGGGCTGTACCTCGGCCAACCACTATATCCATGGAGTCACACTGTACCAACTTACTTGTGACCGTCCGTCTGTCTCTGCTCAGCGGCAGGGCTGTGCGAGCGTCCACCACATACATGTAGAGCCAACAACATGTTGCTGGAGACAGCTGTGTGCCTACAGCCATAAGAGCCCCCTAACATATTTCTCTTGCCATGCGCAGCGTTCCTTTGTTCTTACTTGAGTGATGCACTGCGCCAGGTGAGTATGTTGGGGAAGAGGGCAGGCCCATACAGTTTTTTGCTATGGGGCCCCATGAATCCTAGTTACGGCCCATGCTACAATGCTAACCTCTAAGCCAACATCAGCCAGCAGTCAGCTATCAGGCACTTGCCTGTGTCTCTTTAAGAAAAGTCACCATAAAAATAATTGCCCACCATAAGTATTTACAGTTTTAAATACAAAGTAATGTTTGCCCTTTCCACTCCAATAAAACGATAATACACTTGGAAATACACATAGTCAATTTGCATACTTTTAAAGGGGTACTCCAGCGGGGGGCATTTTTTTCGTGGGACTGGGGGATAGGTGACCGATGGAAACGATGTCCACTCGCCTCCTCGGTTCCAGCAGCGGGTCCCACATCACGATGCTCAGGTCCCTGGTGCCCGGACGCTTCCTGGTGTCTGACGCTGGAACCGGGGAGGTGAGTGGATGTCGTTTCCCTCAGCCACCTCTTCCCCGATCCCAGGAAAAAAATTCCCCACCCGCTGGAGTACAGCTTTAAAGAACCACGTCTTCAGATTTACTGCCCATGGGCTAAACCAATTTGCAGCACAGGCATATATTATCCAAAGGTACAAAGGGTTCTTATTGTGTAAGTTTTTAATGGCTCTTGCGGTTTCTTCACTGGCATAAGGGTAGAGAATTGTTTCTTCCTGGGGTGCAATATATATCACGGAGGATGATGTCCTCTAACTGTGATAGAACAATCTTATAAAGCTACTTCCAGCTGCAATTTATTGCTAAAAAGGCAGGTTAACTTGTGTTGTTTTGTGTGCATTCACACTTGAATGGTTGAGGAAGCTAAATAAATTAAGAGAGAGCAAAGTAACTTATTTATATGGGGGATAATGCCACTACTGGTGCCTCAATAGATAGCACAGGCCAACGATTTACCTAAATTGGGGGAGGGGGTGTCAAATGGGAATGGAAGGGGTTAAATACTTTATTGCACAGAGGTTTGAAGGGGATTTGAATGTGTTTTTTAGTATTTTTGTCATGTGTGTTTTTCAAGACAGTACAGTAAAGATTCACATGAACCGACTATCCAGTAATCTGACTAGGCAGAAACTCCACTGAGCAGGAACACGTCAAGCACTGCACCAACAGATTGGTTTGAATGGACACTGAATTCCCAGCACCCACTGACTGATAATGGTAACTGTTTTCACAACACCCACTGATAATAAAAAGTGTATAATTGTATGTATAATGCACACCCAGAGAATTGGTGTAATGTTATAATGCCATGATAGCACCAACTAACTAGTGATGAGCAAACTGTTCGGACTTTTGGTCCGAAAGCAGTTTGCGCTCTCGACATGTCTGTGATCCCGGCCGCATAGTTGCACTCCCGGGAATATGCGGCCAGGATATTCCAGGGAATCAATGTTGAAATCCCTGGAATATCCTGGCCGCATATTCGTGGGATCACAACTATGCGGTCGGGATCACAGGTATGACGAGAGAGCGCCGATGTCCGTTCATCCCTACAACTAACTTGGTAACATGGGTATAATGCACACGACAGCACCCACTGACTTGGTATAATGCACAAAGCCAGCACCCAGTTAATTGTGATACTGGACACTGTCTTTCCAGCTGCAACAGAAAACCATCCACAATCTAGCCACAATCAACCCACAATCCACCATGTTTACCAAATTTTGTTACCTAGTTCCTCTGAATTCGCTTCACAAAATGAAGCAAATTGACAAAGCGATTAACAGCAAAGCTAGGTTTACACATTGTTTTATTTTAGTAAAGAACGGACGCTGATTGCTGCAGGGGGCGGCATTGCATTGCAGTCAATGCAATGCTGCCCGCTGTGTTCATACATTGTTATTCTACTGCCCGATCTTTAGAGCGGGCGTTAGAATAATGTGCCTGTCAACTATTTCCAGACGCTGTTCACTAAACAGCGTCCGGAAACATCAGCTGCTCACACAATGCAATGTGCAGCAGCCATACATTGCATTGAAGGGAATGGCTAATTGATTTGCGGGCACACCCAACGGTGCCCCCAAATCAATTGTGAAAAGAGAACGTTCCGGCAGTGGATACAGAGGTATCAGCTGCAGGAACGGGCAGAGTGCACCCCGGTGGCCGGCTGTTTAACAGCATCTGTTGCTATGCAACGGACGCTGTTAAACGATGTGTGAACATAGCCCAAATCTTCACCAGATTTGCTTTGCTTATAAATGAAATAACTACCCATACGAAATAAGTCCCTGAAATAAGTCCCTACCCATAATGTAAGCTGTACAAGCTGAAAATTTATAAATAAATGATGCTAGTCTGTGAGCACTGCATGTGGGTGAAAATTTCAATATTCTTTTAAAAAATTTTTAATAACATGAAAATATTTAAAAACAAAAGGGAATTAACAAAACATTTTCTAAAGTATGTGTAAGATACAGTAAAAACATAATCTAAATTAAAGGTCACTTTCTGCTGATGCATTCCCTTTAAAGTTAACTTTCCTTTTTGGCTGTTTACCAGAACAGTACTCGGTTATTAATATCTTCTTTTATTTTTTTCCAGCAGCCTTTTTTGAAGATCATTAAAATTTGTATAATCTATTAGATGATCTCAATGCAAAGATTACTCCTGGATACTGTACAAAATCTAGCTTGAAGCTGATTGTAAGATACTGGGCCTGTTTAACCCTTTAAGGACGGGGCCAATTTTCGTTTTCGGTTTTTCCTCCTTGTGTTTAAAAGGCCATAGTACTTGCATTTTTCCACCTAGAAACCCACATGAGCCCTTATTTTTTGCACCACTAATTGTACTTTGCAATGACAGGCTGAATTTTTGCATAAAATGCACTGCGAAACCAGAA
Source organism: Dendropsophus ebraccatus (assembly GCF_027789765.1). Lineage (NCBI taxonomy): Eukaryota > Metazoa > Chordata > Amphibia > Anura > Hylidae > Dendropsophus > Dendropsophus ebraccatus. The sequence continues at coordinate 71,493,279 of NC_091462.1, read as the reverse complement.
AAAAATTCAAAGTTTGGTGAAATTGAACAAAAAAACGCTTTTCTTTTATTTGGGGGGAATGTGTTTTTACGCCATTCGCCCTGGGGTAAAACTGATATATAACATGTATAACTTTTCTTGTATCTAATGGCCGGTAAAAAATTCAAACCATTGTTAACAAATATACGTTCCTTAAAATCGCTCTATTCCCAGGCTTATAACGTTTTTATCCTTTGGTCTATGGGGCTGTATGAGGTGTCATTTTTTGCGCTATGATGTTTACTTTCTATCGGTACCTTGATTGCGCGTATATGACTTTTTGATAGCTTTTTATTACATTTTTTCTGGATTTGATGCGACCAAAAATGCACAATGTTGCACTTTGGGATTTTTTTGCGCTTACGTTATTTACCGTGCGAGATCAGGAATGGCATTAATTAATAGTTTAGGTGATTACGCACGCAGCGATAGCAAACATGTTTATTTATTTATTTACTTTTATTTAAAACCTGGGAAAAGGGGGGTGACTCAGACTTTTATTAGGGGAGGGGGCTTTTTACTTATAACAATACTTATTTTTATTTATTTTTTTACACATATACTAGAAGCCCCCTGGGGGACTTCTAGTATATACACTTTGATCTCTCATTGAGATCTTAGCTGTATAGTTATACAGAAAAGATCAATGAGATCGGCACTCGTTTGCTTTCGACTGCTGCATAAATTTCATCAGGAAATATTTTAATATTTTACTGAATCTGTACATTTAAACACAACTTTTGATATGTTGCTGCCCATGGTGAGACTTACAATTCATTCCATACTTTTTATTATCTATTCAGTCCCCTTCCCCCAGTTTTGAGCTGCTGTACTCTGCTGAAGACACAAAAATCTGTGTGAGAGTCTTCCTCTCTGTCACCCCCTCCTTTCCCCTCCCTTACGTCTGTTTACAGCTGATATAAACAAGTCCCTTACTAGCTTTATTTACAACATTGTAGCTTTTTTGTAATGCTGGGAGGGTTAGTCACAGTGAGTTTATCAGCAAATTGACCTCAGAATAACTCCCAGCATCAGTTGTCTGAGAAGGAAGGTGGATGAGGGGGAGTATAGAAGGAATTGTTAGTCTCATTATGGCCAGCAACATATCAAAAGTTATGTTTGAGCGGAATACCCCTTTAAGACTTTTCATTATTTATTTACTTCATAAAGTTAAATGTTTTTAACTTTCTACACCATGAAATGAGTGGATTATGGCCAAGAACACTGGGGGAGATTTATCAAACATGATGTAAAGTGAAACTGGCTCAGTTGCCCCTAGCTACCAATTAGATTCCACCTTTCATTCCTCACAGACTCTTTGGGCGCGCGTTCCTCAGATGAGTCCAACGCTCATAGAGAATGACAGAGCGCTGGAGTCTCCTGTCATTCTCTATGAGTGTTGGACTCATCTGAGGAGCGCACGCGCGCTGGGCTTCGGTTGCCGATATCTCCGTGGCCCGACCGTCTCCAGAAGCGGGACCCGGCGGGATCACGTGAGTATAGGGGGGTCTAACAGGGGGGGGGGGGGTCAGGAGCCTGTCACCCCGTCACCGGGGGTGACAGGTCCTCTTTAAGTTCTTAGCACTCAGGATTACAATTATGCATGAGTGGTTGGGAGACAGATTGAAAGGTATTACTTGTACCTATAAGTTACTGGGAGGTTTAACAAAGCACCAGGGACATGATCGACCCCTTTAAAGTGCCACTGTTATTTAAATTTTTTTTGCAGAAATCAATAGTGCAAGCTATTTTAACAAACTTTGTAAGAGGTTTCATTAGGCAAAAGCATCTTTCTGTACTCAGAAAGCTGTTTTTCAGACCCCTCCCCCCATACACACTTATCTATTCATTATCAGTCATTTACAGAGGAGCAAAATTAAGACGCAATTGCTTTGTCCATTATTACCTAAAGAGGAGGGAGAGGCAGAAGGGGATGAGTAAGCAGGTAGAGCAGACAAGCATCCCATGCAGTTTGGAGACTGTCTGGGCACATAAAACACTGGATTCACAGGTCAGACTGCTCAGTGCTGCTCTGGTAACTTGGTAAGGTAAGATTGCAGAATATTGTGCTCCACAGGGCTGCCTTTTATCCTCTCGGTGCTCACTCACTCCCCTCGATTACTCCTTACTCAATATATCAAAATGGATAATCTGCTTCTTCTGAAGTAGGGGTGGGGGGAATAGGCTGCAAAACAGCTTTTTTAGTACAGAAGGAAACTCTTTTACTTAATAAAACCTATTACAGAGTTTCTTAAAATCACTTGTACAATTGATTTCTGCAATGTGACATTTAAATGACAGTTACACTTTGAAGAGGCCTGAAGCCAAAACAAGAATTGAAAAATACATTTTTGTTTAAGCCTTTTTCTTAGAGAACAGAGTGTGAGGGAGAGGAAGCATACAGAAGCTTATACATTGCAGTAGTAGTAGTAGTTGTAAACATACTTTAAGTGCAAAATGAAAGTAGGTAAAGGTCCTTACTGGCTCATTTAAAGAAGCTTTCTTTTATATATTAGAACTCGTGTAAGGGACTGACATAATGAATTTCATAGCTTAAATTGATCATACAGGGCACATATACCGTAATTGCACAGAATTGTAGTTATTGTATTCAACCCTGAATTATTTTAATAAAATAAATAAATAAATAAATAAACGCAAAACGTAGTTTAAAATTGACCTTTTAACACAAGAAAGAGTGTTATTATAATCCTATTTCTGAGGTAGATGAAAATAGTAGTTATAGGACTTAGTGTTCAGCTACCATGTGAATAATTCAGTATAGGAGCTTTATTTTGTATTGTACAGTAGAGAACTCTTCTTACCTAACATTTAATAAACATAAGTGCATTACAGATTTTATTCATGATGCAGTATTTGATGAGGTCTTTATGAAGGAAACAAAAATACATCTTGTTCATGAAAAAGTAACTTTCATCTTTGCTTCTCGTCTATAATGATTTTTTATAGCAATTCATTTTCAAACAGTAAAAGGAGACAATATGCAGTATTGCAACCCATTATTGAAAACACAAGAAGACAAAATGTTTCTTTGAAGTTCACCTTGACACATCACAGTAAATATACAGTGTTTAACTTTTTCTTTTTTTTTTACCTATTATGATGTAGTCTACAGCATGTCTGTTATTGCTATTGGCTAAATCATATCATTAATTAGATAAAATAAGCTAATGTGTGAATGTGAATGTAGAAAATGTGTCATGTTCAAAGTAAAACACAAAAAGTTATGAAGGGGATTAGGTACAGCAGCAGATCAAATTATTGTGGCTTTAAGGGCATATCCATTATGTTACAAATTGATTTTTGAAGGAACCTGTCATCAGCTTTTTCTAAATAAAGCTGTTGACATTGTGAAGTAGGTAATTTAATATCCATTCTATACATGTGTGTGATATGTGTGTCTGAGTAATATGATATTAGATATTATATCTCACTGTGCTAAATGTAAATTAAGTACCTTAAGTTAAATGGTCAATTGCATTCATCTTTCCTCTGCTGCAGGCAAGCCTCCAAGTAGATTAATGACCCTTCCTGCTATGACATTAGCTGTCAATCGTCTGGCAGGGGCATGCTTGCAGCAGGGAGAGAGATGAATACAGAGAGATAACTCAGAGTTGCTATGTAATGCCTCAATTACATAATTTTGAGTAGTTAGAAATTATATGGGATATTCTTGAGCACAGAGTCAGTCAATTTGCTTGCATCTTAGGAAACAAGATCTGTGAGCTGACAGCCATTATTTCTAGAGATGATTTGGAGCTAGTTGTTGTAACAGAGACTTGGATCAAAGACTTAATGATTGGGCAATAGCTATAACAGGATATATTTTGTACAGAAAAGACAGAGCAGAGAGAAGGGGAGGCGGGGTAGCCTTTTATGTTAGGGATAGCTGGAGACTCCCTGGGTTTGCATGCAGTCAAAAGAGGCATCTGTCATTACGATAGGTGTTATCTATAAGTCTCCGGGGCAAACTGAGAACTATGATAATATGTTGATGGATGTAGTTATCAAAATGTTATTAACCCCTTAGGGACAAAGCCTATTTGGGCCTTAATGACCAGGTTCATTTTTCAAAATCTTACCTGTCTCACTTTATGCGCTTATAGCTCAGTGATGCTTTAACATATGCTGGAAGTTCTGAGATTGTTTTTTTTTTTTTGTAACATATGGTGCTTTGTGTTAGTGGCAAAATTTGGTCACTGTCTTGTGTGTTTTTTGTGAAAAACATAAAAAATATCATGAAAAATTTATCATGAAAAACAAGTGACCCCATTTTGGAAACTACACACCCTAAAGAATTAATCTAGGGGTATAATGAGCATTTTGGCCCTACAGGGGCTGGAGGAAAGTATTCACAATTAGGTTGGAAAAAATAGAAAATAGAAATTTTCAAATAATATGTTTGTTCAGATTAAAGTATCTCATTTTCACAAGCAACAGAAGAGAAAAAGCACCCCAAAATTTGCAACACAGGTTCTTCTGAGTACAATGGTACCCCATATGTGGGTGTTTGCATTGCTCCTGTAGTGCCAGCGAAGCTAACCCCCCCCCCACACACACACACACACACACACACAGTGCAGATTTTTCTGAAGAAGTTTCTGAGCGCCAGGTGCGTTTGCAGAGCCCCTGTAGTGTCCGCAGAAGAGAAACTCCCCAAAAGTCATCTCATTTTTGAAAGTGCACCCCTCAAAGAATACATCTTGGTGTGTGGTGAGCATTTTGACCCCACAGGTATTAGAGGAAAGTATTCAAAATTAGACAGTAAAAATGAAAAACTAGATTTTTTCCAATAATATGTTTGTTTAGTTTGAAATTTCTCAACTTCACAAGGAAAGGGAGAGAAAACACACCCCAAAATCTGTAATCCAGGTTCTTCTGAGTACAACGGTACCCCACATGTGGGCATAAACCACTGTATGGGCACACAGCAGGGCTCAGAAGGGAAGGAGCGCCAATTAGCATTTGCAGTGCAGATTTTTCTAAAGAAGTTTCTGAGCGCCAGGTGCATTTGCAAAGCCCCTGTTGTGTCCGCAGAAGAGAAACTCCCCAAAAGTCATCCCATTTTGGAAAGTGCACCCCTCAAAGAAGTCATCTTGGAGTGTGGTGAGCATTTTGACCCCACAGGTATTAGAGGTAGAGACAAGCGAACTTTTCAAAAGTTCGTTCCGACCGGACTTCCGGATTTTATTGAAAAGTTTGGATTTCTTCGGATTTCATAGTTTAAAGCATCTATATGATACGGGGGTAGTGTATTTGGTTGGATTTAGGGCTCTACATGTCAGTAACATCATTATTTTTTCAATATCTCTAACTCAATTTTTTAGTTTAGTCACTGACGAGCTCTGTGCACTGCCAACAGTCTTGTTCCTCTCTGTGCAGACTGCCTCATGCGGTCATGTGACCGCTCCTCTTAAAGCAATACTGACGTCACACAGGGGGTGGGCTAGTGCAACATCCCTGCTGATTGGATGTGTTACGGGCATCATGGAAAAGCGCTTTTCCCGCCCAGAACACTTCCTGCTTTCTAAAATGGCGGCTGCCATTTGGAGCGGACTTCCAAAAATCCGAATCCAACCGGACTTGGACTTTTGGAAAAATCTGAACCAGATCCCATACCGGCAGAACCGGTTCACTCATCTCTAATTAGAGGAAAGTGTTCAAAATTAAAAATGAAAAAAATGACATTTTCAAATAAAATGTTCATTTAGCTTGAAATTTCTCAATTTCACGAGGAACAGGAGAGAAAATGCACCCCAAAATTTGTAAAGCAGGATCTCCTGAGTACAATGGTACCACATATGTCGGCGTAAACCATTTTATGGGCACACAGCAGGGCTCAGAAGTAAAGGAGCGTCATTTTGCTGGAGCAAAACCGCAGCTAGTAGCGGTTAATAGAATAGCGCAGTGGCTAAAAAAAAATTTTTAATATGAGATTACAGGTAATCTGGGGTGGTGACTGGCAACCTGGGAGTGTTTACTTGCTATCTGGGGTGTTAACGGGTAATCTGGGGTGGTGACAAGCAATCTGGGGTGGTACGAGCAGTCTGTGGCAATCTGGGGTGTTTACGGGCTATCTGGGGTGGTAACTGACAATCTGGGGGTGTTTACTGGCTATCTAGGGGTGTTTACTGCCTATCTGGGGGTGTTAACTGGCTATATGGGGTGGTAACGGACAATCTGTGGGTGTTTACTGGCTATCTGGGGTTGTAACGGACAATCTGGGGGTGTTTACTGGCTATCTGGGGTGGTGACGGGCAATCTGGGGGAGGAGTGACAGGCAATCTGGGGTGGTTATTGGTAATCTGGGGTGGTTACGGGCAATCTGTGTCAATCTGTGGTGGTTATGGGCAGCCTGTGGCAATCTGGGGTTATTGCAGGCAATCTGTGGGTGTTTACTGGCCATCTGGCGTGGTTACAGACAATGTGGGGGTGTTTACTGGATATCTGGCTTGGTGATGGACAATTGGGGGGGGAAGGCAGGATTACGGGCAGTCTGGGGCAATCTGGGATGGTTACAGGTAATTTAAGCGGTTACAGGTAAACTGGAGTGGTTATGAATAATCTGGGGTGGTTACAGGTAATGCGGGGTGGGTACAGGAAATCTGGGGTGGTTACAGGTAATGCGGGGTGGTTACAGGTAATCCGAGGTGGTTACAGGTAATCTGGGGCACTTGACTTTTTATCCCATCACCAAATATTTATGGCGACAGGAGATAAAAAGTTCCGGCAGCATTTTGAACAAGTGTTCAGTAGTATATAGTATATACCGCTGATCACTTGTACCAGGACCACATCGGCTAGTCCCCAATCATTGCCCCATGCTCTCCACCACCTCTGGTGGTGGAGAGAATGAGGGTTTGATCTTTTTTTAGGAATTAATCACTGTGAACACTAGGGGGGGACATGTATCCATCTCCTCTAAATGTGGATTCACGGTGAGAGGAGATTAAAGCATGCAGTGTCCAATTTTTTGATTAGAGGCTAAACATTTAGCTCAATGTATCTTCTTGGATCAGATGAGATATTAATCCCCAAATATTTAATGCTATCATCTTTATTTAGCTTCATAAGTCCAAAATCTGGGTGGATTTCTTCTTGACCGATCGGGAGACACGCAGACTTGCTCCAATTTACCCGAAGCCCTGAGATTTCTCCAAATCGTTCAAGACAATCCATTACTCTAGGTATTGCCCTATTTGGATTCTGCACCATAACAAGCATGTCGTCAGCATAAAGAATTATTTTACCTAAGTCCGACTTCAGGCCAAAGCCTTTTATAGATGAATCTTGTCTAATAGCTGTAGCTAAGGGCTCTATATATAGAGCGTAAAGAGTCGGGGATAGAGGGCACCCCTGCCTGGTACCTCTAGTGAGGGCAAACCATTCGGACATGCCCCCATTTATACATAGTCTCGCCCTAGGTGAATCATACATCATCCTAATCCAGGCTATTATGTTCTGTCCAAGGCCGAAGGTCCCGAGAGTCCTCCACAGGTATCCCCACTCTACCCTGTCAAAAGCCTTAGTGGCATCAAGCGACAGGATAGAGTGGGGATTAGCTCCACCAACCTGAACATCCGCGAAGACTCGCTCAATATTCGTGAAGGTGGATCCAACAACCTCTTGGAAAAGAAAATAGATATTTGGCTGAGATTACCCCTTTCTCAAGTGGATCGTATAGCACTTATTAAGATGATAATACAACCTCAGATAGTATACGTATTACGCTCTGCCCCTGTCTGGGTCCCTAATAAATGGTTCACATATATAGAAGCACAACTGAATCGTCTCATCTGGGGAAGAAAGCGTGTGCGGATCAAATATAAACATCTTACAGTAGGGGAAAAAGAGGGAGGGCTCTCATTGCCGGATTTTAAGTTATATTTTTTTGCACTGCACTTACAAAATATTCAGAGGAATAGGGATACACTTTTAGGGAAGTTCATTTTAGGATTAAATATAAGATATGGCAAGCACCTTCTCAATATTTTAGAGGTCGGTGCTAATAGTAATAAAGATTTCACATATTTGCACTTATGGAGTAAAGTTTGGAATAGTACTAAGAAATTGTGTCACATAATGGGTAGTACGCAATTTACACCGCTATGGGGGAATCCAAAATTAGGCGAGTTAGGTAAAATAGAAACCAGTTTTTGGGTTCTTAGAGGAATCACGGTACTGGATCAAGTTTTTGAAGGAGGGAAGTTACTGAGTTTTGATTTATTAGCACAAAAATATCAGCTAGATCAGCGAGGTGTAATATATTATAGACAGTTAGCACATGCAGTTAAGTACTCTCAAGATCAGGGAATATTTAAGACACAATCACATGAGATCTTTGCACATATCTTGACACTCAAAGGGAATAGAAAAGGAGAGTTGAGAATACTGTATAAGTCGATTATTAGAATTTGTACTGAGAATGCACACATGGTTTGTAAGCAAAAATGAGAGCGTGAGATAGGTGCTATCACACAGGATGAATTGGATAATATTTTCAAAATGGCAAGTGCAGTTACTATTAATAAGAATCATAAACTTATTCAATGGAAGATACTTAGGAGACTGCATTATTCTCCACAGTTTCTTAAAATAATTAATAAACGCACAGATGCAATATGTAGTAAATGTGGCTGGCATGATGCTTCGAATTTGCACCTACTATGGGAGTGTAAGGTGATACAGGAATATTGGCAAAAGGTAGTGATCAAAATAGAAGAGCGAACAAAAGTAAAGATCCCATATAATCCCTTGTGCATAATATTAGGCTGTACAGTGCAAATACCGGAACATCAAATACTAATAGCTAGATTATTACTCATTGCTCGGGTAATCCTTATGAGACACTGGGTGGATACAGAAGAGCCCCCCATGTTCGAGTGGTTACATTTGGTAAATAAGATCAGGTGTTATGAAAAGATTCACTTTGCAAGTAATGATAAGGGAAAAAAACGATTTGGTAAAATATGGAGTATATGGTAAATGCGGTCGAAGTCATCATTGGCAAACATAATATAAAACTCTTTATTTATTTATTTATTTATTATTATTATTATTTTTATTTTTTTTCCCTTTTCTGCTCTCTCCTCTTTCCTCTATGGGTCCTCATTTGGGTAGGGGTGGGAGGGGGGTGCGTGGGGGAGCTGGGGTAGGGATCGGTATATAATAATTATTTTTTTTCTGTCTGTATACCATATCCGAGTCCTTTGGATGCATAAATTATATGACCCTTATTTGTATATAGATCATATCACTTATTTTGGTATTTGTAGGGTTTTGTACTGTAAAATTTGACTTTGTTCCGCATGTTTTAGGTATTCATGTTTACTGCTTAATTTATATGGAAAATTTAATAAAGAAATATTATAAATGATAAAGCATGCAGTGTCCTTTTCCGGTGGCCGCCATTATACTGGTAATAATGGTGATTGCCGGTGTGGGGACCGGCTGGGACTGACGCCACACTCTTTCCCAACCCCTCAACAACCTCCGGTAGCTGAGAGGAGGGGGCTGCAGGCCATACCGGCACTGCTCCACTATTCTCTGCCATCATCATAAAAAGCTGATGGAGGCAGAATAGAGCCCATTAGTGACCGCCGTAAAAATCCTTATCCTTTTTTTTTACAGCGTGTATTGAGCGATGTAATTATTGATATCCTTTTATAGATTGGGTGGTTATGGACGTAGCAATACCAAATATGTATACATTTATGATTTGTGTTTTTGAGGTGTTTTATGTAACGGTTTATTGCATATGGGGAATGTAATGCATTTTTATTATAGGGGGGGCCGGGGGGAATTGTGTTTGGTGCACTTTTTTTTACTTTTACACTAGTGTACATTACTGTACACTGTGCCTTCATCAGGCCCCCGGAGTTACCATGAGGACATTGGAATACCATATGGCACCGCAGGACGTCGCGTTCGCGTGAGTATCGCCGCAGCGCCGACCGGGACCCACCGGAACCCGTCAGATTCCAGCAGGGGCGGATTAACCTTACCATAGGCCCTGGGCTGTTCACCAAGCCTGGGCCCCCCCACCCCACTGTAACTATAAATAAAGACAAAAAGAGGCACAGGCGCCTCGTGTGATACCAGAGGTAAACGTGGAGAGTGTAGGGGTGGTATTGTGCTCACCTTAAAGCCACTTGGGCTAGTAGCGTATCACCCTAATTAGGGTATATATCCAAGCCGGCCAATTTTGCACAAATCAGGACATCATGACATTATCTGTCCTGTACTATGAACGCCAGGCTAGTGCTGCCATAGTTACAAGCTGTTTCAGAGATGCCCCTGTGAGGCTCTCTATTACATTCTTGCTTTTACATTTAAGTGCACAAGGTATATTCCAATCCACATCCAGCATTTTGAACTCATCCATAACTACAATGCCCCCCTTTAACCCCTTAATGACCGCCGTGAGGTCACCAACCAGAGAAGAGAACATTCTAGATTTGGTACTTACTAATGGGGATCTGAAGTTAGAGTTGAAGAAAATTTAGGTTCCTGTGACCACCAGTGTTTATGGTTTGACGTACAAACTGACTGCGTGCAATCCTATACTATAACAAGAATATTGGATTTTAGGAAGACAGATTAAAAAAAAGGGGGGAGTGATATTTAGATAATGAATTAAAAGTGTGGGATAAAATATTGGGAGTGAGTGCTCAGTGGGCAGTATTAAAAAATTGCATACTAAAGGCAACTAGACTACATGTACGAGAAATTAAAGAAGAAATTACTATGGTTTACTATAGATATTAAGGCAATTATACAGGGGAAAAAGGCAGCCTATATGAGGTATAAAGAGACTGGAAATGCAGCTGACAGACGTATTAAATTATACGGAAGGACTGTACTGTAATGAAACATTTTGCAAACTCGTTAATGAAGTATGCTGAATTTGCTCGCAAGAGAAGCAAAATAACAACCCAAGATAACATATGCTTGGTTCATACCTAGTCTTAAGGGTGTGAGATATTATTTCATATGGATTATTCACATTAATTCAATATGGTTATGCATTTGCAATGTTTAAAAATCCTTTAAAGTGCCAATGCCTATTGCTCAGTAGAAAACAAAGTGTCCCTCCTGTTTTCACATGAGATAATTTGCACATAAGCTAATTTATTACCTTTGATCATATAAACATTTTCACTTAGTAGATCATAGATATTTGTAAGGCCTTTGTGATAACCAAGCCAATAAAACTGGAATTTATGGAAATTTAGGGTTTGAGTTAAAAGTTTTGGCCTAGTCTGCAGTTGATTGAAAGACAGCATTAAATCAAATGTCATAGTCAAGGTTGGGTATAATTGCTTTTTTTTTCTTTTTTTTTAAAGAATGAATTCCCTTAAAAAGGATGGCCACTATACAATAAAAATGTTCAGTGTACATTACCAGTAAGTATATACTCACTACACTTACTGACAGCAGCCCCCCGTATACCTCATAGAGCTAAAATCAGACTTCCCTGCTCCATATTGTGTCTTCTCCTCCTTCTCTGTCTTGATTCTGTCCATAAGATGGTCAGCATCTTATGAGGAGGAGCATGTGACCAAAGGTAGCAAACCGGGAACCAATCACCTTGCTTGGATCGCTGACTGGCAGGAACAGTCCAACTGTAAATCAAGTGAAAAAGATATCCAGTGGCTCGGTGTAGTCCAATTAATATGTCTTTATTTGTATAAAAACACTAAGCTCAGTGTAAATATCGATCATGTTTATCAAGCCTAGTGTGAACATGTGCTGTGACTAAAGATGAACAAAGCAGCCAGAAATTCATTTCGTGAGCTTTGCAAATTTTGGGTCAAATTTGTTAATATTTGTGAATTAAATCTCAACAAATAAAAAAAAAAAAGCCAAACTATAGTGGCTACTGTATTGGGACTATTACGGAAGGGCAAATTTTTTAACGTCTGTTCTTGTAAAAGTGTAAAAAATTTGAAAATCACAATTTAAAAAAATCAACCAGCCAATCATACGATCTACTGAAACCCATCTTGTATAACGTGCAAGCACCTATGTAAAGTGCACACTCAGTGATGAAACCAGATATGTATAACACAGTAGGAGTGGAGTGTGACCACTAATTATGTAAAGCACACACTAAGTTTAGTAATGAAACCAAATTTGTATAACACAGTAGGAGTGGAGTGCAACCACTAATTATTCAAGGCGCACGTTACATTTACTGATGCCAGTAAATTGGTACAACTCAATAGGTGTTTACAGTGCCTAGTGAGTAAATAATATGGACTATGGGGCACATTTATTAAGTCCAGCGTTTTCAGCGCTGGACTTAAAAATGTCCCTGCAGCTCCTGCACTACGGAGATTTATGTAGAGGCGGACTGCCTCTATATAAATTCTGTGCGCGCCGATGCGCACGGCAGATAACCTACACCAGCTGAGAGCTGGAGTAGGTTTCCTGACTATATTTCCGCCAAAAAAATGCTGAAAAGCGCAGACTCTGAGTCCGCGCCCCCCTCCCCACCCCCACAACACCCCCTCCCCACCCCCGGCGTACCGGGTGGAACCCCGGCGTACCGGCCGATTTGCAAAAATTTAATCCGCAAAAACTTCCATCTGCGAATAAAATTTTTCACAAATGGGCACTTTCCACCGAAAAATACGCTTTTGCCGCTTGATACATGTACCCCTTTGTCTTCACTGGTCCCAGTGAATTCCTATAGGCACCCAGTTACTTGGTAAACTGGACACTTGGTTGGCAGCTACAACAAAAATCACCCACAATCAGCCCTGTCCTATGCTCTCCTCTCCTCTGTCCCTAAATCGCAATGTTAGGCCCTCCTTGCTCTGGTCTAACTGCCTGCCTGCCTGCTGTAATACATTGTGTACACAGTCTGTTTTTAGTTGTTTTTTTTTGCGATAAATAGACTATCCAGGTTTTTATTATGCTTGTGATATGGACAGAATTTGGGAACCACATGACCCTATCCCGCATATATTTAAACAAGTCTTGCTATCTTTTGCTTATACCATGACTAAGGGCCTGCGAGCCTAAAACATGTTGGTCTGAAGATTTTGGGGTGTGCTTTTATACAAATAAAAAAGTACTGATTGGACTACACTGAACTTCTGGGTATCTTTTCCATTCATGAGTGTGTGACTCTCAGTATCCTCCACATGGTCACATGCTCCTCTATGTTGGCCACTTTATGGACAGACTCACCACAGAACAGGGCAGCACAGCCAGGAAGAGGTAAGACTAAACTCTGTGAAGTGCACAGGGAGCTGCTGTCAGTAAGTGCAATGAGTAGGATAGCATTAGGGGTAGGAATGTTGAAAGCAGAGGCTATAATAAGAAGTTTCATAGTGTAGTTAGGAATCACTTGGTCTTCTATATCAGACCAGAGCCGACTGTCAAGTTAATTCCAACACGTAGAGACTTGGTCTTAAATAGCAGCAAAACCTGTCTGTTTATGCTTTGCTGGGTTCCGTCAACCCCTTTTAGCCGCACCAAAAAAAGTTTGTTTCTCATAAGCTGTTTTAGGTGAAGTAACCTATAGCAGCAAAAGTTATTGAAGCCCTCCATAGAGTGTGACATAAGTCAGTGCTCCACAAAACCTGTCCGTTTCTGCTTTGCTGGGTGCCATCAACCCCGTTTAGCCGCAACAAAAAAAGTAAAAAAAATAAAAATAAAAATACAGTTTAAAAAAGTAAAAAAAATAAATAAATATTTCAAAAAAGTAAAAAAAAACAACAACAAATTTGCTTCTCATAAGCTGTTATAGGTGAAATAACCTATAGCAGCAAAACAGCAAAACTTGCTCAAGCCCTCCATAGAGTGTGACGCATTGTCAGCGCCCCACAAAACCTGTCCGTTTCTGCTTTGCTGGGTGCCATCAATCCACAAAGCATCACTCATTGAAACTTTGTGCCTTCCGGTCAATAAACTGACTTATCACTTTTTTTTTTAGTTCTCATTTCATTTTCCCCCAACCAAATAATTATGTCCAGGCGTCCTACTTCCAGCACTTCCCAGGCAAGGACTGCCACAGCAGGCGGTGAGGGTAGGAGAAGTGCCAGCACCAGGCCCGGTGGCAGCCGTGGTAACAGGCAAGGCAGCAGGGTGCAGCTACCCCAGACGCCCCCTGGTCATGTAAGAACCACACAGCCAGCGGTTCTAGATTGGCTTACCCAATCCTTCACTTCCACCGCCAAAAGCTCCCAAACGAGGAGTCAACCATCGGCTGGATCATCCGACACCACCTTTACATGGGACGGTCAGCAAGAGTCCTCTGCCCCGTCCCCTGTTATTTCTATGCCACTCACCTTTGGGGCACCTTCTGCCAGGGAACTCTTGGCAAACCTTGATCTGCCCTTGGAGTCTCTACCACTTTTTAGTGATGATGATGATGATGATGATGATGAGGAGGAGGAGGAGGAGGAGGAGGAGGAGGAAATCCCCAAAAGTCAGCGGGTGGAACGTGCTGAGACTCCAGAGGAGGTGTTGGCTGTAAGCTGTCAACAGAGCCAGGGAGGGGCACTCCTAATATCCTGTCCCAGCCACCGGAGAAAAGTAGCACTGGTGAGGATGATGATGTCGCTGATCGGACGTGGCGCCCTCAATCAGCATTATCCTTGGCATTATCAGGAGAGGAAATAAAGGTGCTACCGACGGGGCAACATCCCACTGTTGCAAGGAACCAAGGCACAAGAGAGAGGGGCAGAAGACAACCTACCAGGCAGAGTTCATTACCTCTAAGCCTTGGTCCTGAGAAGGCACCCTCAGGCAACAGTGGCAGTGAACAGGCCGCAAGACCCCTGTGGCTGTCAGCAAACCACGGTCCTTTGTCATCTGGCAGTTTTTCTGCCTGGGGACAGAGAAGCACATTGCTCTGTGTCTGCTGTGCAATGAGAGGGTCAGTCATGGTAGGGGTGATAATCTTGGGACAACATCGATGCGAAAGCTTATGGAAAAGCAACACCAAAAGGCCTGGAAGAACCGTGACCCCAATACACCCTCCTATCAGGATGCACCATACACTGCAGATCCCATCATGCAGCATCCTCTCAGTGGAACTCAGGCCTTGTCAGCCTCAGGTGCCAGCAGCACAGTGTCACTGCCATCTATACCTAATGAGGCAGCAATCCCTGACCGAGTCCATGGCTAAACGTCAGGTGTACTCCAGCAGCCATCCCATGGTCCAGAAACTGACCGGACACCTGGTTAAGCTGCTGGTGCTTCTGTCACTGCCGTTCAACCTTGTGGTCTCCCAGCCTTTCAGGGATTTCATGGCGTGTGCGCACCCCAGATGGCGAATCCCCAGACGCCACTACATCTCTGGCAAAGCTGTCCCATCATTGCACAGTTAAGTGAAGAAAAAGGTTGGCGACTCATTGGGAATCTCAGTGTCCAAGACCGTGCTGATGTCTGGTCCTCTAATTATGGGCAGTACATGTCGGTAACTGCACATTGGGTCAACATCCTCCCAGGAGATCATAAGGAAGTTGGCCCATTCTTGCCACTGTCACCTCCACGGTGCTTTAAGGCGCCAGCATCGGGAAACACAAGTTCTGCCTCCACCACCACTGCGGCCCAACCTACCCCGGTGTCTCACCAACGATGTCAGCCCCGGCGCTCTTAGGCTGTCCTCCATTTGGTGAGCCTGGGTAAACGGAGCCACAGTGGGCAGGAGCTCCTCCGGACCATCAGGGAGGAGATAGCTGAATGGCTGACCCCACGTCGACTAACAGTGAGAAGTGTTGTAGCGGACAATGGGAAGAACATTGTCTCTGCAGTGCAGCGGGAGGGCTGACTCATACACCTTGTATGGCACATGTGATAAACCTCATAGTGCACAGGTTTCTCCGATCATTTCCTGCACTACAAGACCTTATGAGGATTTCACGCAAAGTGTGTAAAACATGAGCAGGAACACCCTGCTCAGAATCCAGAGACAGCGCAGTATGCCCTAACATCGGCTAATCTGCGACGTGCCAACACACTGGAATTCTGCCCTCCATATGCTGGACCGCCTGTACAAACAAAGGTCAGCCATTACAGACTACCTCATGGGGCAATCAGGCAGCTTCACACCACACTGCGACTTCCAAGTCACACACTGGCAGTTAATGTGGGAAGTCTGCCAATTGTTGATTCCTTTTGAGGACGCGACTCTCTTTGTGAGCAGGCCTATAAAATCAATGACATCATACCACTCCTCCATGTTCTGGAAAGTGCGCTGACCAACATCATCAGCGAGGATTCCCAGGCCACCACTCCAAGGCCGAACATAGCCTTGAGCCCAGAGCTGGATGAAGTGCAGATGGAGGATGAGGAGGAGGAAGATGTCTACGCCGAGCCATTCCACACACCGCCACCTGGCTTTTCTCCCTATTGATCACAGGAGAAGATGGAGGATGAGGTGGTAAGGGAAGAGGAGGAAGACCCCAGCAGACCCTGGAACTATACCGAGGAGAGGCGCTCATTGTCCTTGGTACAGATGGCAAGGTGGCCAAGGACATCCGCCAGAGGGACCAATACTGGCTGGCCACCCTGGTGGACCCTCACTTCCACCGCAAAATGGCTAAATTTTTCCCGCCATCACAGAGGGAGGCTAAACTGGTGTACTACCAGGACATACTCACCAGTCAGTTGGTGTCAACTTACCTGTGAGACCAGCCAGGTTCCCCGACAACATCTTCTCGGGGGGAACCAGCGCACTCCACTCCCAGCACCACTAATGGAGGCGCGAGAAGTCGCTACAGCCTTCAATCCCTGATGAGCGATTTCATGCAGCCAGCTGCTGAAGAGAGGACAAAACACTGGACTCATGGTGTGGACGAGCATGAGCTCACCCACCAGGTCACTGCCTACCTGGATTGCACCCTGGCCCAAAGTGTCACCAACCCTGTGCAGTACTAGGCAGAGAAACTTGACATTTGGCCTCAACTGGCAGAATTTTCTTTGGCTCTGCTGTCCTGCCCAGCTAGTAGTGTGGCATCAGAGAGGGTGTTCAGTGTGGCGGGTAACATCGTAACACCGCAAAAAATTAGGCTCTCTTGCCACAGTGTGGAGATGCTGACTTATGTGAAGATGAATCGTGCCTGGATTACACCCCCCTGCCTGATGTGAATGATTAAGTCATCAGTCACCCGTCTTGCATGTGTCCAAGAATTTAACTTATTAAGTAATGTTCCCCCCTTAGACCCCAAATTTAAAATAAATCACTTAAAAAATTCCCTA
This sequence comes from Dendropsophus ebraccatus, assembly GCF_027789765.1. Lineage (NCBI taxonomy): Eukaryota > Metazoa > Chordata > Amphibia > Anura > Hylidae > Dendropsophus > Dendropsophus ebraccatus. Next base: position 71,476,023 of record NC_091462.1, on the reverse strand, counting down.
CTTAATTCGGATACATTTGAATAAACAGTTCCACATCTCCAAATTTAATGCCCATGGTGTGTTGGCCATTTAACATCTCCACACCAGATTAATGCCTCACACTGGTGCACCATCCAACCCATACCCCAAGAACAGTACCATCCCTAAAAGAATCCCCACGACTATGCTTCATAAAGTGGGGATTTCACCTTTTGTAAACTATAGGCGTGGGGTTCTATCCCTGGCACCTGTGCCAAGGAACACTACTCAATGTTTTGTGAGCAGGTACTAACTGTTCTTGTTTGCGAATGATTTCACGCCTCTCATGCAGTCACACGTGGAATAAGGCTGTCTATGGGGTATATATCACGAAGACTGCTGTCCTTCAACTGTGATATAAAAAACCTCCACAGTTATATACAGCAACAAACAGTTGCTGAAAGGCAGGTTAACGTGCCTTATTTACTGGTGCCTTTACAATGGGAGGCTTTTTTGGGGTTCTCTGCTGCCTAAAATCTACAGCTCATCGTTGGCTGATTTTATGCCACCTTCAGTACTATGGGGCTGGGCGCAAATACCCAGTTCAGCGCAGAACTGTGTATGTCCGGCCGGCACCCTAGTACTGAACGCCGTTTGGTGAACGGTATAAAAGTGCCCTGTGAATTTTGACTCAGCAGACCCGCAGACACATGTGAAGGTACCCATAGGTGAAGTTTTTTTGAAGTGACAAAAGCGAGAGTGGAAGGTCACTCCCATACCCCATCAGGGGTTTTTCCCCTACCCACTTTAAAAGATAAGTCCAGGCAATCAATAACTTTCTGTGTCCTTACTTGACCCAGAAACTTATAAATTGCCCGGACTTGTCCTTTAAGCCAGCTGGTGACAGCACTTAAAAAACACAAAAGCATACGTCCATTGGATTGGGCTCTACACTCGGTTAGAACATCAAACTGGTGTTAAAAATAAGTATATACATATATATATATATACTGTATGTGTATATATATATATATATATATATATATATATATATATATATATATATAGAAAAACAATCCGAGGACAGCATCTCCTTATAAAGTGCTTATTGCTTTATTGTGCCAGTTTGCAAAGAAAGTGCAACGTTTCAGCTCTATGAGCCTTTATCAAGCATGCTTGATAAAGGCTCATAGAGCTGAAACGTTGCACTTTCTTTGCAAACTGGTACAATAAAGCAATAAGCACTTTATAAGGAGATGCTGTCCTTGGATTGTTTTTCTGGAATACGATTGGGGTGAAGGATCGAACCCCGTGAGGACTGTGCACCCTGCACTGTGTAACCGCGGACCCAACCACTTCTATATATATATATATATATATATATATATATATATATATATATATATATATATATATATATATATATATATATATATATGTCTCGCCAACAGCCATAGGCCCAGATTCAACAGGTTTGACACCAGAGTAGTTGCATCAATTTGTAAAGCAAGTGCCAGTGAGGTGTCAATTTAATGAAAATTGGACACAAATTTTTGGATAATGGAACTGGGGTCCTTTCTTCACCTCATGGATTCTGTGGGGGAGGTTTTCTGTCTATTTAACCGTATCCGTATCCTGTATAACTGTAATGTTACAGGTTTTTTTTTTAACATTGACTGTCCTGTGCTGAACTCTACATCAACATTTTGTCATGTATAAAAAATGATTTTTACAGTTGTGCATATTCTTAGCTTCCAACTTCAGTTCTCTGTACTAGGCCCTTCTGGGTCAAAAAGAATACTGCTCCTACTAATGCCCCCACCGTCAATTGTCTATTTGGAAACATACTGGGTGCAATCAAGAGCAGCTGAAGCTGCCTCCTCAACTTGTCTGTTCTCAACAATACTGGCCTGGGTGCAATCAACTGCTGCCTCCTCCTGCTACTCAATTTGTCTGTTCTCAAAAATACTGGACTGGGTGCAATCAACTGCTGCCTCCTGCTACTCAACTTGTCTGTTCTTAACAATACTGGACTGGGTGCAATCAACTGCTGCCTCCTCCTGCTACTTAACTTGTCTGTTGTCAACAATACTGGCCTGAGAGCAATCAACTGCTGCCTCCTCCTCAACTTGTCTGTTCTCAACAATACTGGCCTGGGTACAATCAACTTCTGCCTCCTGCTGCTACTCAAATTGTCTGTTCTCAACAATACTGGCCTGGGTGCAATCAACTGCTGCTGCCTCCTCCTGCTACTCAACTTGTCTGTTCTCAACAATACTGGCCTGACAGCAATCAACTGCTGCCTCCTCCTCCTCAACTTGTCTGTCCTCAACAATACTGGCCTGGGTGCAATCAAGTGCTGCCTCCTCCTCCTCAGCTTGTCTGTTCTAAACAATACTGGCCTGAGAGCAATCAACTGCTGCCTCCTCCTCAACTTGTCTCTTCTCAACAATACTGGCCTGGGTACAATCAACTGCTGCTGCCTCCTCCTGCTACTCAACTTGTCTGTTCTTAACAATACTGGCCTGGGTGCCATCAACTGCTTCCTCCTCCTGCTACTCAACTTGTCTGTTGTTAACAATACTGGCCTGAGAGCAATGAACTGCTGCCTCCTCCTCAACTTGTCTCGTCTCAACAATACTGGCCTGGGTGCAATCAACTGCTGTCTCTTCCTGCTACTCAACTAGTCTGTTCTTAACAATACTGGCCTGGGTGCAATAAACTGCTGCCTCCCACTCCTGCTCCTCAACTTGTCTGTTCTCAACAATACTAGCCTGAGAGCAATCAACTGCTGCCTCCTCCTCAACTTGTCTCGTATCAACAATACTGGCCTGGGTGAATCAACTGCTGCCTCTTCCTGCTACTCAACTTGTCTGTTCTCAACAATACTGGCCTGGGTGCAATCAACCGCTGCCTCCTCTTGCTACTCAACTTGTATGTTGTCAACAACACTGGCCTGAGAGCAATCAACTGCTGCCTCCTCCTCCTCCTCAACTTGTCTCTTCTCAACAATACTGGCCTGGGTGCAATCAAGTGCTGCCTCCTCCTCAACTTGTCTCCTCTCAACAATACTGGCCTGGGTGCAATCAACTGCTGCCTCCTCCTCCTCCTCCTCCTCCTCAACTTGTCTGTTTTCAACAATACTGGCCTTAGAGCAATCAACTGCTGCCTCCTCCTCCTCAACTTGTCACTTCTCAACAATACTGGCCTGGGTGCAATCAACTGCTGCCTCCTCCTGCTCCTCAACTTTTCTCTTCTTAAAAATACTGGCCTGAGAGGCGAGCAATCAACTGCTGCCTCCTCCTGCTCCTCAACTTGTCTCTTCTCAACAATTCTGGCCTGGATGCAATCAACTGCTGCTTTTATGAGGGAATAGAAACCAAATTTGTCTAAGGTTGCCTCCAGATAAGCCCCATTTACTCTGTAGAATGCAACCTCAGGTTTACAGTGCCAGAACTTTTCTTTTATGTTTTCTGGTTACCACTAGACTAGTCACCAGACTCTTTTGTTTGCAGATGTTTATAGAAAAATTTTAATATGGAAACTGTGTCAAGTGACTCTTAAAGGTTAAAGGACTACTCTCTTCCACAATGGTCGCTGAATTCAAATGCTGTTTATAAATTCCCTATAAAGAAGATTAAGTGTGCAATGGGCAGAAGACATCACACCTTATAACTTATGTTTCTAGTTATTGTGATATTATTGCACCTAATTTGTGAATATTAACCCATTAACGACTGCGGGCGTATATTTACGCCCTGCGGCCGCCTCGTGGTGTTCAGAGCGGGGCAACGCAATGAGCCCGCTCTGAACCGCCATGGTCCCGGGTGTGGCATGTTGCCCGGGACCGCAGCAATTAGCAGGCATGATCTGATCGCCATGCCCGCTAATTACGGATTCAGATGCAGCTGTCAAAGTTGACAGCTTCATTTCAATCCTTTATGAAGCCAATTTTCTGGTGTCTAGTGGGGTGGATCGCCCTCCAGGACGTTGTCCCGGAGGAGCGATCCACACATCCTTTACCGGCCGGGTCAGCACCGTAATGGCGCTGATCCCGGCTCGCCACTTGATTGCTTCCGGCTGCAGTAGCCGGCAGCAATCCAGTGCCTATCTCATTAATCTATGGCTGTATAACTATACAGCATAGATCTCAACGAGAGATCAGTGTGCTTATTCTAGAAGTCCCCCAGGGGGTCTTCTAGTATAAGTGTAAAAAAAAAAAAGTCATTATTAATAAAAAGTTAAAAGTTTGAATCACCCCCCTTTTCCCATGTTATAAATAAAAATAAATAAATAAACATGTTTGTTATCGCCGCGTGCGTAATCACCCAAACTATTAATTTATTACATTCCTGATCTCGCACAGTAAACGGTGTAAGCGTAAAAAAAAAAAAAAAAGTGGAAAATTGTACATTTTTGGTTGCATCAAATCCAGAAAAATTGTAATAAAAAGCGATCAAAAAGTCGCATATGCGCAATCAAGGTACCAATAGAAAGAACATATCATGTTGCAAAAAATCACACAGCCCCATAGACCAAAGAATAAAAGCGCTATAAGCCTGGGAATAGAGCGATTTTAAGGAACATATATTTGTTATCAATGGTTTGAACTTTTTACAAGCCATCAGATAAAAGAAAAATTATACATGTTACATATCGTTGTAATTGTAAAGACTTGAGGAACATATATATATATATATATATTTTCAGCTTTCTTACAAAACAACAATAATACCAAGAAAAACCATACATATTCAAACCCTGTGTATAGTTATTATTCCATCTACAAATAAATCTCCCCCACAACCCTCTCCCCCTTCCCCCCCCCCCTCCTCCAGGTAGAGGTAGTTACCTAATTACTGTAATTCTCATATTTGTTATATAGCTTGACCATTTGTTCCCATACCTTTACTTCCGGTGTTACAGCAGCCAACCAATTGCGTACTATTTGTCCCACTAAATGTCATCACCTAGAATTATCAACCAGGGCTCCAGAGGAATCCTAAACTGTAACTGTATTAATTAGCTCAATTACCCCTTCCCAGAAAACTTGGATATTAGTACATAACCATGTAATATGAGCCCAGTCTGACTCCCCTTCATTACACCTGGGGCAACTAGATGTAATTCTCCTCCCAATTTTTTTTTAAGAAGCGGGGTGTATAGTACAATCTATGCAAAATGCTAAATTGCACCAATTGATGGTTTTGATTGGATGATACTGATCTCACGTTTCTTAGGACTCTATCCCATTGGGAGTTCTCCACCAACCCAAATTCCCCTTCCCATTTTATACGACTCCTACTAGTGATATCACTATGATCCAATTCCCTAAATTTTTTATACAACACTGAAGAGTTGTTTGTATCTTTGTATCCAAACATACCAAAAATAGGCTCTTATCCTCAAATCTTCTGTATGCATTCTGCAACTGTGCATACTCATACCATTCACCACCTCTTAATTCATATTCTCCTCAATCTAGCCCATGATTTTAAATTCCCCTCATGAAAGGCATCACTTACTTTACCGATCCCGGCTTCTCTCAACCTCCCACCATCAACTATTTTACTTACTTCTCTTAATCTACTATTGTTACTGTGACACTTATGCAGGAATGGTTGTGGAAGGGAGGTATATTTCTCCTAGGTTCCTCTCCTATGTCAGCTAACAGCCCAGGCCTCTCACCTGCAGGGTAATTAATGAAGCTGCTCAGAGGGCGGGTATATAAGAGAAGCCAGGAGGGCAGATAGCTCTCTCTGGCTGGGGACACAGAAAGCCTGTCTGTGTGAGAGATTGGTGTGAGTAGTAAAGGTTGCTTAAGTGTTTGGTAAGCTGGCAGGGAGCAGCTCTCCAGCTGATAGTCAGGATACCTGAATGTATAGTAAGTGCCGGACAGGCAAGGATTTTCTTTCGTTGCTGTTTTGTTTTATTTTCTGCTTGCAACCTTTTAAATAAACCTGACTACGTGTCAGATTGCACCTATGTATGCTGTTGGCTTGATTTGGATGAACCAGATACGTGTCCTTTGACCCCAGCAAAGGCGATCCCAGTGACTTATATCACAATTGGTGCTTCGGATGCGGGCAGCACGTTAAAGTATCTGAGAAAATGGAGGACGTGGTGAACGCCTTGTTACGTTCTACTGCAGCCCAGCAGGAGGCAACCAGAGAACAACAGCGTACAAACGCTAACCAGCAAGAAGCAAACCGCTTGCTGTCTGAACAGCTGAGAACATTAATAGAGACCACAAGTAAAGACCGCCAGACACTGCAGGAGGTGGTACAGCGGGTGGCAAGCCTGCCTGTGGTATCGCCAGAGGCACAGCAAAGACCAATTCATGTGAGCCAATATTTGCAAAAGATGACACCGGAGGATGACGTGGAGGCTTTTATGACTACCTTTGAAAGGACTGCATTGCGAGAAGCCTGGCCCCGAGCACGCTGGGCTGGTCTGCTTGCCCCGTTTCTGGCAGGAGAGGCGCAAAAGGCCTACTTTGATCTGGAACCAGAGGCAGCCCAGGACTTTGATAAGCTTAAAGCCGAGATCCTGGCTAGATTGGGTGTAACCCTAGCTGTCAGAGCCCAGAGAGTACACCAGTGGACTTACAGAGTGGACAAACCTCCACGTTCGCAGATGTTTGACCTCATCCACCTGAGCAGGAAGTGGCTACAACCAGAGGTGTTATCAGCACCTGAGGTGGTTCAACGGATCGTCATGGACCGGTATCTACGGGCACTACCCCCAGCACTGAGGAAGTGGGTAAGCCATGGTGACCCTAAAACAGCCGATGAGCTGGTGGACCTTGTCGAACGTTATTCGGCGTCAGCAGAACTGCTGAGCGATACCCAGCATCAACCTTCATCAACTCGGATGACGAAATTTCCAGGTGTTCCTGGTAAGACTGTTCCGGGGTTTAAGGGCGCTGGGAAGAATGTAAAGACTTTGAGTGTGGATGATGATGAGACTGTGGGCTCCGCAAAGCCTAAAATGCCTAATTATGGACTAAGCAAAGGTCCTATAAGGTGTTTCCGTTGCCACGAGTTGGGTCATATTGCGATGAACTGTCCTTTAACTACTGAACCTATGCAATGTGATGTTGCCTTTTTGAAAAAACGTATGTCAATGTTTGCTCAGTTGGTGTGTACGGCTGCATGCTCAGATGACTCTAAAAAACATCTGTGTGAATTGACAGTGGATGGTAAAAATGTGATTGCATTGCTGGACTCGGGGAGTGTGGTAACTCTGGTAAAGGCCAAGCTTATCAGTCCTCCAGTCAGTCAGTCAGACACTTTCACAGTAACTTGTGTGCATGGGGATACATGTGAATACCAAACTACAATTGCTTGTGTTACAACTCCCTATGGGTCAGTGTACCATAAGGTTGGGCTAGTCCCAACTTTAATGCATGATGTTATTCTGGGAAGGGATTTTCCATATTTTTGGAAATTATGGGAAAGCAAGTTGGTGACTACAGAGAGTACACCTTCCATAAGCCCAGAACCATTTGAGGTTCCCCCACAAGAGGCTGTAGTTGGGGTTTCGTCAGAAAGGCCCACTCCCTTCCCATTTTCTGTTATGGCAGGGGACTTAGAGGAGCCATCCTCAGAGACTGAAAATGAAGGGGCCACACAACAGACTATGCCTGACTTAGAGTTCAGAAAAGACGACTTCCAGACTGAACAGTTGACGGACCCTACACTTGCTCGAGCTAGGGAAAATGTAAAAGTAGTGAACGGGGTAGCTGTGGAGCCTGGGGCTAGGCTAGCTTTCCCATACATGGTCCTGGAAAATGAATTGCTGTATCAAATTGACAAAAAGGGTGAGGAAACCATACAGCAATTAGTTGTTCCTAAGGCCTACAGGAGGACAGTTCTGGATCTGGCACATGGACACATTGTTGGTGGCCACCTGGGGATCCAGAAAACGACAGAGAGAATATTGCTGAGGTTTTTCTAGCCTGGCATGCATGGTGACATAAAAGGTTATTGTGAGTCATGTCCTGAGTGTCAGGTATCTGCGCCTATGCCTCATTTTCGTAGCCCCTTAGTACCCTTACCAATCATTGAAATACCTTTTGAAAGGATTGGGATGGATTTGGTAGGTCCCTTAATAAGGTCTGCACGGGGTCACCAGCACATCCTAGTCATAATGGATTATGCTACACGTTATCCTGAGGCCATTCCTTTACGCAATACAGCATCTAAAACCATTGCAAAGGAGTTAGTCCAGGTATTCAGTAGAGTGGGCATTCCAAAGGAAATACTGACAGACCAAGGGACACCATTTATGTCTAAAGTAATGAAGGAACTTTGCAGGCTGTTTAAGGTGTCACAGTTACGTACCTCAGTCTATCATCCCCAGACAGATGGTTTAGTTGAGAGATTTAATAAGACTCTAAAACAGATGTTGAAGAAGGTAGTGGACAAGGATGGCAAAAACTGGGATTTTTTGCTTCCATATCTGTTGTTTGCTGTAAGAGAAGTACCACAGTCATCAACAGGGTTCTCACCTTTTGAGCTGGTGTATGGTAGACATCCTAGAGGCTTATTGGATGTGGCTAGAGAAACCTGGGAAGGGCAGGTCACCCCCTACAGAAGCGTGATAGAACATATTTCACAGATGCAGGATAGGATTTCAGCAGTCATGCCAATTGTAAAAGAACACATGGAACGGGCTCAAGGAGCCCAGAAGATGGTTTATGACAGGGGTGCTAAGGTCCGTACGTTTTCTCCAGGAGATAGAGTACTCATTCTTGTCCCTACAGTGGAGAGCAGATTCCTGGCCAAATGGCAGGGTCCATTTGAGATCATTGAAAAGGTAGGGGACGTTAATTATAAAGTGTACCAGCCAGGGAAAAGAAAAACAGAACAGATTTACCATGTGAATCTGATAAAACCTTGGAAAGAGCGTCAGGCCCTGGCTGCAGAGCTTAACTCACCGGTCCGTAATGAGTCAGTAATACCTGAGGTGAAGATAGCAGAGTCCCTATCTGATGGGCAAAAGAAAGAGGCTAGACAGTTGGTCCTTCATAACACAGATTTTTTTTCTGACAAACCAGGGCAGACTCCACTTATAAAACATGACATCATAACTGAACCTGGAGTAAGGGTACAGGTAAAGCCCTATAGAATTCCTGAGGCCAGGCGGGAGGCAGTCTCAAAGGAAGTGAAAGAGATGCTGGAGTTGGGAGTGATTGAGGAATCTCATAGCGAATGGTCCAGCCCTATCGTGCTAATACCAAAACCAGATGGTACCATAAGATTTTGTAATGACTTTAGAAAGCTAAACTCCGTATCCAAGTTTGATGCTTATCCAATGCCACGAGTGGATGAGCTCATAGACCAACTTGGCAAAGCTAGGTACATAACAACTTTAGATCTGACAAAAGGGTATTGGCAGATTCCTTTGACGAAGTCTGCCAAGGAAAAGACAGCATTTTCCACACCTGATGGTCTATTTCAATATGTAACTATGCCTTTTGGTCTACATGGTGCTCCAGCGACCTTTCAGAGGTTAATGGATAGAGTGCTGAAGCCACATAGGCAATATGCTTCAGCCTATCTTGACGACATAGTGGTGCATAGCCCTGACTGGCAAACACACCTTTCAAAAGTTCAGGCCGTCATTGATAGTTTGAAGGAGGCAGGACTGACTGCGAACCCTAAGAAATGTCACATTGGGCTAGAGGAAGCCAGATATTTGGGGTACATAATTGGAAGAGGTATAGTCAGGCCTCAAGTTGACAAGATTGAAGCGATTCAGAAATGGCCCCAACCGATTAATAAAAAACAGGTGAGGGCATTTCTGGGAATTACTGGGTATTATAGACGCTTCATACCCAATTTTGCAGCCATAGCAGGTCCCCTGACTGATCTCACCAGGGGAAAAGAGTCAGTGATGATAAAGTGGAACCCTGAAGCAGAAAGAGCCTTCCGAACACTGAAAGCGTCTCTTTGTTCACAGCCAGTGTTGGTCACTCCGGACTTCAAAAAGGAATTTGTGGTACAAACAGACGCTTCAGAGGCGGGAATAGGGGCTGTCTTGTCTCAGGTCAGGGATGGAGAGGAACATCCAGTGCTTTATTTAAGCAGAAAGTTAAATAAACATGAGAGAAACTATGCAATTGTTGAAAAAGAATGCTTGGCCATCAAATGGGCTCTAGAATCCCTCAAATATTATCTGCTGGGAAGAAAATTCAGGTTAGTCACAGACCATGCCCCCTTAAAGTGGATGAACCTGAATAAAGAAAGGAATAGCAGAGTAACTAGATGGTTCCTAGCTCTTCAGGCATACAAATTTACAGTAGAGCATAGGCCGGGAAGCCTACAGGGCAATGCAGATGCATTGTCTCGTGTGCACTGTCTAGTGGTTACTGTTGCCCAGTCCCACTGGCCTGAGCAGAGGGGGGGGATATGTGACACTTATGCAGGAATGGTTGTGGAAGGGAGGTATATTTCTCCTAGGTTCCTCTCCTATGTCAGCTAACAGCCCAGGCCTCTCACCTGCAGGGTAATTAATGAAGCTGCTCAGAGGGCGGGTATATAAGAGAAGCCAGGAGGGCAGATAGCTCTCTCTGGCTGGGGACACAGAAAGCCTGTCTGTGTGAGAGATTGGTGTGAGTAGTAAAGGTTGCTTAAGTGTTTGGTAAGCTGGCAGGGAGCAGCTCTCCAGCTGATAGTCAGGATACCTGAATGTATAGTAAGTGCCGGACAGGCAAGGATTTTCTTTCGTTGCTGTTTTGTTTTATTTTCTGCTTGCAACCTTTTAAATAAACCTGACTACGTGTCAGATTGCACCTATGTATGCTGTTGGCTTGATTTGGATGAACCAGATACGTGTCCTTTGACCCCAGCAAAGGCGATCCCAGTGACTTATATCACATTACATAAAGGGGTAATCTCTAATGCTGTTTTAATTCCCATATTATTTTTAAGAGTATCCCAGGCTTTGGCCAACGCTGTCATTGTTGAGAAAGATGGCCATTTCCCCTCTAGCAATACCTCTGACTCAAGGACCTATATCAAGTCTATATGTTGTCTCCTACTTTCTCTTAGTATATAATTACTCAGTGCTATATTATTTCTATTCCAAATTAGACACAATTGTGATGCTAAAAAATAAATTTTTGGCTCTGGAAATGCAAATCCCCCCTTACTCCGAGGGAGACAAAAAAAACTTTTGCCATATAAGAACTCTTTTCCTCCCCCATAAAAGCTTATTCATAATGCTCCCTATTTTTTTAAAGGTCCTATCGTCTATCCACAGGGGAGTGGCATTAAAGATGTACAGCAGTTTTGGCAGCACTACCGTTTTTGCTAACATTATTCTATCCGCCTTGGTGATATACATATCAATTCATATGTCTACTTTACTATTTATCTTTCTTATTACGGGGATGGTATTATTTCTGTGGAAGTCTAGTGGATTAACTAACACCTCAATCCCCAGATATTTAAATGTTATATTAAATGATATTTAACTATTTCCGGATGTTCCTCAAGGTCCCCTGACAGTGGAAGTAGGACTGATTTTTGCCAATTTATTTTTAGGCCTGATAGACCCCCATATTCTTCTATAACTGATATTAAATATTCTATCCTTGTTTCAGGATCTTCCAGGAACAACAACATATCAGCAAAAAGGCTCAGTTTATCTTGTCTATCTTTTACTCGAAACCCTTTTATTGTTTCCTCCTGTCTTATAGCTATTGCCAATGGCTCAAGTGCCAATATAAATAATAAGGGAGATAGGGGATACCCCTGACGTGTCCCTCTCCCCAAACTAAAGAATTCTGATCTATCCCCATTAATATAAACACTTGCTTTAGCCCCTTTATATAATAACTTTACCATGTCTATAAAGTTCCTTCCCAGACCATAACCCCTCAATATCTGCCATAGGAATCCCCACTCCACCCTGTCAAACGCTTTTTAGGCGTCTAAGGACAGGATAGAGTGGGAACGCCCCACAGTACCTACTTGAATGTTGTGGAAAACTCTATTGATGTTCTGCCTTACTGTTCTTGAAGGGACAAATCCACATTGATCACTATGAATTAAATCAGGAATGATTTTTTTAAGCCTATTGGCCAATAACTTGGCAAACGGTTACTCCACCCAAGTAAACTGAATAAACTGAGTGATATTGATAATACCATAAATTTCTAGAAAAATAATATAAAGTTGAATTTGTGACATGTGTTTCTACCATACTATACCCGGTAAATGATTCTTAATGACTCCAAAAACTGCGTGCCTTTTTAAGTTTATCCCCCAAACCTCTTATATTCCACACCATTACTTTAGTAGTCATCCCCGCATCCTACTACATACATTTACAATAGTCCCTGAGCAAAAACAATAACTAACATCTAGACTGCCCCCTCTACCTGGAAGTCCCCCCCTCCCATTCCCCCCCTCTCCCCCTCCTTGCAACCTGTGCTCCCTCCAAGGGCCACAGATTTCTACACCAGGAATCCCACTGTCAGGAATGGGACTTTGCGCTTCTCGGTCCGTGCTGGGCGACCGAGGAAGCGCTGAGCCTCTGGTTGTTTTTTGTTTGCAGTTCTGTCTGAATGCTGTCTTAGTTTCCCAGCCACACCCACATTGCCTGTTACACTCTAGCAGTGCAGGGGTTACTCCTTATAGACCTGTCCAGCTGAGCTGGGTGCTGGGATCAGGGCTGATCCAATTAAGTGCTGGACCCAGTCCCTGATTCCAGATAAAAAAGCCGCAGGCTCTTCATTTCCCTTCTGGCTATTGAGTGTTACTCAGCTAAGCGCTTCAGCTCGCCTGGTTCTGTTACTTCTGTTGCCTGACCTATTGCTTGATCTTCCTACCTGCTTTGTCTGCTGCCTGCCCTGACCTCCTTGCCTGTCTCTGACTCTTCTTCTGCCTTACGTTTTTGTACCTCGCTGACCGCCATTGCTGACCCGGACCGTAGACTTTGCATTATTGTGTTTGTTTTGTCTGTCTTGTTTTGTGTATCACCTGGTGTAGGACAGGGACTGACACCGTGGTTGTCCACGGCCGTTTAGGGCCGTTGAGGCAAGTAGGTAGGGTCAGAAGGTGGGTTCTAGTGGTTAGGGCTCACTGTCTCGTTCTGTTCCCTACCTACGTCCGGCGCAATTTGTGACAGAATAGCCAGCCCGAAAGAAGATTTTTGGGTCACCTGCATCATGGACCCTATGAATACCCTGGTGACCCAGATGCAGGGTCTGAATATGTTGGTTCAGAACCTTGCTGAGCGTGTGCAGGAACAAGAGTCCTTGCCCAGGCAGATGTGTCTGACCCCCCCGCAGGCTCCTGAACCCCCAGTGCAGCTCCCTGAGAAATTTAAGGGGGACAGGAAAAATTTCCGGACCTTTCGGGAGGGGTGCAGATTATTTTTTCGGCTACATCCCCGCTCCTCCGGAGATGAGACCCAGAGGGTGGGCATTATTATGTCCCTGCTGCAGGGCCCACCCCAAGAATGGGCATTCTCACTACCTTCTGACTCCCCTGATTTAATGAACGTTGACAGATTTTTTTCAACCTTGGGCCTTCTGTATGATGACCCAGACCGAGCAGCAGAGGCAGAGCGCCAATTGACGACACTCAGACAGGGTAAGAAACCAGTGGAAGAATACTGTGCTGACTTTAGGCAGTGGTGTGTACCCTCTGCTTGGAATGACCCAGCTCTGCGTTTCCAGTTTCATGCAGGCTTGTCTGACCAACTGAAGGACTTGTTAGTAGCCTATCCTAATCCTGAGACTCTGGAGGAAACTATGACCTTAGCCATACGGGTAGATAGGCGTATGCGGGACAGACGAAAAGAGAGAGAGAGACGTCTAAATTCCCTTCTGGTTCATGTCCTTTGACCTTACCTCCTAAACCTTCTTCTTCCTCTCCTGTGTCCCCTCCGCAAGGCGAACCTATGCAGATCGGGTCAACTGACGCCAAGGCCAGACGTGCATATCGCCTCCAGAACCATCTGTGTCTCTACTGTGGCAAAGCGGGGCATCAAGTACGACAATGTACCGCTAGACCTGGTTCGCCGCCGGAAAACTTCAGCGCCTGAATGATTATCGAGGGGGTCATTCAGGTGCACAGGTAACCTTCGACAAGAAAAAGAAGTTGTTGTTGCCTATTTCTTTGACTTTGGGAGATAAATTTATCTCTGGATATGCCCAGGTTGACTCTGGGGCTTCTGCTAACTTTATTAATACTGTTTTCTGGTCTGGTCTGGGGCATGACCGCTTCAGCTTAAATGTCCGTTGAATGTGACTGGAGCGGACTCTGCCCCTTTTGCTCAGGGTAATATACGCTACATTACCCCCCATCTTGAGGTAAAGGTGGGATCAGTTCATTTTGAAAAGCTTGACTTTTTGCTTATGGAAAATTTGTCTGCTGATATTATTCTGGGGTTACCCTGGTTGGACCAGCATAACCCCGTGTTTGACTGGCCCAACAGGGAACTGGTTTGATGGGGACCAGAGTGTGCTCCTCATTGTATTTCTTTGTCGCTTGCTGAATGTTCTTCTGATGATGGGGAGATTCCGGAGTTTCTGCTTGATTATGCTGATGTGTTTGATGAGAGATCGGTGGATGGATTACCTCCTCATCGTCCCTATGATTGCACTATTGACTTGATACCAGGGTCTAAGTACCCTAAGGGTAGAATATTTAATTTGTCCTGTCCAGAAAGAGAGGCTATGCGAGATTATATCAAGGATAGCTTGCGTAAAGCTCACATCCGTCCCTCTTCTTCTCCCATGGGGGCGGGATTCTTTTTTGTGGGTAAAAAAGATGGTGGCCTACGCCCCTGTATTGATTATCGAGAATTGAATAAGATCACCGTGAAAAATCAACACCCTCTGCCTCTCATTCCAGACTTGTTTAACCAAATTGTGGGAGCCAAATGGTTCTCTAAGATTGATTTGCGGGGAGCATACAACCTAATAAGAGTAAAGGAGGGAGACGAGTGGAAGACTGCCTTTAATACTCCTGAGGGACATTTCGAATACCTCGTTATGCCCTTTGGATTATGTAATGCTCCGGCAGTCTTCCAACATTTTGTTAATGACGTGTTCCGTGAACATCTGGGTCGTTTTTTGGTGGTATATCTAGATGATATTTTGATATTTTCTCCTGATTGGTGCTCTCATGTTCAGCATGTTCGTACTGTGTTAGAATTGCTAAGGCAAAATCACCTCTGCGCCAAGCTGTCGAAATGCCAGTTTGGGATACAGGAGGTCTCATTCTTAGGGTATAAGATCACCTCCAACTCATTTTGTATGGATCCCTTTAAAGTGACAGCCATTGAAAATTGGGAGCGACCCAGTAGCCTTAAGGCCCTACAAAGGTTCCTGGGATTCGCCAATTACTATAGAAAGTTCATCAAGGATTTTTCTGTTATTGCTAAACCATTAACTGATCTAACCAAAAAGGGGGCAGACCTGGTTAATTGGAGTCCTGAGGCTATCCTGGCATTTGACAAGCTTAAGAGGTGTTTTGCGGAAGCTCCTGTGTTAACTCAGCCTGACTTTGAACAACCCTTTGTCATTGAAGTTGACGCATCTGAGGTTGGGGTAGGAGCAGTTCTCTCACAAGGTTCAGAGACCCTCACCAACCTTAGTCCCATAGCCTACTTTTCTAGGAAGTTCTCCAAAGCCGAAAGCAACTATGACATAGGTAACAGGGAACTTCTGGCCATTAAATTAGCCTTTGATGAATGGAGACATTTTCTGGAAGGGGCTAAACATAGAATTAAGGTGTTAACAGATCATAAGAATCTGATATATCTGGATAAAGCCAAACGTCTCACTCCTCGTCAGGCCAGATGGGCTTTATTCTTTACACGATTTAATTTTGAAATTTCTTTTCGACCTGGGTCTAAAAATGTTAAAGCTGACGCCTTATCGCGCAGCTTTGACATGACATCGGTTCCCAGGGAGCAACCAGAGACCATCCTGTCACCCGGAGTGGTGGTGGCCACTTTGCAACCCGATCTGACAGCTCGGATTGCGGAATCTCAGTCTCTGGCTCCCCGAAACACTCCTGAGTCTAAACTGTTTGTTCCTCCAAACCTTCGCCTTAAGGTTTTGGAGGAGATTTATAATTCTGTGTTGGCTGGTCACCCGGGAATTGTAGGTACTAAGTACTTACTCTCAAGGCATTATTGGTGGCCTTCATGGGCAAGAGATGTCAAATCATTTGTCAACGCCTGTGAAACTTGCGCCAGATCCAAGGTTCTGCGTAGACTACCTGAAGGTCTCCTCCATCCCCTTCCGGTGCCTACCAGACCTTGGACTCTATTTCTATGGATTTTATTACCGATTTGCCACCCTCTGAGGGTAAAACAGTCATTTGGGTGGTTGTTGACAGATTTTCTAAGATGTGTCACCTTATTCCCCTGCGTAAGCTCCCTAATGCTCGTACCTTGGCTACATTGTTCATGAACCATATCTTATGTTTGCATGGTGTTCCAGAAAATGTAGTTTCTGACAGGGGGGTACAATTTGTCTCCAGATTTTGGAGAGAATTTTGTGGTCGGCTGGGCATCTCATTATCCTTTTCGTCGGCTTTTCACCCACAATCTAATGGCCAGACAGAAAGGGTGAACCAATCTCTGGAACAATTTTTGAGGTGTTTTGTTGCAGGGAGCCAAGATAAATGGAGAGAGTTTCTATCCTTAGCGGAATTTGCTCTAAATAATCGTGAAAATCAGTCACTCAAGATGTCGCCATTTTATTGTAATTATGGCTTTAATCCCAGATATTCTTCTGTACATGCGTCAGAGTCCGTAAACCCTTCGGCCGAAGGTATTTATTCTAAACTGTGCACAGTTTGGGCCCAAGCTCTTCAGAACTTGGTCAAAGCCCAAGAGACAGCTAAGAAACAGGCGAACAAAAGACGCATATCTGGCCCAGATTACGGTATAGGAGAAAAGGTATGGCTCTCAACTAAGAACTTGAAATTGAAGGTTCCCTCTGGTAAACTAGCACCCAAGTACATTGGTCCGTACGTTATCACAGAGATCATTAATCCTGTTTCATTCAGATTACGATTACCTGGGTCTATGAGAATTCACAATGTATTTCATAAGTCTCTTTTCAAAAAATATGTTATGCCTGTGCTTCCTTCAGTCCTCCCTGCTCCTCTGGTCATCCAGGGGGAGCTGGAGTTTGAAGTGGACAGGATATTGAACTCTCGTCAAATTCAAAATTCTATCCAATATCTTGTCCAGTGGAAGGGATATGGTCCTGAAGAAAATACGTGGGTTGCCAATAAGGATATACATGCCCCACGTCTCATCCGGAAGTTTCATGACCATAACCCCTCTAAACCGGGTCCTTTAAATAAGGGTCCTGAGGCCCCTCATAAGAGGAGGGGTACTGTCAGGAATGTGACTTTGTGCTCCTCAGTCCGTGCTGGGCGACCGAGGAAGCGCTAAAGCCTCTGGTTGTTTTTTGTTTGCAGTTCTGTCTGAATGCTGTCTTAGTTTCCCAGCCACACCTGCATTGCCTGTTACACTCTGGCAGTGCAGGGGTTACTCCTTATAGACCTGTCCAGCTGAGCTGGGTGCTGGGATCAGGGCTGATCCAATCAAGTGCTGGACCCAGTCCCTGATTCCAGATAAAAAAGCCGCAGGCTCTTCATTTCCCTGCTGGCTATTGAGTGTTACTCAGCTAAGCGCTTCAGCTCTCCTGGTTCTGTTACTTCTGTTGCCTGACCTTTTGCTTGATCTTCCTACCTGCTTTGTCTGCTTCCTGCCCTGACCTCCTTGCCTGTCTCTGACTCTTCTTCTGCCTTATGTTTTTGTACCTTGCTGACCGCTGTTGCTGACCCGGACCGTAGACTTTGCATTATTGTGTTTGTTTCGTCTGTCTTGTTTTGTGTATCACCTGGTGTAGGACAGGGACTGACACCGTGGTTGTCCACGGCCGTTTAGGGCCGTTGAGGCAAGTAGGTAGGGTCAGAAGGTGGGTTCTAGTGGTTAGGGCTCACTGTCTCGTTCTGTTCCCTACCTACGTCCGGCGCAATTTGTGACACCCACCCCCTGAGCACGCCATTTTCTAATTTAATAAATCATAAGTAACTTTTTGCCGAGATTATTCAGCCATGTCCCCACTTTCTCTGCTGAGCCAAAAAACCACACCTTTCCTTCCCCCACCACCCTCAATTTAGCTGGAAACATCATAGAATATTGTAATCCCATAGTTCTCAGTCGTTTCTTGACTCCAGAAAAATTCATTTGAGCCTTATTAGTTTCTGCGGCGAACATAGAACATAGATTCATTTGTGGGTTTTATTTAAAGTCTATGCTTTCCCAGTCCCTTGTGAGGGTGACAAGAATCTGTCCATTTTATTGGAGGTTTTCCCCTCCTTACTTTCTTTTTGTGGGTTCACAGGGGCCTTTTTTTTTGCTGCCATTTCACCTCAATAAAAAGGAGAGCCCTGGTCCCCCAAAGACAAACTCCTAGCTTGTGACCAGTTCGGTCACAAGAAAGCTAATCCAAAAAATCAGCCACAGGAGGAACTACAATTCCCGGCAAACATATACCATTATATAGGTGCTATTCCTCACATGAAGAGCATTATCAATGAAAGATGCATAAATGGTATTATATAAAAGGTCTCCACTCATTAGCAGGTCAGGAGGCGAGGGGTTAGTAGTAGTCATTACACTGGCAGTCAATATGAAATTACAGTATCTCACCCAAGCGCTGATATCATTGCCGAACGCTCCAGTCCTCAGTCGGGAGTCCCCCTTTCCTCCAAGTGACTACAACCGGCCTCCGATGCTTTTGGTAGCCGTCTCTCACTTGGCTCCCGCTCCAGCGGCAGTCCTCTCACAATCGCCACTGGCCGTGTCTCTGCCACTCCACTGCGCCTGCAACGGTGCCAACCTCCGACTCCTTCCGGGTCACAGCCTCGCTCTGGGTTACGATTGCTGAGTATCTCCAACACGGCCCACCGCTCTGCCACCGCACCTCTCTCGGCCTCCAGACCCCTGCCCAAGGTAGATGGATATCAGCAGGAAAATGGGTCAACGAGGTACCGCTTCAGTAAAACATCCTCCCGTCATTTTCTCTCGGCGTGCACAGCGGATGAGCGAGAGAGCTCACCTTAGCTCCTCCTCTTCCTCATACCGTCCCACTTGAGGAACATATATAACAAGACAGTTTTACCCCAGAGCGAGCGGCATAAAAACAACTACCACCCAAATAAACAAAATGCTTTTTATTTTTCAATTTCACCACACATTTATTTTTTTTCTGGTTATGCAGTGTACTTTATGAAAACATTCAGCCTGTCACTGCAAAGTACAATTAGTGGCACAAAAAATAGGGGCTCGTGGGGTTCTAGGTGAAAAAATGCAAGTGCTATGGCCTTTTAAGTAGGGATGAGCGAACTTTTGAAAAGTTCGGTTTGGTTCGATCCGGCGAACTTTCGTGAATTTCGGATCGGTCCGGACCGAACCGAAAACGAACCTTGCTCTAACGGCTGAATAATTGCAGCTACAATAGTGGGAGTGTGGTAGGGTATAGTTTCGTTTAGTTGCAGTTGATATTACAATGAAAAAAAGTGGGGGGAAAAATTTCCAAAAATAATGAGAAAAAAATAAAAATAAAAAAAATAAAAAAAAATAATAATAGAAATAAAATTAATAAAATATAGTGAATCAAAGTGCCAAAATAGTGAAAAATAATATTGGAAAAAAAAGTTTACAAGGAGGATGCAGCAGCACTTGATTGCACCCAGGCCAGTATTGTTGAGAAGAGACAAGTCGAGAACCAGGAGGAGGCAGCAGTAGATTGCTCGCCTCTCAGTTCAGTATTGTTGAGAAGAGACAAGTTGAGCAGCAGGAGGAGGCAGCGGTTGATTGATTCCAGTCCAGTATTATTGAGGAGAGGCTACTTGAGGAGGAGGCAGCAGTTGATCGATTCCAGGCCAGTATTATGGAGGAGAGGCTATATGAGGAGGAGGCAGCAGTTGATTGATTCCAGGCCAGTATTATCGATGAGAGGCTACTTGAGGAGGATGAGGCAGCAGTTGATCGATTACAGGCCAGTATAAATAAAAAGAGACTACTAGAAGAGCAGGAGGAGGTAGCAGTTGATTGATTCCAGGCCTGTATAATCGAGGAGAGGCTACTTGAGAAGGATGAGGCAGCAGTTGATCGATTACAGGCCAGTATTATTGAGGGGAGGCTACTTGAGGAGGATGAGGCAGCAGTTTATCGATTCCAGGCCAGTATTATTGAGGAGAGGCTAATTGAGGAGGATGAGGCAGCAGTTGATTGATTACAGGCCAGTATAATCGAGGAGAGGCTACTTGAGAAGGATGAGGCAGCAGTTGATCGATTACAGGCCAGTATAATTAAAAACAGACTACTTGAGCAGCAGGAGGGGGCAGCGGTTGATTGATTCCAGGCCAGTATTATCGAGGAGAGGCTACTTGAGGAGAAGGCAGCAGCAGTTTATCTATTCCAGGCCATGATTGTGTAGGAGAGGCTAATTGAGGATGAGGAGGCAGCAGTTGATCTATTCCAGCCCAGTATAATTAAAAAAAGACTACTTAAGCAGCTGGAGGAGGCAGCAGTTGATCAATTACAGGCCAGTATTATTGAGGAGCGGCTACTTGAGGAGGAGGAGGCGGCATTTGATTGATTCCATGTAAGTATTATTTAAAACAGACCAGTTGAGGACCAGGAGAAGGCAGCAGTTGATGGCTCTCAGGCTAGTATTGTTACAAACAGACAAGTTGAGAAGGCAGTTTCCACCCAGTATGTTTCCAAATAGACAATTGACTGTGGGGGCATTAGTAGGAGTAGTATTCTTTTGGACCCAGAAGGACCTAGTACAGACAACTAAAGTTTCAAGCTAAGGATATGCATGTGTGTAAAAATCATTCTTTAAACATGACAACATGTTAATGTAGAGTTCAGCACAGGACAGTCAACATTAAAAAACACCCCCTCTAACATTACACCTATTCTAGCAGGATACGGATACGGTAAAATAGACAGAGAACCTCACCCTCAGAATCCATGAGGTGAAGAAAGGACATTTAAAAAGATACAGATTCAAGAAGGCTTTACTCCAGTTCCATTATCCAAAAATACGTGTCCAATTTTAACTAAATTGACACCTCACTGGCACTTGCTTTACAAATTGACGCAACTACTCTGGTGTCAAACCTGTTGAATCTGGGCCTATGGCTGTTGGCGATACACACATATATATATTTTTTCTTAACACCAGTTTGATGTCCTAACCGGGTGTAGCGTCCAATACAATGGATGTATGCTTTTGTGTTTTTTAAGTGCTGTCACCAGCTGGCTTAAAGGATAAGTCGGGTCAATTAATACGTTTCTGGGTCAAGTAAGGGTACAGAAAGTTATTGACTGCCTGGACTTATCTTTTAAAATGGGTAGGGGAAAAACCCCTGATGGGGTATGGGAGTGACCTCCCACCCTCGCTTTTGTCACTCCCAAAAAAGCTTACCCTATGGGTACCTTCACATGTGGCTGCGGGTCTGCTGAGTAAAATCCACAGGGCCTTTTTATACCGTTCACCAAATGGCATTCAGTACTAGGGTGCCGGCCGGACATACGCAGTTCTGCGCTGAACTGGGTATTTGCGCCCAGCCCCATAGTACTGAAGGTGGCATAAAATCAGCCAACGATGCGCTGTAGATTTTAGCCAGCAGGGAACCTCAAAAAAGCCTCCTATTGTAAAGGCACCCGTTTGTTGCTGTAACTAACTGTGGTGGTTTTTTATATCACAGTTGAAGGACAGCAGCCTCCGTGATATATACCACATAGACAGCCTTATTCCACGCGTGACTGCATGAGAGGCGTGAAATAATTTGCACACAGAAGAACCCCAATCGGGATTTGCGGTGCAAGATTTCACTACTCTCATGATATCCACAAAATACCTCAAGAACAGTTAGTAACCGCTCACAAAACGGTGAGTAGTGTTCCTTGGCACGGGTGCCAGGAATAGAACCCCACGGCTATAGTTCACAAAAGGTGAAATCCACACTTTTTGAAGCATAGTCGTGGGGATTATTTTAGGGTTGCTACTGTTCTTGGGGTATGGGTTGGACGGTGCACTGGTGCAAGGCATTAATCTGGTGTGGAGATGTTAAATGGCCAACACACCAGGGGCATCAAATTTGGAGATGTGGAACTGTTTATTCAAATGTATCCGAATTAAGTAGGGAATTTTTAAGGTGATTTTTTTAAAAAAATTTGGGGTCTAAGGGGGGAACATTACTTAATAAGTTAAATTACGGATTTTTACTTTGGGCACATATTTAGGATATCAAGGTCAATTTCTTGGACACACGGATTGCCATGCAAGACGGGTGACTGATGACTTAGTCATTCACATCAGGCAGGGGGGTGGTACAATCTGATGTAATCAAGGCACGATTCATCTTAACAAAAGTGAGCATCTCCACACTGTGGCAAAAGATCCTCGTTCTTTGCGGTGTTATGATGTTACAAGCCGCACTAAATACCCTCTCTGACGCCACACTACTGGCTGGGCAGGACAGCAGAGCCAAGGCAAACTCTGGCAGTTGAGGCCAAATCTCGAGGTTTTCTGGCCAGTACTGCACGGGGTCGGTGACACTTTGGGGCAGGGTAGAATCAAGGTAGGCAGTGACCTGGTGGCTGAGCTCATGCTGGTCCACGCCATGAGTCCGGTGCTGTGTCCTTTCTCCACCAGCTGGCTGCATGAAATCGCTCATGAGGGCTTGCAGGCTGTAGCGACTTCTGACGCCTCCACTAGTGGTGGTGGGAGTGGAGCGCGCTGGTTCCCCCCCAGAGGATGTTGTCTGGGAACCTGGCTGGTCTCGCAGGTAAGTTGAGACTAACTGACTGGTGAGCATGTCCCTGTAGTACACCAGTTTAGCCTCCCTCTGTGATGGCGGGAAGAATTCTGCCATTTTGCGACGAAAGCGAGGGTCCAACAGGGTGGCCAGCCAGTATTGGTCCCTCTGGCGGATGTCCACAATCCTGCTATCATTCCGCAGACACTCCCGCAGACACCTTGCCATCTGCACCAAGGACAATGACCGCCTCTCCTCTACACTGTCCTCGGTGTAGTTCCAGGGTCTGCTGGGGTCTTCCTCCTCTTCCTCTACCACCTCTGGGCTGGGCGTAGACATCTTCCTCCTCCTCAACCTCCATCTGCACTTCATCCAGCTCTGGGCTCAAGGCGATGTTCAGCCTTGGAGTTGTGGCCTGGGAATCTTCGCTGATGATGTTGCTCAGCGCACTTTCCAGAACATGGAGGAGTGGGATGATGTCGTTGATCCCATAGTCCTGCCTGCTCACAAAGAGAGTCGCGTCCTCAAAAGGGATCAACAATTGGCAGACTTCCCGCATTAACTGCCAGTGTGTTACTTGGAAGTCGCAGTGTGGCGTGAAGCTGCCTGATTGCCCCATGAGGTAGTCTGTTATGGCTGACCTTTGCTCTTACTGGCGGTCGAGCATACGGAGGGCAGAATTCCAGCGGGTTGGCACGTCGCAGATTAGCCGATGTTGGGGCATACCGCGCTGTCTCTGTATTCTGAGCAGGGTGTTCCTTGCAGCGTAGGAGTGGCTGAAATGTTTGCACACTCTACGTGACATCCTCAGAAGGTCATGTAGTGCATGAAATGATCGTAGAAACCTCTGCACTATGAGGTTGATCACATGTGCCATACAAGGTGTATGAGTCAGCCCTCCCCGCTGAACTGCAGAGACAATGTTCCTCCCGTTGTCCTCTACGACACTTCCCACCGTTAGTCGACGTGGGGTCAGCCATTCAGCTATCTCCTCCCTGATGGTCCGGAGGAGCTCCTGCCCACTGTGGCTTTGTTGACCCAGGCTCACCAAATGGAGTACAGCCTGAGAGTGGCGGGCCTGACATCGGTGGTAAGACACTGGGTCAGGTTGGACTGCAGTGGTGGTGGAGGCAGAACTTGTGCTACCCGTTGCTGGCCCCCTAAAGCATCGTGGAGGTGACAGTGGCAAGAATGGGCCAAGTTCCTGATGGTCTCTTGGGAGGATGTTGACCCAATGGGCAGTAACTGCCATGTACTGGCCTTGCCCATAATTAGAGGACCAGACATCAACACTCAGGTGCACGGTCTTGGACACCGAGAGTCCCAATGAGTCGCCAACCTTTCTCTTCACATAACTGTGCAGTGATGGGACAGCTTTGCTCGAAAAGTAGTGGCGGCTGGGGACTCGCCATCTGGGGTGCGCACACGCCACGAAATCCCTGAAAGGCTGGGAGTCCACAAGACTAAATGGCAGGGACTGAAGCACCAGCAGCTTAACCAGGTGTCCGGCCAGTTTCTGTGCCGTGGGATGGCTGCTGGAGTACACCTGACGTTTAGCCATGGACTCGGTCAGGGATTGCTGCCTCATTAGGGGTGTACATGGCAGTGAGACTGTGCTGCTGCTGGCAACCTAGGCTGACGAGGCCTGAGTTGCAGTGACAGGATGCTGCATGATGGGATCTGCAGTGTATGGTGCATCCTGACAGGAGGTGGTATTGGGGTCACGTTTTTTCCAGGCCTGTTGGTGTTGCCTTTCCATGTGCTTCCTCATGGATGTTGTCCCAAGATTATCACCCCTACCACGACTGACCCTCTCATTGCACAGCAGGCACAGAGCGATGTGCTTATCTGTCCCCAGCCGAAAGAACTGCCAGACGACAGAGGACCGTGGTTTGCTGCCAGCCACGGGGGGTCTTGCGGCCTGTTGGCTGCCACTGCTGCCTGAGGGTGCCCTCTCAGGACCAAGGCTTGGAGGTAATGGACTCTGCCTGATAGATTGTCTTCTACCCCTCCCTCTTGTGCCTCGCTTCCTTGCAGCAGTGGGATGTTGCTGCTTCGGTAGCACCTCACTTTCCTCCCCTGATGACACTGATGATAATGGTGCTTGGGGGCGCCACGTCCGATCGGCGACATCATCATCACCACCACTGCTACTGTCCTCCAGTGGCTGGGACAGGATCTCAGGTGTGGCACTGGATGCCCCTCCCTGGCCTACAGCCACCACCTCCTCTGCAGTCTCTGCACGTTCCACCTGCTGCCTTTGGTGGACTACCTCATCCTCCTCATCATCACTAAAAAGTGGTAGAGAATGCAGATCAAGATTTGCCAACAGTTCACTGGCAGAAGGTGCCCCAGAGGTGGGTGGTATAGTAATAACAGGGGACGGGGCAAAGGACTGTCGCTGACCCTCCTATGTAAGGGTGGTGTCGGATGATCCAGCCGACCTCGTTTGGGAGCTTTGGGCGGTGGAAGTGGAGGATTGGAGAAGCCAATCTAGAACCGCTGGCTGAGTGGTTCGTGGTTCTTACAGAACCACTGGGTGTCTGGGGTAGCTGCACCCTGCTGCCACGCCTGTTGCCCGGCTGCCGCCAGGCCTGGTGCTGCCACTTCTCCTACCCTCACAGCCTGCCGTTGCAGTCCTTGCCTGGGAAGTGCTGGAAGTAGGACGCTTGGACATAGTTCTTTGGTTGGTGTAAATTTTGAAAAAGAAATAATCTATTGGGCAGAAGGCACAAATTTTCAGTGACTATTGCTTTGTGGGTTGGAGGCACCCAGCAAAGGAGAAATTTACAGGTTATCCCAAAAAAACTATTTTTTTTATTTTATTTTTAACTTTTTTGGTTGCGGGTGGCTAGAGGGGTTTGACGGCAACCAGCAGAGCACAAACGGACAGCTTTTGTAAGGCGCTGACTTCGCCTCAAATAGAACAAGCTGATCACAAACAAACAAACAAACAAACTTTTTTTTTATTTTTTTGAAGGTTTTTTTTTTAAATTTTTTTGGTTGCGGGTGGCTAGAGGGGTTTGACGGCAACCAGCATAGCACAAACGGACAGCTTTTGTGGGGCGCTGACTTCGCCTCAAATAGAACAGCTGATCACAAACAAACAAACAAACAAACTTTTTTTTTTTTTTTTTTAAGGTTTTTTTAATTACTTTTTTGGTTGCGGGTGGCTAGAGGGGTTTGACGGCAACCAGCAGAGCACAAACGGACAGCTTTTGTAAGGCGCTGACTTCGCCTCAAATAGAACAGCTGATCACAAACAAACAAACCAACTTTTTTTTATTTTTTTGAAGGTTTTTTTTTACTTTTTTGGTTGTGGGTGGCTAGAGGGGTTTGACGGCAACCAGCAGAGCACAAACGGACAGCTTTTGTGAGGCACTGACTTAGCGTCATCTAGAACAGCTGATACCAAACAAACCAATTTTTTTTTTTTAAGGTTTTTTAAAAACATTTTTCATTGCGGGCGGCTAGCCGGGGTAAACGGTAACCAGCAGAGCACAAACGGACAGCTTTTGTGAGGCGCTGACTTAGCTTCACCTAGAACAGCTGATAAAAAAATATATATATATTTTTTTTAAAGTTTTTTTTTCAACTTTTTTGGTTGCGGGCAGCTAGCCGGGGTTAACGGCAACCAGCCGAGCACAAACGGACAGCTTTTGTGAGGCGCTGACTTAGCGTCACCTACAACAGCTGATCACAAACAAACGTCTAGCGTCTCCTCTCTGTCACGGAACAGTAGCTGGTTCAATGCTACGTGTCCTAACTCCTGAGTGACTCTTCTCACTTTTCTCTCCCTATTTCTTTTTTTTATCTCCCTATCTCTCCCTAGATTTTACGATTTTTGAGTTAGATGGCTATCTCTCCCTCTCTCTACCTAACTCTTGATTTCTCAGCCTCTTTCACTATGTATGAGCTTATCAAGCTTTCCCTGTATCTTGCGATTTTTTTTTTTTTATCTTCCTCTTTCCGGCTTCTGTCACAAACAATATATACTCCTTCTCTATCTCTCCCTATACTTATCCAGTTGTTTTGATATGTAATCTATGTGTTTTCCCTCTCTGCCTAAAGTACACCTCCTCTCTCTCTGCAGTCAAGACACACAATAAGAAAGAACATGGACGCTCAGGCACTTCCTGTTCCTGGAGTGACGTCACACACCTTGATATTCACATAATAACAGGATACAAAGGATTATAGGAGTAATAATCCCTTGTAGCCTGTTCTATTCTCTGATTAAAGTACAGTTTTGCGAAGCCGTTGCGATTTTAACAAACTTCGTCACAAACTTTTTGAAAGTTCGGTTCGGTACCGAACCAAACTTTTTGCAAAGTTCGTAACGAATCTGGTTCGTAACGGTTCGGTTCGCTCATCCCTACTTTTAAGCACAAGGAGGAAAAAAACGGAAGAGCAAAAAAATCGAAATTGGCCCGGTCCTTAAGGGGTTAACCTATCGTGGTATTATTTTGCATATTAGATATATGTGTTGTATTTTAGACAAATATGCACTAATTGACCCATCTGTGGCCAGAAGCTAGGAAGGTACTCAACAGTTAAAAGACTTTTACCTGTTGTACTTAACATTTCTGTAAAGTCACTGTTGAACGATAATACTTGGTTAACTTCAGCCAGAAGAGCTGTGGGTGGTGTTAGATCACTGGCATACAATGACTTATTGTATGTCAGTGATCCACCAGCATCCACCACTCACCAATATACAGTATAGTGAAGGAGAAAGTGTGACATTACGGGAAGGGGGGTCCCAAATCAAATTTGTTATAAATGTTGTAATGAATCTCAGTTTGGAAAGTTTAATTCATTCATCTTTAACCAGAAGATACTAAAGAGGGAATTCTGGAGGCTATGAAGGGTGATCTGTGGGTATAACTTACTTTGCTAACATGGTTATAATAGTTTGGAGCATTTCTGCAGGGGGTGACTTTTTTGTAATATCAATATCATTTTGTAACTGTAATATTGTGTAATATCATTAAAAGTTTGGGTAAGTATGGGGGAGAGAATAGAAAATACAGATGAATAGAAAAGTTTGTAATATTCATTAGGGATCAGGTCCATCAGGTCCAGGGGATTTGTTCTGTTGGCGAACACATGGAGGGCTGTGCAGCTCTTCAAAGAAATGCTACCGTAAACCATTACTTACCTACTGCCAAACCGGTCATGCTGAAAAATGTTGCAGGCAGCATATCATTCACCACGGCATCTCTAGACTCTGTCACGTCTGTCACATGTGCTCAGTGTGAATCTGCTTTTATCTGTAAAGAGCACAGGGTGCCAGAGCGCAAATACCAAGCACAGTGTTGGGCTGGGAGCACTACCCCATCTGTGTATGTCGGGCCCTCATACCATCGACAGGCAGTCGGTTTCTAACTGTTTGTGCAGACACATGCACATTTGCGGCCTGTTGAAAGCAGTGCTTCTCTTGTTGCTCCTTGCACAAAGGCAGAGGTAGCATTCCTGCTGCTGGGTTGTTGACCTCCTAAGGCCTCCTCCACATCTCCTGGTATACTGGCCTGTCTCCTGGTAGTGCCTCCAGCCTCTGGAAACTACGCTGACAGACATAGCAAACCTTCTTGCCACAGCTCGCATTGATGTGCCATAATGGATGAGCTGCACCACCTGAGCCACCTGTGTGGGTTGTAGAGTCCATCTCATGCTACCATGAGTGTGGAAGAACAACCAACATTCAAAAGTGACCAAAACATTGCAAAGGTACTGAAAAGTAGTCTGTGGTCGCCAATAATTTCCACTTTAAATCAGGTATGCTTCCTAAGTGGACAGTTTGATTTCACAGATTTACTTGCAGTTATATTGAGTTGTTTAAGTGTTTCCTTTATTTTTTTGAGCAGTGTATTACATAAAAGAGAGGAAAATTATAAACAAATACATCTTTATTAGTAACACATTAATTTAAAAATCTTATTAAAATTAGAGATTATCGAAACTAAAAAATTTGTTTTGCAAGATTCGCAAATATTCAGTAGGATTCACAGATATGCCCAATATGCAAACAAATCTCAATAAAACAGCCAAACTATTATAGCTACAATACAGGAACTATAAAAAAATAATATTTTGTTCAACAACAATTGTTGTGACTGTGTCAAAATTGGAAAATGTCGAATTTAAAAAAATCATTAAACAGTGGCCATTGGTGGATCAACGGCGTAAAATCAATTTTCTCCCAGGACAGCAGCGGACATTGGAATACCAGCGTAATCAAATAAAGTTTTTTTTTCCCTAGGACATCAGTGGATGTTGGTGGATCAGCAGTGTAAACTTGACATTTAAAAAATTACTTGACATACATAAAAAAGATATTTTATTGGGGACTTTATTTGAATAGAGACATGTGAGTGCTGACTGACGGCTAATATTTCAATTGTCAAAATCAGGCACGGTGTATTAAAAATCTGGTTCTATCCAGGTGTAAGCATCTCCACACTAGGGGAAGACAGCCCAGTAGTTCTGGGGGCACAATGGCCCCTGTGGCACTAAACACCCTCTCCGATGCAACGCTTCTTGCTGGACATGACAGCATTGAATGGACACTGGCTTTACAGCTTTCACAGACTCTTTTGAATGGACATTGACTTCACAGCACCCACAGACTGGATTCACTGGAGACTGGCTTCACAGCAGCCAAACACTGGGATACCAATAGGATACAGCACTCACACCCTGTTTGAATGGACACTGAATTCACAGCACCCACAGCATGGTTTGAATGGACACTTGATTCACAGCACCCACAGACTGGATTCACTGGAGAATGGCTTCACAGCACCCACAGACTAGTTTAAATGGACACTGAATTCATAGCACCCACAGACTGCATTCACTGTAGACTAGCTTTACAGCACCCACAGACTGGTTTGAATGGACACTGGCTTCACAGCACCTACAGACTGTATTTACTGAAGACTGGCTTAACAGCAGCCACACACTGGGATACCAATAGGTTAACCACGCACAGCACCCACAGCCTGGATTCACTGGACTCTGACCACTTCTACCACACACTGGGATAACTTAGTCATTAAAACCTCTCTCCTTTGCAAAACAAAGCAATTTAACAGCTTGATCCACAGCAAATCCAGCTTTGCTGGATTCTTTTCGCTCATCCCTACTTTAAATATACTGTATGAAAATCTGCAATCACAGAAAAGTGTGCTACAGGTCAATTGGGGGCTGAGTATAAAGAAACTCATTCTGCAAATTTAACCTTTGTCCGGCTGACTAGGTACAATTGTACCTATTCTGTTTTAAAATTGCAATATTTTTTATTTTTTTTTCAAAAAGCCGTAGAGGGCTGAAATTTCGTGACATCTCTGCAGTTTTGGTCCAGAATATATTGGCAAAATTTCAATAAAATATCTCCACCCCCTTCCGAGATAAGGGGTCGAGATATTTTTGCATCCACAACAAGCTGCATAGGTACAAATGTACCCTCATATATTTTGAATGAAGATAATGCAAGATTTTTTTTTTTTAATGATAATGCTATTTTATTATTATAAACAAGTAAAAAAGAAAATGTAAAATGTAAGAAACTTTTTTTTATTGATTTTCTTCACAAGTAATGCATGTTGTCTTTGCTACCGAGTGTTCATCGCTAATGGGTTTCACACAAACCAGACAAGACTTTCTTGTCTTACATTGTTTTCGCCTCAGGTCTCAGCAGACATATCAACTACCAACAACAGGGGAGGGTCCACGACTACCATGAGGTATTTGAGGGCCAGCTGCTGCTTGCAATGCTACCACACTTCATCATCCAAGCACCATTTCTACTGCACCTCGAAGAAAATAGTTTCTCATCATCATTCGTTTTGTACTATGATCTATGATTGCAGGCATACACAGCTGATTTGCAAGATCTTTCAGGATATTTCTTCGTTGATCCTTTGTCCTGAAGCTTGGATTGTGTTCTCTGTAGATGATGTAGGATCCTAACCCAATGACGTCAATCAAATTGTAGAAAAATGCCAGAGGCCAACGTAATGTTCATCGTTTCACAGTGTACTCTCCCAACATTTTATCCATAACATCAACTCCACCTTTGGTTTTGTTGTAGTATTTTATTATCTCTGGCTTGGCTGCTAGTTAGAGATGAGCGAACATGCTCGTCTGAGCTTGGTACTAGATCGAGTATTAGGGTACTCGATGGTACTCGTTACTCAGACGAGCATCTCGCGATACTCGAGAAAATCTCATCATCCATTTCCTGTAAGTTTGGGCGCTATTTCTCAGCCAATAAACATGCAGGAGACTCTTTGGTACATCCTGCATTCACGTGGGACCCATACATGTCGATAGCAGCGATTAGTTGGCCAGATCACCCTGCCATATGAAACGTGCAGCCGGCAGTACTCGCTTCAGACGCATGCTGTGAGAGATTAGGGACAGAGCTGCTGCTTCTCAGGGAGAGTGTCAGTGTAGAATTTAGCATTCCAGCAGGCAGGGAATACTAGCAATACAAACAAACAGCCCTTTTCAGGGCTTCAAATCGTTTAATAGTATTACTACAGACTGCTGGCTGGGACTTGCAGTGCTGCTACCACGATTTAACCAGCACACTGTGGTGATCGGCTGCTGGCAGAAAGGGGACATTAGGTGTTGCATACAGACCCCTAAGAAGTGCTTAGTTTACTCTTTTTTTATTTGGGGGCTGGTGGTCCTGCTGTACTACATCGGATTGCTGGGATTTGTAGTACACCTTCATAGAACTTCACTGCTCATTGGACGGGGGTATCACAGCGTGTATCTAGGTCCAGCCACTACCAGATTGTACTGTACAGCCCCCCCCCCCTAAACTAGTGGGTACTACACTGTATTGCTCGGATTTGCAGTACACCTTTCTAAAACTTCACTGCTCATTGGATGGGGGTATCACAGGGTGTATCTAGGTCCAGTCGCTACCAGATTGTACCGTACAGCCCCAACTAAAGTAGTGGGTACTACACTGTATTGCTGGGATTTGTAGTACACCTTTATAAAACTTCACTGCTCATTGTAAGGGGGTATCACAGCGTGTATCTAGGTCCAGCCACTACCAGACTGTATCGTACAGCCCCCCCCCCAAAAAAAAAAAAAAAAAAAAAAACTTGTGGGAGCACAAGTTTTTTTCCTGATTTCTGTATTTCATACGCAAGGCCTATCTAAGTTCCATACTGTGCAGTGTCCATAAAATGGTGAACCCTAGGAGGCTGTGGTTCAGGGCAGGGTGACACAGCAGCACCTGTTGAGGAGGTAGTGGTGGCACACCGCAGACATCCACTCCCTAGCTTCTTTCCCCAACTTACGGGGTCTCAAGGTATACCGCAGCAGCGTAAAGAGGTGATCACATGGATAGCAGATAATGTGTCCAGTAACTTATCCACCACCCTGTCTTCCACGCAGTCCACCCACGCTACTCAAGGGAGTGGAACCCTTGCTCCATTAGCTCAGCCTCCTTCCCCACAGCCTGGCCCCTCCAGGGAAAGAAGGGATTCAGATCCACCACCATGCTCCCAGGAACTCTTTTCTGGACCCTTCCCTGAATCAGAGCAAAGGGGGGAAGTCGATCTGTCCTGATGCCCAAACTATGCAGCTGACGCAGTCAGTGGGTGATGAGAGTGGGGACTTGCAAGCGGGGTTGGAAGAGGTGTCTGATGATGACGATGAGACCCGGTTGTCAGACAGTGAGGTTGTTTTCATGGATGTAACTCAAAGTGAGGAGGAGAGTGAGGAAATGGAGTTTACAAAAATTACGTTTAGGATACACACCGCCACAGTTAATAATTTGTTAAAGGACAACTCCGGCGGGACCCCCCCAAAAAAAAAAAAAACACAGACACACACAGACACCATACTAACCATCCCTCCGGTGACAATCACCACTCCATTCGCCCGCCGTCCGCCTTACCGTCACCTGCGTCCGCCGTCCAGCGATGTCTCTTGCTTCCGGGTCCATGAGAGAGAAAAGGCTGCCAGTGCGCTTGCGCACCGGCAGCCTTTTCATTGGCTGGAGCGCATCACATGGCTTCCAGCAAGCTCAGCCAATCAGGGCTGAGCAAGCTGGAAGCCATGTGATGCGCTCCAGCCAATGAAAAGGCTGCTGGTGCGCATGTGCACCAGCAGCCTTTTCTCTCCCATTCACTCTCAATGAAGACGCCGAAGAGGAAGAAGACCCGGACCGCCCCCCAGCTCTGACGTCACCCGACACCAGAGAAGAGGACCGTGACAACCGTAATAGGTAATGTATACATTCTTTAACTTCCGGGGTGGGGGGTCGGAAAGTTGGGGAAGGGGGCCAGACCGGGTATTTAACCACATTACAAAGTTATTTAACTTTGTAATGTGTGTTAAATAAGCCAAAAAAATTTTTCGCCGGAGTTGTCCTTTAATGCTGTTTGTGCCTTAAAGGAGAGGGTAACTATCACATAGAATGATTGGCGTGACTATA
Source organism: Dendropsophus ebraccatus (assembly GCF_027789765.1). Classification (NCBI taxonomy): domain Eukaryota; kingdom Metazoa; phylum Chordata; class Amphibia; order Anura; family Hylidae; genus Dendropsophus; species Dendropsophus ebraccatus. The sequence continues at coordinate 71,442,771 of NC_091462.1, read as the reverse complement.
TCTTTCATATTGACATCTTTCCTTACCCCCAACAGTTGTCAAAATAGGGCAGAGGTGGTCAGGTCGTCACGTTTTTGTTTCTGTTTGTCTATCCGGGAAGTGATAATCAGGAAGGAACAGATGCCGCACTCTGCCCCTTCCTTTAAGCAAATAGGGTTAGGGTCAGCACTTGGACCCTAACAAGTTTGGTGACATGTCAGAAATTTGGAAATGATGGTTACCCTTCAGTTAAACTTGTTGGGACATATTGTAAGTTTGCACAGTATGAGAGAGAAATCTATCTAGCTGTGCTCATGCTTGTTTGTTAGCACTTAAAGTGACACTGTCACCCCCTATTTGCATTTTTACTGCTCTCCACAGATGTAAAGGGTAAATGTTACAGTTTTCATTACTTATTTTATATCACACCTCATGGTGCTTGTTCTGGTAAAAATTAGTTTTTATCACCTGTGGATTGGTATATATGGGCTTGGCCTGCCACATCGCTCCGCCCCTAGTGCCACTCAGCCCCGCCCCCATCTGTGACATAATTGTCGCATAGGCCCCGCCCTCTCAGCAGCCATTGGAAGGTCCAGCCTAAAGCTCTGAGCCTCACCCCGCTGTGGGGGCAGGGCCTATGCGACGATGACTTCACGGATGGGGGTGGGGCTAAGTGGCGCTAGAGGTGGAGCGATATGGCACAAAGGCAGTGAGGCCCCGCCCACATATATTAATCCACAGGTGATTAAAAAAATTACTTTTTACCAGAACAAGCCCCATGAGGTGTGATATAAAATAATGAAAATGAAGTAATGAGAAGTAATGAAGTAATGAAAGCTGTAAAATTTACCCTTTACACCTGTGGAGAGCAGTCATAATGCAAATAGGGGGTGATAGTGCCACTTTAAACCAGTTAACACTTAGAATTGTGACTTGTCACATTAGTCAACTAGGGATGTCACTATTGATGGGTTCATAGTTTTCATTTAATAGTTCACATTGTAAAAGTTTAAAGTTCTGCACTTATCTCACTTTTCATTGGTTGTTTGATTGCACAGTGTGAGTTCACTTTTACCACTTTGATAGTTTAGAAGGATGTGTGCTTTCCCCCCAAAACATTTGCACTATGATGTGGGTGATTTTATGTGGGAACTATCAAACCAGTATCCAGTAACTTGGTGCCTTTTGTGCATTATACAAAGTCACTGGGAGCATTGAAGGCAAAGTCTATATTCTCGACTCACTGGGTCCTTTAAACTCATAGAGTGACATTTATGAAGACCGTCATTTTTTACGCTGGGCTTACAAATGTACCCGCAGCTCCGGTGCTCAGAGGATTTATGTAGAGGCGCATTGCGTCCACATAAATCCCGATCGCACAGAGCCCGTCCGTGTGAAAAATCTGAAGCCTACGCCAGCTCAGAGCTGGGGTAGGTTTCAGTATAATTTTTCCCCCGGAAAAATGATAAATGCGGCGCACACAGAGGCCGCGTCCCCTCTGCGTGCTGCCGCACCCCCATAACGCCCCCTCTCGGCCCCACTGGTAAAGGTGGGGCAGATCAGCCCAATGCGAATAAAATATTCGCAAAAAGACCTTTTGCTAAATACTTTTCCGCCAAAAGGCATTTCCGCCTTTTAATACATGTCCCCCTACGTGTGTTAAACCAATTCACTGGGATAAGTGAAGACAACATTTGCCTTAATACCTTAGTGGGCTTTGTAAACTCAAAGTGTGTTATACCAATTCAATGGGATTAGAGATGAGCAAAGCAGGATTCGGGTTTACAATGCACATTTTGCAAACTTCATCTTATAAAAAATAATAATAAAAATAATAATAATAATATATTTTTGTTTTAGTTTTGTTTATGTAAATAAAAAATTGCAAAAATTGGAATGAAAATATGCTGTATTAAGTAACTATAAACTAAAATGACTGGCGCTAATGCATTAGGTGGGATTTTCTTACCGACTGTCTTTTTAGTTTATAAATGCTTAATACAGCAATTTAGCTATTTTTCATTTACCAAAGTGAAACTGAAACGAAGATATATTACTGTATATACTGTCGAGAATTCCACTGATTAGCTTCATGAGCAGTATTGTTCGGGTACACTGTGAAATGCACCCAAACAATACAAATAGTGTTGTATCAGTGAAACTGTCAGATCTCAACACAGAGAGGTTCAGCACAGAGAGATGTACCAGTCTGTAGGACTCTGTCTATCTGGGATGTAGTGACAGTCTGTAGGGATGTAGCAATCTAGGAAATTGTATCTGCTCCTTACATTCTGTGAAAAGTATAACGCAAGTAGATAGTAACAGAGATTGAAAACCTGGGGCAACTCTCAGCAGACTCCTAAGCTGGGCAGTCTCGGAGAGTCAGTGTTGCTGCTGTACATCCTCTTGGCAGCACCTTCTGTGCGCGCTGTACGGGGCCTTGATCTGATGTTAACATGATGGGTGTAGTAGTGACTGTATTGTAAATGATCTTTCACATGGAGAAAAGGTAAATATACACCGCTGATTCAACAACGTCCATTGCAGTCCTTGGGAAGAAGTTGATTTGATGCCTCTGGTCTACCAATGCCCACTGCTGTCCTGGTAGTGTCACTTTATGCCGCTCATTTATCAATATCCACTGCTGTCCTGGGAGGAAACTGATATTACGCCACTGGTCCACCAATGTCCACTGCTATCCTGCGCGAAAATTGTATTACACCTCTGATCCACCAAGATCCACTGCTGTCCATGGTGGAAATTGAATAATTTACTGTCTGATTGCCTTTTTTTTTTTAATTGTCATTTTCCAATTTTTGATACTGTAACAACAACATCTGTTGAAAAAAAATCACTTATCTGTAGTAGTTCCACTATTGTAGCTATTAGATTTTGGCTGCTTCAATGAGATTTGTTTGTATTCAATAATAACTTAAATTTTTACGAATCCGACCCAAAATTAGTGAACCTTGTGTAACAAATTTTCAGCTGCTTTGCTCATCTCTAATGTCAATGCCACCAAAATGCAATCTAGGTATAACTATTGGCTGTCGCTGACTGACACAGTGTTGAGTTAGCGTGGGGACTCATGTAAACCAGGGGATCTGCACGTGGTACATGAGGCAATATGGTTTAATCAAATTATATACCAACACCCTGCCGTTGGGTTTTAAATGTAGCCGAGAGGCATTAGTGTCAGCCATAGGTGTGAGGGTCAGCAGCTAGCACTCCTCCTCTGTGAGACCCATGTGACCCCCAATTAGCAGGAAGCACCTGTGCACATATGGCAAGTACCTCCTATTCTCCCCATTCTACCTGCAGGAGCAATGGTGAGTAGTAAGACCATGTTCACACTTGTGTTGCTTGGTGGAAACTTTCTCCGCTGGTGGCACCTGCTGGGTTTGGGGGGGGGGGGCCTTTGGGTTTGGTCCTGTGACATTGGGGTTGCAGGGCCATTCTGTGGCCTCCCTTCCCTGTTTGTGCCCGCTTTGCGGGGTTGGCGGTCGCTGACTGACATGGTGTTGAGTTAGCGTAGGGACTCATGTGAACCAGGTGACCTGCACATGGTACATGAGGCAATATGGTTTGATCAAATTATATACCAACATCCTGCCGTTGGTTTTTAAATGTAGTCGAGTGGCATTAGTGTCAGCCATAGGTATAAGGTGCAGCAGCTCCTTTCTCTCCATGTCCGTATACTAGGTATAACTATACAACTCAGACTAATGCTATAATAATAGGTAAGCATTCAATAAAACAATATGAATCACTAGGTACCTTTTCAATGCACTATATTAGTTCCTAGTTATATATACAGTACCATGACTATGGTACTCATATGTGCATAAAGATAACTACTGTATAGGTAGCAAGCCAAAGGACAAAGTTGCCATGTGGAGAAACAATTAACCCAAAGCATGTCTCAAATCTGCTTCATCTAGGGTATTTTTGTTGTGCATTTTTTATTTTTTTAATCCTAGTTACAAGAAAATATCCTAGTTATAGGAAAAGAACAATTATATCCAGTGTAAGTTAACACCTAAGCAAAGATATCAATATGAATGTAGTTTTTCAGTTTCAGTTTTCAAGTCTATTAAGAATGTGACTCAAGACAGAAAGGCTTATCAGGCCAGTACAGACACAAGTGCACACATATGTATGACTAAAAGAACAGAAAAACTGAAATGTTGTGACATCACAGAGAAAAAAAGGACACATGGTTAAATCAGCTCAATAGAAAAGTGACAGTATAGAAAAAAACTGATTGATTGCTAATACAGATAGTGTAAATCATGTTGTCTACCACAATATAACTGGAATTTACTTTATGAATGATATGAGGGACGTGACAAACTAGGCCACCAATATCTTCAGCTCCTAATGTGATAGAACATCTGTTTCTGTACTTGGATACAACTCTGAACAATGGAACCCAACCTTGCGACTTACACCTTCAGAAGCAGGCATTACGAAATCCATACATGGGAAAAACAGACCTTTTTAGCGATGGAAACCACCTGAATATCTGATGGATAATTTTATTAATATTGACGATTAAAGTATTTATCAAATAGGGTTGTCAAGGCTTAAAAATACATGGCTACTTTCTTCTAGAAAGAGCCCCTCTCTTGTCCTCTAGTTTGTGTGTGGGTTTGCAGCTCAGTTGTATTGAATTAATTGCGGCTAAATTATAATACCACACACAACCTGAGGACAGGTGTGGCGATGTTTTTGCAAGAAAGTAGCTGTGCTTTTTCTAAATCTGGATAACCCCTTATAAGAGTAAGACCATTTTTTAATAAAGCAAATTAGCCTAATTATGTTTGTAGAATATGTGAGGAACTTAAAGAACCCACAGGAAGTTCACATACGCATTAACAGAACCTACCGATTACAACCAGGACCCTATTGTTATCAATCATTCACCCACTGATAAAACATTGACTGTTGTGTTCTTCGTTACAATTCTTTTCCTTTGTCACATCTACAGAGCACCATCTCTAGTATTGTGTGTTTTATATTGTTGCAGTGGGCACTCTAGGACACTGAAATATTACACTGGGGTCTACTATTTGTATGGTCACTGCTCTGTGTGGTGCTGGTAGAAAGGAGTACGCCGCACTATGCAAATGAGAACTATGCGCAATTTCTCAATAAAACTGGTCAGGTGTACAAACTCTATTTTTTTTTATGTCGATGCCTGTTGAAGTGTACCCCTCTACTCAGGGGATGATAAACCTGCTCCCTAATCCCTTACTAAATATATATATATATATATATATATATATATATATATATATGCCCATTGTCATTATAAATTTAACAGCTATACTATTATTGTACTATTGAATTCCAGGGAGAAAAAAAAAGAACCTTAATTAGCCATTTCCCTCATCATGCTTCACTTCTTATATCCTACCAATTTCCACCAATTTACTACATATAGTACATGCTGAGAGTTTAATATTGCAGATATCCCTTGTGTATCACGTATGACATATTCTGACAATAAAGATGGCCAACATGAAGTCTGCCTGTGGAGACAATTGTAGCCTGGGGATTGCCAACGTATGTCTTATAGATTATGATGTGGAAGTCATAATGGAAAGCACAGTGGTTTAAAAATGTTCTCAAGAGAGGATAAATAATAAAAAAAAAGACTCATGAAAGATCTCACATTTTACCACCATGCTTGAATACAGTCATAACACTGTTTCCAGCTCGGTAACGCCTGGTCCAGATTTAGTCACAATATCTTTTTATGAGTAGATTTATAATTAAATAGAAAAAAGAACAACATATACTGTATGGTTGAGTTGGATGCAATGTCACAGGCAATAAATATGTACCTGTGCCCACACCTGAAGCCTGTAACTTGCTCTTGTGTATCTCCCTGTTTCATTATCTGCAGTATGGCCCGTGACTAAGGCTTCCTTTACACAGAGAGATTTGTGACACATTTTTTAAGCCAAAGTCAGGAATGGATTTGAAAAGAGGAGAAATCTCAGTCTTTCCTTTATGACCTGATATCTGTTTATAGTCTGTTTCTGACTTTGGCTTAAAAAAATCTGTCAGATAAATCTCTCTGTGTAAATGCACACTAAAAATAAAGTCATGGGAGGAGATTTATCAAACATGCTATTGTAAATAGAATTGGCTTAGTTGTCCGTAGCAACCAATCAGATTCCACCTTTCATTTTCCAAAGAATCTGTGAGGACAGAAAGGTGGAATCTGAGCCAGTTTCACTTTAAACCATGTTTGAAAAAATCTCTTCCATGGAGTTTAGTTTTTAAGCATTGCTCACCTCTGGTTCTACATTTTGCAGCTTTCAGTGATTTAGGCTAGGTTCGCACACGATAAAAATTTTTGAGAAAAGATAGAAAAAGCAAAAAGGCTGTATTTTGCAAAAGTAGGTTTTAAATAATGAGCATGTTCCTTAACTCTTTGATGACCTGGCCAATTTTTTTTGCGTTTTTGCATTTTTTCACCTACAGACCAAAATGAGCCCTTATTTTTTTGCAACACCAATTGTACTTTGCAATGACAGACTTTATTTTTCCATGAAATATGCAACGAAACTGGGAAAAAATATTTGTGTGGTGAAAATGAAAAATAGAAAAATCTGTTTTTTTTTGTTTTGTTTTTTTTTTTCAATTTGAGCCGTTCTCCCTATGGTAAAACTGACATATTACATCTATTTCTCAAGTAAGTACAATTACAATCATATGTAACTTCTATAACTTTTATTTTATTTGATGGCTTTTTTAAAATTAAAACCTTAAAAAAAACAGTAAATGTTCCTAAAATCACTCTATTACCATCCTTATAACGCTTTTATCCTTTGGTCTATGGGGCTGTGTCAGGTGTCATTTGTTGCACCATGATCGCGATCCTGCCACTAGACAACTATAACTTTAATGGTTGATTAGCCAGGTGCGTCCTGGGTCGTCTCGGGGTTAATTTGATGGTCGTTAATTAGTTTTGGTTGGTATTCTCTACTTTGTGTGCCCTGCCAGACAATTGACTTCAGTGGAGCACATTATATTGAAAATACAGCCGTAATTTTACCTCAAAATTACGGGCATATTTTACCTTTATTTTTCGATGTGTGATCATAGCCTTAAAATGTAATAATAATTTTAAGAAACTTCTTGCACTATGTCCCTTCATCATCACTCTTCTCAGCCATAACAAGCAGTGTATGTAATTATGATGGAAGTCTATGGTACTTCCTGTATACACAATTATCAAAAGGTCCATAAACTTACATTGTAATTCTGAATACTCATTATAGCTGAACAAAACAAAGATTAATGGGCACAGCATGCTCTGCTAAGCACTTCTGCTCCTTCATTATAGCAATCCGGACCTCAGTGATACAAACTTCTGACGCAGCCTGCCCTATCTAGGCATTTCTCAAGGGACTGCACAAGCCACTTACCTCTCATTTTTACTCAGTGTCTCCAGTGGGTCCAAACGACCTCTGAACCTTAGTCCTTCACAAAATCATCTCTAGGCCGATACTGCTGCATATCTATCTACTGTATACTGCCTAGGATAATTTATTACAGTCTTTTCTAAGGCTTTTTAAGCAGCACTTCTGTATTATTTGAGTTTTGTTTGGGGTACACAATCACGTAGTATAACCACTTCTTAGACCACATAAACAATAACAGGCAGATACAATGAATTTCTAATCCCAGATTTTTTTACAAGACTATACCTGTGAGTCAACTGTGTTTTGTCCCCAGGTCATTGCTTTGGCCAATGAATTACCCACCTTTGATTCTGGTCCATCCCTCCTGTCTTTGCTGTTTTATATGATTCGTACCTCAAGGATTACATTTTTTCATAAATTTGTACCTTCTTGTGCTGAGTTACTGTAAATATGAGTACTTGGGGAATCCCTTCGGGTTCACATTCTGCAGGCAAAATTCACTATAATACTATAAAGATCTTTGGCAGATCCATGTGTATAAAAAAAATTCTATTTACATGTAAATTTTAGAACAGGTTTGCCACGGATTTTATCTTTCTCAGTAGAGCAGTAAATTGTAAAATAGCAGATCTGCAGCAGAATAAATCACACTGTGGATATTAAAATCGGCTGCATGCAATCCAATTCATATTTATCGTGTTACAAATTTCTAGCGCAGAATATACAATAAATATGCCATGTGTTAAGGTGCCATTACATTCTATGGCTTGGGATGAATCTCAACATGTGAACAATGAGGAAATAAATAAAAAAAACCTTCTAAAAGAAAAACAATCTGTTACCCATAGCAACCAATCCCAGCACAGCTTTTATTTCGCCAAAACAGTTCAAGTCAATAAATCTGAGCCTTGATTGGCTGCTATGGGCAAACTTGACTTCTTTTTTTTCTTTTTCTTTTTTTTTAGCATTTTTATGTATTCCATTCTAGAAATCAACATAAAAAGCAATAAGGGAATTATTTAGTGCAGATACTTTACATGAGAAAAGTTGTCGAAAGGACAAAAGGAGTTGTCAAAAGGTCACTAAAGAGAGCTTACTAGTGACACATAAGTGTGCACTAGGGCTCTGTAATATATGAAATATATGAAAAGGATTTACTAGATAAGTGGTCAAATCAATGGACACTGCAGTTCAATGTTTTCAAATGTAAAATAATGCACTTGGGAGGAGGAATCCTCTGAGTATCATATCGGCAGCTCTGTGTAAGTGAAGACTGTGGAAGAAAACGATTTAGGGCTAGTCATTTCTAACAGCCTCAGTCACCAGGTAGGAAGAGGGAGATTGTTATCCCGCTGTATAGAGCTCTAGTGAGACCACATCTGGAATACTGAGTCCAGTTCTAGAGACCTCACCTACAAAAAGATATTAATAAAATATAATGGTTGTACCATTATAGGCTACATAAATACACAGGGAGAAGGTGTCAGGACAGGGAAGGTAGGGACAAGTCACGACAGTGAGCCCTACAGCTGAGCCCACCCACTGTCCCTACCTACTTGTCTCAAAAGGACCTAGGTACCCGCGGACAACCACAAAGGCGGTCTCTGCTCTGGTATAGCTGCAACACAGAATGAGACAAACGAACAAACACAAAGGGAGAGTCGACAAGCCAAAGTCCACACCAAACGGGCAACGCAGTACAAAGTCAGGTAACAATCGGATAGTCAAGGGTAAGGTGGGAGGTCAGGTAACAGGTCAAGCAAGCAGAGGAAATAGGAACGGGTATTGCAGGAATAGACAGGGGAAGCTGGGATCAGGGTATGAACCTTAATAGCCAGTGCTGAGAGACTGGCTCAGCTTTCTTTTATGAGAACCAAGAGCCTGGCCTGGCACTTTGATCCTCCAGGTTCCGGACTGGCAAAGAAAAAAGTCAATCAAAAGACTTGCTCAGCTGCAACAATCAAGTCTAGCAGAGCTCTGAGTAACTCCTGCATTTCCGGATGCTGAGAGGCGAACAGGCCTCTCAAAAGCAAAAACAGGCTTAGTTCACACACAGGCTATTGCACAAAAGGTGAGTGGGAAAAAAAATACACTTCTCTCCCTATCTTCTGTCATGCTGCCACCCATACTCCACTGCTCCGGTCCTTGATGTGAATCCACTTTCAGTGGCATAGGTGGGACACCTCTACAGCTGCTGAATGGCTATGGTGTATTTAAATGGCTGTACAAATGATACAGCAGTCATTTGTTCAGACCCACCATGTAATTAAATGAGCCTTGTAAAGAAAGTAGAAAGAAGGCACTCTGTGATTATGTGACTAGTAGTGCACAAGATGGAACAGTCCAGTGGTATGTATAGAAGGCACCAGATCAATTTAAGCTTATTTATTTAGTACAGCCTGGAGAACACAGAAATGACTGCACATCGCACCCATGGATGATACTAAAGCTTGTTCAGCTACATTGAAAACCAACATCAGAAGTTAATATATAATTTGATCAAACCTAGAGAACCTTTCGAGAATTCGAATAGTATAGGCACCGAGATTCGACTATTCGAACGAATATTCAATCCCATTATAGTCTATGGGAAAAAAATTCTCGGCACTTGGAAATCAAAATATATGATTCCAATGTGCGTCTGTAGAGCATCATGTTATTCACGCATATCACGCATCATGCTGTACGATCGTTACTGGAACAGTATGTATGACGTGCCTTTTTGTGGGCTACTGGAACAATATGTATCACATGCCTTTTACTGGGCTACTGGCACAATAGGTATCACTTGCCTTTTACTGGGCAACTGGCACAATAGGTATCACTTGCCTTTTACTGGGCAACTGGCACAATAGGTATCACTTGCCTTTTACTGGGCAACTGGCACAATAGGTATCACTTGCCTTTTACTGGGCAACTGGCACAATAGGTATCACGTGCCTTTAACTGGGCTACTGGCACAATAGGTATAAGGTTACTGTGCCCTTGGTGGGCTAAACCAGGCACACTATAAGTCACTTGTATACACAGGGTACTGGAATGAATACAGCTGATGTTGCTGCTGTTATATCATCTACAGTATTTCTTAGCACTGAGAAGTGCTTTTGATGCAGACTCCAGAGATGGCTTTTTTGCTGGATATTAGCCCTGAAAAGGACTTTTGGGTTCTGTAGTAAGCATGCCTAACCAAAACGCTATTAAAACCTATCTCTCTCTGCTCGAAGAACTGTCCCTGACTGTGTTGAAAGCGCATCTGCGGTCGAGAAACAGAAGTCAAATCCTTAATATTCGAGGTCATGTGGTTCAGCCATCCAATGAGGGTAGACGCCGTTTTCGCGCTGAGTGCGTTCTCCCAGGGACTCTCACGGCCTCCCTGCATGGTGATTGGATTAAAAAAAAAAGCACCAAGTGCGATAGGAGGGCTTTTGAATGTTTGCCGCGTATTCGACACACTACTCGATTGTATTTGAATCTTACAAATACCGCAATATCCGATCGAATACCTACTCGATCGAATCGTATTTGCTCATCTCTAATCAAACCATATTGCCTCATGTACCTCGTGCAGGTAGGGACTAGGTCTAGAGTAGGGACAGGCAGGTCTAGAGTAGGGACTCATGTATATCAGAAGACCTGCATGTGGAACATGAGGCAATATGGTTTGATTAAATTATATACTAACTTCTAATGTTGGTTTTTAATGTACAGTAGCTAAATAAGCTTTAGTATCAACCATAGTTACGACGTGCAGCCATTTCTGTGTTCTCCAGGCTTGTACATGTATTCTGTCCCTTTTACTTGTGGTTTTGCACTCTTTCCAGTAAGACCCATATGCAACCAATTAGCGGGAAGTGATGTCCATGGTAAGTACCTCCTCCTTCCCAGTCTAGCTGGGAGCACATGGAGTGGGCTTTTAGATCTGTTCACACTAGGTGTTGGCTGCAGGCCATTGCCTCTGTTGGCCATGCCTGCGGGGTGGTGTGGCTTTGGCACTGGGGGCTTGGTTCTGAGACAATGGGGTTGCTGGACCACTGGGCTGCTCCCCCCTATGTGCACTGGCTTTGCGGCACTGTCGGTCGCAAGCGAACGCTTCACCATGGCTAGAGTAGGGACTCATGTGTATCAGAAGACCTGCACGTGGTACATGAGGCAATATGGTTTGATCAAATGATATACTAACTTGTGATGTTGGATTTTAATGTAGCTGAACAAGCTTTAGGATCAACCATGGGTGTAATGTGCAGCCATTACTGTATTCTCCAGGCTATTCTACTTCAAATACGTGTTTTGGCTAGACATGGCCAAGCCAATCAAAGCCATATCTGGCCGAAAGAGTACTGTTGTTAACAGTGTCAAAAATTGAAAAATGTCAATCAGCAAGTCATTCATTAAATTTCCGCCAAGAACAGTAGTTGACCTTGGTGGATCAGCGATGTAATATCAATTTTCTCCCGGGACAGCAGTGGACATTATTAAACGAGCAGTGTGAAATTACACTTTCTCTCAGGACAGCAGTGGACATTGGTGGACCAGCAGCATCAAATCAGAGACTCTGGGGGGGCTGATTGGACCACCAGGAGCTCTCTTTGTCCCTGGTAAGCCCAATTAGAGACACCACAGGAGAGGAGGAAACATCCTGACTGTGCAATGGAATGGTGGTGGCACTGCTCAGGGATGACCCTTTGGTTGACTGCTGTCTTTTGTATTAGCTATTGCCTGCCATGGCGCTTAAAATTTTAAGCGCACAGTCAATAATTCCAGCCTGGCTGTTGTTCACTTGCCAACTAGGTGTAACTGGTAACAAAAACCTTCCTCCAATATGGTTAGGATCATCACTCCTACGACTCTTCCACTGGCCCCACCCTGTGTGCCACCTTGGCCACTGATACTACCCATGCCGAGAAGGGCCTGTTTTTTTACATGCTTGAACAGATTTCTTGTTTTCAGAATTTTAGAAGGAGCAAAATAAATTTCATTAGATGGTGGATAGTGCCACTGATGCCCATTAAGTTATTAAAGTGAACGCTGTCTTTAGTGATCCCAGTGATATTGTATAACTCACTATGGAGGAGATTTATCAAACTGGTGTAAAGTAAAACTTGCTCAGTTGTTCCTAGCAACCAATAAGATTCCCCCTTTCATTCCACACAGATTCTTTGAAAAATGAAAGGTAAAATTTGATTGGTTGCTAGGGGCAAACTGAGGCAGTTTTTTGGCAGTTTCATTGTCGTCCAAATAAAACTATGTAATATAAACAGGTTTTAAATAAGCATGTTCTTTACTTTTATGTCTGTACTCAATTACGCATGTTTGAATTTACTGTTTGTGCTGCTGTCCAATGCCCATAGAGCTCATTTTTATAATGGGGAAAAAAAGAGTTATTTTTCACTAAATTTACAGATGTAATTTGATATTATTTTAGATAGCTTAAATGAAATCTATTAGCAGGTTTGCCGATCCTAACCCATGCACACATGATATCTTTGTGTACTGCGCCATTATGGTGTAACGCCTGGAGTAGTGGATCCACTGGACCGTCACCAGCGATGGCACTAACCTCACCAGGGAGCGGAGTCTAAGGGGCCGCTGGTATTCACCAGAGCCCGCCGCAAGGCGGGATGGACTTGCTGCGGCAGGCGACCCCCAGGTCGCTACCCCTGGCTTGGTTGCTAGTGACGGCAGGCGAGGCGTGGCAGGAGCAGTAGACAGGAGATAGTGCTGGCAGAGGTCTGTAGGTGACCGGCTGAACACAGGAGCAATGGAGTGACAGGGGAGCAGGAACCAGGAACAAGGACTAGGGACCAGGTAGCGGATAGGAATCAGGAACAACAGGGGGCTGGGCCAAACGCTATGGGAAGCATGTAGAGGCTCCAACCCCTGTAGTGGGGCAGGGCTGGAACTTATAGGGAAGTGATTGACATGTGGACCAATTAGGAGCTCACTGCCCCTTTAAACCTGAGACAGCTGGCGCGCGCCCTAGGAGGCGGGGACGCGCGCGCCGGCCGGCACAGACAGAGACAGGAGTGGAGGAGAGGTGAGGCGCCCCCAGGGGCCGAACTAGCAGCAGCGCCGGGTCCCTGCACAAGGACCCCGGCGGCTGCATGGGGCAGGAGGAGGTCGCGGCGGCGGCCCGGAACACGGGACGCCGCCGCGGCCGTGACATATGGTAAAAAGTAGAGATGAGCGAATGACTCAGAAATTCGTTTAGCAGAGTTCGCGAATATTCACCAATTGCATCCAAACGAATTTCATAAAAAATATTGGCGAGCGAAGATGTTTGTAAATGTTCGTATGTTTGTATGAAAATGCTGTTAATTGTTCGTGTTTCCCAATACTAACAATTTCTTCGATGATCGGAATGTTTCGAACATGCAAACATTTATCTCATTATATTCGCAACTGCGTAATGTACGCAACTGCGTAAGTATAACATACAGCTAACATGTACAGTCGTTATTGCAGCTGCCATTATTGCAGCAAATCTGGCGAATTCGCAAAACGCAATGAGGCAAATTAAACGCCCGATTAGCTGCGAATTGGAATTCATCAGATTCACTTTGCTCATCTCTAGTAAATACCTAAGTCATTTCAGCTGAAGGCTGCCGGATGTCATTTTCGTCTGGAACCCGGGTACATGACATACCAGCTCTTCCAGCTGCAATGTCACAGTCCAGCTGAGTGATTGCCTGTTCAACCAGTCAGGGACACCGCCCCCAGTCACTGATTGAAACATTGCAGCTGGAAGAGCTGCAAATGGCTGTCAACAGGACTTGGGAGCTGGGGCACATGGACTGATAAGTTTACCTTATTATTTTCCCGTACCCCCTGCCTTTTTCCTTTGTTTAAATTTTGCAGAATATCTTCTTGAGGCTATGTTCACATACAGTATAACAATTGCTTAGTAATGGCTGCTGTTATACTTGCTGAACACCAGCAGGTGCTTGAATGTTCCTGCGGCCGTCAGAGCTCTGACAGCCACAGGAACATTTATTTCTGTGCGGTTCATTCGGGGTGTGTATGGAAATCAACCACAGATGAACAGACTGCATCCATGTGTACATGGAAGATTAATAATGGTCCCTGTTCGTGGAACAGCGGCTGTTGTCAATTGACATGATCATCATTTTGCATGGCCGCACTCTACAACAACTGTTGTTGCGGCGTGCACATCGAATGGGTGTCATTGCATTAATTTTAATGCAATGTCACCCAGGCTGGAAAAAACGCCTGCTTCATTGAAAACAGTGGTCGTTCTTTTCAAAAAGTATGTTGTGTGAACATGGCCTTAATATGCAACTGAGGCCATTTGGTGCATTGGGCTGTGCACTGATTTACCCACCTGTCGATTCCTGCACAAACAACTATTGATAGGGGCCTTAAAGGATGTTCATTCTTCAAGAGTAAAGGATCGTCTCAAATGCAACTAACACCCTCATTTACATATTCATGAAAGTGTTAGTGTCACAGTGTTGCGATAATAAAGATATGTTCAGCCTCAGGCTATGTTCACACATAGCATTTCATTTTACTGCAATTGCACAATTCTCACCAAAATAATGCTAATTAAAAACTCTGTGTTTACTAGCCTCACTGACCACTGCAATATTAAAATCTATCAGCAGGTTAGGATTGTCTAGATTCCCTTTAAGTTAACAGTACATAATTTAACAGACAGTAGTTTAAGTTATCATAGTTACATATCAATAAATGTAACTGTATAAAGAAATATCCTTATTTTATAAAAATTATTTATTCCCTTTAATTTACTAATTTAGAAAAGCAAATAAAGCAATTGAAAGAATGTCAACTAAAGGGAATAAATAACCATTTTTGTGCAAATTTTTGTGCTGTGACTAGCACCTTCTTTGTATTTTATTCCTTGATAAATGTAATAAAATGGCAGTGGCTGCTCCTAACATGCTCTTAAAAAGCATCTTGACATTGTATTATTCAAAGAGTTGGTTCTTTTCCAGTAGAGTCACTTTTTCTAATTTAAAAACATACACCAGTAATTACTGGAACTGCCTCACAACCTGCGGCGAGATAGACAGGTGTCCATGGCTGGGCTTTAAGTTGTCAATCACTGAGCATGATAGATAGGACCTTGGGAGAAAGCAGTTGGGAATCTGCCTTATGTTTATCCCCAGGAGGAACGTGTAAAGTTTGTGCATTCAAATTTGACATTTTATTTTTTCCCAATATCATTTATAGAACATTGTCAAAAAGTGATATGACTTTCCTGCTGACTTTTATTATTAGCAAAACAGCAAAAAAATCTAATTATCTAGGATTACATAAGAAGTAGCAACAAATATTTCAAAATATTCTTTACTAACTGTAGTTCCATGTGCCAGTTTTTCTTCTTTTTAGTTAGCTTATATGTGGATTTTGTATGAAAATTGTTAAGCGTATCTACATTTAAAAAAAAGAAAAATCTACAAATATATCTACATTATTTTGTTCTACAAATTTTGACAGTGACACTTTAAGGCTATGTTCACATGTTTTTTCAGCTCCATTTAAAATAATATCTGTCATATTGAGTCTAAAATAACGGACATCATTTAGCAGCCTGGCCTCACCTTAGTGCAATGACTGGTATTTGTACATTATTCTAGTTTGGGTTTACTAATTGGACTTCGGGTGTGGCTTAATTGAAAAGTCCATTGAGTTTAAAGGGGTAGTGCGGTGTGAAGCATTATTTCACTAAATAACACACATTACAAAGTTATACAACTTCGTAATGTGTGTTATTTAAGTGAATGGCCTTCCCCATGTCCCCCCCCCCCACGCTTGACCCGGAAGTGTGATGTACTTACTGTATCACTGTCGACCCTGGCCGCCATCTTGGGACGATCACGTCATCTTCAGGAGGCCAGGAGGGACTTCTCCAGCCCCCCTCCAGCGCGTCATCAGCTGCTCAGCCACAATTAGGTGAGCATAGTTTTTTAAATATCAAAATCGGCACCTTTTCTACATTTTTTATCTTGTGTGAACATAAGAATTGGAAAAAGGACAGAGTAGTGGAGCTCTCTATAAAAATGTACCTGAAGTCAATGGTCAACCCTGTACCGGGGGTAAAACAACTTGCAAAGATAAAAATATTAAGATATACTCAGTAGTCTAAAATTCAAAGCAAATTAAATGCAATGTATAAAAATATATGAAAAATATACAATTATACCATAAAAGACATATAATTGATGTAACCACTGGGCCCAGATGGTGTATCTGATTCGTATTAGTGGATTGGTATTAAAATACAGGCAAATATCGTGCCACCAATGTACGGGTTGTACTTTGTATCAGTTCATCTTGTTAGTACACCACATGTATCAATTCATCTTATTAGTATATCCCAAAGGGCTATCAGTAAGTTCTTATGAAAGTTATTGGCGTATGACACCTCTCACCGGTCTGGGGTTGCAGCTATAGCGGGCAGATGTACCTTCTGACCGGTCAGATGTTCTGTGACCTGTAGTTCGCCAGATGCCATTTTGCTTCACTAAGTGACAATCTTGTGTAGTCGATTGGGCATATGGACGGGGATATAGAGAGCCGTGCCGTTCTCAGGTCTACAGCCGCTGGATCGTGGGACTCAGTGAGGCCGCGCTGAGTTCGGAATAGAGCAGTGTTGGACTCTGTGCTGCGCGGAAAGTCTTCCTGTCAATCACCATGTGTGATACGCGGTCTTTTACCGGTATTAAATTCTGGACAAAATAAGTAAATATGAAATATTGTATGGCAATTAGCTTGACGTGTTTCAAGGCAAACCAGGGCCTTTTCCTCAGTAGCTATTACAGAACGTGCAGTATCGGTCCGTTTTATAAGCAGCCATATGCAGGAGAGAGAGAGAATGGGGGTTGGACTCCCAGTTGAATCGAAGCTGTGGAATGTCTACCGTGGAGCGGGTGCTTTAGTATACTTTTATCGTTGTTAGATTTGCCTAAAAAGTATAAGCATCACGGTACTGAAGTGAATAATTCTTAAATGTTGTGAGAGCACAGTCGTTGAATGGTCATGAGAGAGAACATCAGTCTACTTAGTGGTTGTAACGGATGCTACAACTTGGATCTCGATTGTAGCTTCACCGCAAATAAATATTATATTTTGAATCAGAAAGCAGTGTATTAGAACAGTATAATAAAACAGAAAAAAATAAAAAAAGAAGAGAAAAGGGGGACACAGAAGACGCAAAACATAAAGTAGCAAAGAGAAGAGAAAAAGGCAGAGAAAACGTACTCCCTTAGTCTGGTCTGAACAGGTGTTTGAATATTGATCTAGATTCTCCCCTTTATTTATAAACAGTGTCATGTTGTTGGAGAATGGTGGTTGCTAGATCATAGGTTGCATACTGTATATATTAATTATTTTAAACTAAGATAGGATAAAAGAACAATCATAAAAGGTACATATATTAATAGTAGACTTAATGATATTTATGATAATGGATTAGCAGTCTTAAAATAGAAACAGGAAATAAAAAATAAATAAAAGGGGGAAAAATGCTAATAATTATCTAGACATATATGTTATGTATGGAGAGGCACAGATCACAGGGACCGTAGTCACACTGGTAATTAAACAGCCTGCTGGCTACGGTCCGTGGGAGGTGGGCCCACCTCCTAAGTTTATTATAATGGACCAATCGGTCGCAAAAGGCCACAGAATATGTTATCACAAAAAAAATTTCATAGGGAATTTTTTTATAGAGAATTTTTTCATAAAGAATTTTTTCATAAACAATTTTTCACAAAAAAACCTCACAAAACATGTTGTCATTAAAAAAACTGGTAAATTATCACAAGAAACCAAAAGTTTCTAATTTTTAATTTTGCATTGGGTCCTTTTGGTTGAAGGGACTCAAATTTATATTAGACTTAATGATATTTATAATAATGGATTAGCAATCTTAAAATAGAAATAGAAAATAAATGAAAGGGAAAAAATTATAATAATCTGGACATATATGTTATGTATGGAGAGGAGGGGCACAGATCACAGGGACCGTAGCCACGCTGGTAATTAAACAGCCTGCTGGCTACGGTCAGCGGGAGGTGGGCCCACCCACTATGTTGATTATAATGGACCAATCGGTCGCAAAGGGCCACAGAATGTGTTATCACAAATAAAAATTTCATCGACAATTACTAATTCATCGACCACTAACCCGCACCAAATAAGGATGATGTCATCAATGTACCTTCTCCATAGCACCAGATCCATCCCCAGTCTCGGCATGATGGTATGGTCTTTCCACATGGCCATGAAGAGGTTGGCGTGGCTAGGGACGAATCTGGTGTGCATGGCGGTGCCAGTGGTCTGCAGGTAGTGGTCTCCCTCGAAAAAGAAATAATTATGAGTGAAAATATATTGTATTGCCTGAAGGATGAAATCTACCTGTTCCGCTGCTATTTCACCTTTGTCCAGAAACATTTTTACCGCTTGAAGGCCTAGTTCATGTCTAATTATAGTATGCAATGAACTGACATCTAGTGTAGCAAGTAAATAGTCTGATTCCCAGGTGATGGTCTCAAGTTCCTGTATAATCTGTGTGGTATCTTTTAAATAACTGGTATTTGAAATAATTAATATATATATACAACCTATGAACTAGCAACCACCATTCTCCAACAACATGACACTGCTTATAAATAAAGGGGAGAATGTAGATTAATATTCAAACACCTGTTCAGACCAGACTAAAGGGAGTACATTTTCTCTGCCCTTTTTTCTTCTCTTTGCTATGTTTTGCATCTTCTGTGTCCCCCTTTTCTCTTCTTCTTTTTTCTTTTTTTCTGTTTTATTATACTGTTCTAATATACTGCTTTCTGATTCAAAATATAATATTTATTTGCGATGAAGCTACAATCGAGATCCAAGTTGTAGCATCCGTTACAACCACTAAGTAGACTGATGTTCTCTCTCATGACCATTTAATGACTGTGCTCTCACAACATTTAAGAATGTTTCACTTCAGTACTGTGATGCTTATACATTTTAGGCACATCTAACAACGATAAAAGCAAGTATACTAAAGCACCCGCTCCACGGTAGACATTCCACAGCTTCGATTCAACTGGGAGTCCAACCCCCATTCTCTCTCTCTCCTGCATATAACTGCTTATAAAACGGACCGATACCGCACGGTCTGTAATAGCTACTGAGGAAGAGGCCCTGGTTTGCCTTGAAACGCGTCTAGAAAATTGCCATACAATATTTCATATTTACTTACTTTGTCCGGAATTTAATACTGGTAAAAGACCGCGTATCACACATGGTGATTGACAGGAAGACTTCCCGCGCAGCACAGAGTCCGGCACTGCTCTATTCCGAACTCAGTGCAATTCAATCTTGCAGCAGCTACTAACAAGAACATTGCTGCACACGGTCCAATCGACTACACAAGATCGTGACTTAGTGAAGCAGAACGGCATCTGGCGTACTACAGGTCACAGAACATCTGACCGGTCAGAAGGTACATCATTATATGTCTAGTATATCATTATATGTCTGGTATAATTGCATATTTTCCCATATATTTTTATACATTGTATTTAATTTTAGACTACTGAGTATATCTTAATCTTTTTATCTTATTGAAAATAAATGTATATGCACTTTTTTATAGTGCACCTTTGAGGATTGGTTATACACTCACCGGCCACTTTATTAGGTACACCATGCTAGTAACGGGTTGGACCCCCTTTTGCCTTCAGAACTGCCTCAATTCTTCATGGCATAGATTCAACAAGGTGCTGGAAGCATTCCTCAGAGATTTTGGTCCATATTGACATGATGGCATCACACAGTTGCCGCAGTTTTGTCGGCTGCACATCCATGATGCGAATCTCCCGTTCCACCACACCCCAAAGATGCTCTATTGGATTGAGATCTGGTGACTGTGGAGGCCATTTGAGTACAGTGAACTCATTGTCATGTTTAAGAAACCAGTCTGAGATGATTCTAGCTTTATGACAATGTTGGGTACATTGTGGTCATAAAGGGATGGACATGGTCAGCAACAATACTCAGGTAGGCTGTGACATTGCAACGATGCTCAATTGGTACCAAGGGGCCCAAAGAGTGCCAAGAAAATATTCCCCACACCATGACACCACCACCACCAGCCTGAACCGTTGATACAAGGCAGGATGGATCCATGCTTTCATGTTGTTGACGCCAAATTCTGACCCTACCATCCGAATGTCGCAGCAGAAATCGAGACTCATCAGACCAGGCAACATTTTTCCAATCTTCTACTGTCCAATTTCGATGAGCTTGTGCAAATTGTAGCCTCAGTTTATTGTTTTTAGCTGAAAGGAGTGGCACCCGGTGTGGTCTTCTGCTGCTGTAGCCCATCTGCCTCAAAGTTCGACGTACTGTGCGTTCAGAGATGCTCTTCTGCCTACCTTGTTTGTAACGGTTGGCTATTTGAGTCACTGTTGCCTTTCTATCAGCTCGAACCAGTCTGCCCATTGTCCTCTGACCTCTGGCATCAACAAGGCATTTCCACCCACAGAACTGCCGCTCATTGGATGTTTTTTCTTTTTCAGACCATTCTCTGTAAACCCTAGAGATGGTTGTGCGTGAAAATCCCAGTAGATCAGCAGTTTCTGAAATACTCAGACCAGCCCTTCTGGCACCAACCACCATGCCACGTTCAAAGGCACTCAAATCACCTTTCTTCCCCATACTGATGCTCGGTTTGAACTGCAGGAGATTGTCTTGACCATGTCTACATGCCTAAATGCACTGAGTTGCCGCCATGTGATTGGCTGATTAGAAATTAAGTGGTACCGTGCAGTTGGACAGGTGTACCTGTAATAAAGTGGCCGGTGAGTGTATATTTTTATTCTATTTGCAAGTTGTGTGAACATAGCCTTAAGCTCCTGACGTAGACTGTTCTACAGATTCACAGTTCTCACGGTCAAGAACGCTTGTTGCCTCTTTTCATGATTATTTTTAACTTTAATAAACCAGCTTTTTACCATAATTTTTTTCAAGTCATATATCCCCTTAACATCTCTTCTCAAGACGGAGCAAACATGATTCTTTCCACATACCAAGATGCTTAACACCATAAAGACCGTGCCAATTTCCATTTTTGCGCTTTCCTTTTTTCCTCCTTGTGCTTAAAAGGCCATAGCACTTGCATTTTTAATAAATGATTAATTAATTAACTTTTATTAAATAATTAATTGTGAGGATCCAGCTGCTGATAACAGCCGATCCTCACTCTCTATGAAGTGAAATAAGCTCCTGAGCTTTGTTCATAGAGCCCCTGCAAATTTTGACATGCCAGGACCTCATGATGCGTGAACTAACTGCTTTTCATGATGTCCCGGGACAGCATTTTGGGGCAAGGGTTTAAGATGTGTTCATATGGAGCTAAAACATGTAAAGAGAATACTTACACACATTTCATGTGTTTTTTTACATGAAATCTTTTTCTTAGCAAATGATAGAGAAATTAGTGTGCTTCAGACAAAGTTGTATCAAAATATTATTCCAAATGTTAAGAAGAATGTAGGAGGTAAAGTTCGACTATGTTGTCAAACCCCCCAGTGATCCCTTATCTCTTATCCTGTACCTATTATGCAAAATAGCACTGTTTCCATTTCAGGGCGTAACTAGAAAGGGCTGGAACAAATAGAACACTTTTAATTGCCCCCCCATCCCACTGTAGGTAATCCTATTTTTTTAGCCCTCTGCCCAGTAGATAGCACATGTTAAGTATCTCCCCCTCCCCCAGTAGATAGTGGCCTCCATAGTAGACATCTCCCCTGGTATCCCTCCATAGATAGTGGCCCCCAAAATAGGCATCTCCCCCCCCCCACGTAGTGCCCCCTATGGTAGGCATCTCCTTTGGGGTAGTTTGATGATAGTTCAGGAGGTCCATTGTATTGCAGGGATGGGTCTGCTGATGCAGTGGGCCACATAGCAGTCGCTACAGTGGTAGCCCCTGTTCCCTTCTGAATTCTGCCATATTGCAAAACAACAGCTTATGTCCACATTTAAGTTATCATGTTTTGTTTTTGTAAAATGGCACATGCAGGACATTATCAGTAAATTTGTTTAGAATGCTCTGGAGTATTAAAAAAAAAACTGGGCAAAAGCAGTTATTCATGGTCTAGTTAAAGGAAGATTACACCAGAAACACATAAACAAAGAGGATTGTTGGTCCTTTTAGTATTTTAAATTTAGTTATTGTAGATTTACCTACCATATCTGCTGGAAGTATATTCCAAGCATCTACTAGTCTCTCAGTAAAGTAATATTTTCTTGTGTTGCTTGTGATCTTTCCTTTAACTAATCCAGATTTTTTTTTATTAAAAACACTTCCTTCTTGAACCTTATTTGGTAATTTAACAAATTTAACCCCTTCATGACTGAGGTTATTGATGCCTGGATGTCTGGGTCAAGAGCTATAGCGCTTTTATTTTTCTACCTACAGGGCTGGTTGGGGTGTCATTTTTTTTTCCCCGCAATGATCTCTAGTATTTTTTGGTGTCATATTTGGTGTAAGTGAACATTTTTTATTTTTTTTATTCTAATATAATAATTTAAAAAAATTTCCAATCCTGTTCCCCCCCCCCCTTTTTCATTTACACTGCTCACTGTGCGGGAACAATATTGTTCAATTCTTTGATTGCATATACTGATGAATGCTATGGTATAGCATAGCATTTATGAGTATTATCAGCAATCTGTTTATAGAGTTTGCCTGAGAGCAGACTCTATGAACAGATTGAAGATCCAACAGGGTGAAGGTAAGGTGACTTACCCACGCCTGTCGATACATGCGATCTGGACCCCCGCAGCCAAAAAATGAAAAGCTCCCAAACCTAGCTGGTCTTACCTTTTCTAAAAGATGGTCTATATGCAAGATGGGAAACTACATTTCCCATCATGCAATGCTTCTGCCTAATTGGTCCATGATGTAGCAGAGCTGATACCAACATGATACAGCAAACTTGAGGCTGTAGAGGTGACATAGTGATGTAACAGATTTGAGTCAGTGATGTGGCAGAGTTGAAGTGCTGATAGGGTGGAGTAACAGTCAGTGGATGCTGCGGGCGGTGGGGGATGAGGAGATGAGGTCTGGGGGAGAGGACAGGACGGGGGATGCTGGGGGCAGTGGTGGATAAGGTCCAGGGGGAGATGGCAGGAAGGGGATGCTGGGGACTGCTGGAGATGAGGTGCGGGGGAAAGGACAGGCTAAGGGCAGCACGGTGAGGTCTGGGGGGAGATGGCAGGACGGGGTTGGTGAGGGTGACTGGAGATGTGGTCCGGGGGAGTGAAAAGGACAGGGGATGGTGAGGGCAGAAGCGGATGAGGTCTGGGGGAGAGGACAGGATGGTGGATGCTGGGGACAGCAGACAATGAGTTCCGGGGGAAAGGACAGGGCTGGGGATGCTGGGGGCAGCTGGAAATGAGGTCCGGGGGGAAAGGACAGGATGAGGGATGCTGGGGGCAGCTGGAGATGAGGTCCGGAGAATGCTGGGGGCAGTGGCGGATGAGGTCTGCCAGACAGGATGCTGGGGGCAGTGGCGGATAAGGTCCAGGGGAAGATGGCAGGATGTGGATGCTGTAAGTGGCTAGGGATGAGCTCCGGGGGGAGAGTGTGTGTAGACAGAGGGTGCACACTGATTGGTCAAGCGTCCTCCATCTCTTCAGTGGGCAGGTTTAAAATCGCCAACCTGGCCCATTGAAGAGACGGAGGGCACATGATCCCAACATGGAGGGTGGCGGCCAGGAGAAAGAAGCAGTGTCAGAGTGGACTGTGTTAAGCTCCTTTTTTGCATTCAAAGGGAGTAAGAAAGCAGAAAAAGCACCAAAACTGCTCAAAACATAATAACTTGCTTTGACCAATATGCAAAGCTATGGGTGGGCTATTACCATGAGTAAAAAAGATTTTGGGGGAATACCTCTTTAAGCCAATGCTTCTTATGATTGATGCTAGGCTTCTTCACCTTTTTTCAGCCTACCATACTAGACTTGTGTAATATGTGGTGCATGGTGCTTTCCTGGACGTGATGTGAATTCACTATTGCAAAGCATATGAGGTACAGTACCTCCACTGTAGTGTTTGTCGCACCAGAACGGATAGACCTTGTTATGAACTAAGTGATTTCGATATTTTGCCTGGACATCCACTTATTGTCTTTTGAATTATTATTGTAAAAATAAATAAATAATAATAGATGAACAGACTTCATTTCATATTTTTCCAAGAATCATTGCACTCACATTATGCAGTTTGGCAACTTTAGAGGCTATTGAGGTTCCATATCTCACCGTTCACTACAGATGTAAACATCAGACTATTATCATTGTATGGATAATCATCGTGACTATCTCATACATGAATTTGTCTTGTAACTATTTAACATATGCTTAGTTATGCAGGTTCTTGTGATGTAATTATATTGTTTTGTTACTGGTGGTGGAACCTTTTTTCTTGTATACTACAAATTACAGCCTGTTCTCACATCGCCTAATAGCTCATTGTGTTATTAGGTTGATTTCCAGGTGAAAGGTCACTGGTGCGAAATTGAGGAGCAGCCATGAAGATTTCCCAAGAAAAGAGAAAGAACATCATCCAGCTCAGGACTGTCTATGAAATGAGCATAGTCTCATGTTCAAAGTTCAAAACTTTTGTTTATCAATGTATACCCAATTGGAGCACATAATCATGATTGGCGTTCCCAATGTAGGACCACCCTCCCTCCAATTAGCTAAAGCTGGAGATCTGTCTTGTAACATGGTAACATAATTAATAAGGTTGAAAGAAGACAAGAGTCCATCAGGTTAAACTTAGGGAAACCCTGCTGTGGTGATCCAAGGGAAGGCAAAAACCCCTATGAGGAAGATGAAAATTGCCCCATCACAGGGAGAAAACTCCCCCCGACTCCAATGGAAATCAGAATAATTTCTGGAACAACATATCACCAGCAATCTAATGCCCATAACTTGTAATATTATATTGTTCAAGAAAAGCATCCAGGCCTCCCTTGAACTTTTTTTAATGAATCAGCCATGACTTCATGTGGCAGAGAGTTCTACGGTCTCACTGCTTTTACAGTAAAGAATCTGCATCTGAGCTGATGGTGAAATCTTCTTTCCTCTAAATGTAGAGGATGCTTCCTTGTCATGGTTACAGAACAAGGAGTAAAAAGATCACTACAAAGATCTCTGTACTGTCCATTCATATATTTGTACATTGTGATCAGATCACCCCTAAGACATCTTTTTTCTAGAGTAAATAACTCCAAGTTTGATAACCTGTCCTGGTACAGTAACCCACCCATTCCCTTAATGACCTTGGTCACCCTCCTCCGCACCAGTTCTGCTGTGTCAATCTTATATACCGGTGCCAGAAACTGTACACAGTATTCCATGTGTGGTCTCACCATTTATTTAAAAAGAGGCAAAACTATGTTTTTATATTTAGCATCTATGCCTCTTTTGATGCATCCCATTATTTTATTAGCCTTGACAGCTGCTGCCTGGCACTGATCACTTGAGTTTACCGTCCACCAATACACGCAGGTCCTTTTCAGAAGCAGTTTTACCCAGTGTTTTATTATTTAGCACATAACTGTACTTATTATTTCTATAGCCCAAAAGCATAACCTTACATTTATCCACATTAAACTTAATTTGCCATTTCACTGCCCAAGCCTCTAGCTTCTCCAAGTCCCTCTGTAATATGATAATATTGTATTAAATGCAATATTCTATTCTGTAGCCCCTCTACAAGGTCATTAATATATATATATATATATATATATATATATATATATTAAAAAGAAGTAGACCAAACACGGACCCCTGTGGTACAGCTCAAAATCAGACAAGAAACAAGATTTTTTTAAGCCCATGGTTTTGTAACACGTGATAACACAAATTATTATGAAAGAAACATAAGATACAAAGAAATATTATGTTAGTTTATTATTTGATAGAATTAAACAGACAGCTGCTATTTTTGCATTTCCACTAAATGCTTTGCAGATCCTGGCCCGGTCTGACTACAAAACAGTGTCACGTCAAAGCTATTGGAAAACACCAAGTTACGTGTTAGGCTATTTTCACACATAGTATTTTGGTCAGTATGCCTGTCTGCCAATATTTGAACTCAAAATCAGAAGAGGAACTGTCATAGAAAAATTCTAATGGAAAGATTGGCAACCTTTCTGTTTTTTCCAACCCACTCCTGGTTGTTGTTGAAAAAAAATACTGAGCGAAATACTGTGAACATTGCCTTATATTTATCTCAGTGTACTGATTAATACAATTGTTGGTTTTGAGTACCAGTTAAATATGGCTCACTTGATCACAATGATGTAAGCTGAAATGAATCGAGAACACTACAGTTTAATGCCTTCCCTGCACATAATAGTAGAACTAGGGAACAGCCTAAGGGAACTGGGTGGAGCCTGCTCATACCTCCAAATTTCACCCAACATCACTTATCTTTAAGGGTATGTTTATAATTTTTTGAGACAAAAATATAGCTATAACTATGTTCCCACAATGTCAAAAAATAGAAAAAGGCATCTGCTTTTTGTTTATAAAAAAAAGACGTCTGTTATTGCATCATTTTAAGACTCCAATTTATTGCATTGAAGTCTATAGAATAACGGACGTCTTGGTTGCACAATGTATTGAATGACTGACTTCTTTTGAAGTGGACGTCATTCAATACACTTATTCCGTAAATTCTATGCAATTTATTGGAGTCCCTCAAAATGATGCAATAAGGGATGTTTTTTTTTTTTTTTTTAAGGGAAAAAAAACGGACACCGTTTTCCTTTTTTTGGACGTTGTGTGAACATAGTCTATATTTTGATAACTACGGCTGTAAATAATAATCATGTTTTTTATTTATGGCTGTAATTATCGAAATACTACTGTTTTTTCGTCTTAAAAAACGTTATGTGAACATGGCCTAAGACTACTAACAAATATACCGTTTAGTGAAGGCAAGACTTAGCAGGTACAGTATTCTAACAGCTGCCTCAATTGTATTCTTATGAGCAGCTGTCACTATGTGCTCCGCAATATATAAAGCAAAAAATTGAATATAGCACCAATCTCCTTGAAAAGTGGCTTAAGAACTGTGGTCTTTTTATACAAAAAGTATACTATGATTTTCACATATGGTATTATACCATGGAAATCATTAGATACCAAAGGAAGACAAAATATATATTGTCAAAGCTGAGAAACTGGTTAAACCTTACAAAAGTTAAGCTGTATCACATTGCTATGGATCCAACAAACTAAAAGCAAATCTAAAGCATTCAAATACCAATAGCTCATTCCCATTTCTGAGTATTTATTATTTTAACAAATACATTAAAAAGAAAAACTATAAAGTAAGTGATATAAATAGTTTATTTACATTACAGAAAAACATCAAGACAATGTATACTATTTCAAATATATCCATACATATTCAAATATATCTGTAGTACATGTTTTCATTGGTGTAGATTACCACAAATGCAAGGCAACATGTGTAGGTCTTTTGTCCTTGTCTTGACTAATATTAATCTAGTCCAAGGTTCCCTCTGGAAGTTTTGCCATTGTGGAAACATGCTTCAAATTAGCCGTGTCGATGCTCTTGTCGTGTTATCTGAACTGTAGTGGCCTGTGTTTTGCTTTTGCCTGTGGATCCGATTGCTTCTTGGACATTTTCTGCAAGGTACAGTAAACATTTCCATAAATACTTAGTTTTGGGCTAAGACAATTTACAATGTGCATGCATCCACATGTATTCATCTATCGTATTATCTAACACCATCTTATGTTATACATCTGTTCTTTATGTTGTTTTTAAATTAAAATATTTTACATTGTTTACTGATTGTTTACTGTTGTTTACTGATTGTTTACAATAACAGAAATCACTGACAATGGGCAAAAAGGGGTTCAGCAATGAGCATCAAATGTAGATAGAACAAGAACTTATCTATATCATAAAAATCAAAGTCTGTCTGTCTGTCTGTCCTTCTGTCTGTCTGTCTGTCCTCTATAGACTTCCAAACGCCTGAACCGTTTGACCCCAAATTTGGCACACAGATACATTGGGTGCCCGGGAGGGTTATTGCGAAGGTCCCGTCCCCGCCAGATGTACAGGAGGGGAGGGGGAGGGGAAAGAGAGGCGCCCCATAGAGATGAATTGGAAAATCTTCTCACTGCAAACACAGGTGATATAATTAGCTGCAGCAGACACGGCAGCTGGAGCCTTAGCAACCAATAGGATTACTGCTTTCATTTTCACAGGGAGCAATGGTTGCTAGGGAAGCTGCCTCACAACATCCACAGTAATAACTGGTAGACCCCCTACTCCATCTATACAGTACATGTATACAGGGCCCCCTACTCCATCTATATAGTACATATATATACAGGACCCCCTACTCCATCTATACAGAACATGTATATACAGGGCCCCCTACTCCATCTATACAGTACATGTATACAGGACCCCCTACTCCATGTATACAGTACATATATATACAGGACCCCCTACTCCATCTATACAGGACATGTATATACAGGACCCCCTACTCCATCTATACAGTACATGTATATACAGGGCCCCCTACTCCATCTATACAGTACATGTATATACAGGACCCCCTACTCCATCTATACAGTACATGTATATACAGGGCCCCCTACTCCATCTATACAGGACATGTATATACAGGACCCCCTACTCCATGTATACAGTACATGTATATACAGGACCCCCTACTCCAACTACACATTACATGTATATACAGGGCCCCCTACTCCATCTATACAGTACATGTATATACAGGACCCCCTACTCCATCTATACAGTACATGTATATACAGGACCCCCTACTCCATCCATACTGTACATGTATACAGGACCCCCTACTCCATCTATACAGTACATGTATATACAGGGCCCCCTACTCCATCTATACAGTACATGTATATACAGGGCCCCCTACTCCATCTATACAGTACATGTATATACAGGACCCCCTACTCCATCTATACAGTACATGTATATACAGGGCCCCCTACTCCATCTATACAGGACATGTATATACAGGACCCCCTACTCCATGTATACAGTACATGTATATACAGGACCCCCTACTCCAACTACACATTACATGTATATACAGGGCCCCCTACTCCATCTATACAGTACATGTATATACAGGACCCCCTACTCCATCTATACAGTACATGTATATACAGGACCCCCTACTCCATCTATACAGTACATGTATATACAGGACCCCCTACTCCATCTATACAGTACATGTATATACAGGGCCCCCTACTCCATCCATACAGTACATGTATATACAGGGCCCCCTACTCCATCTATACTGTACATATATATACAGGGCCCCCTACTCCATCTATACAGTACATGTATATACAGGACCCCCTACTCCATCCATACAGTACATGTATATACAGGGCCCCCTACTCCATCTATACAGTACATGTATATACAGGACCCCCTACGCCAACTATACAGTACATGTATATACAGGGCCCCCTACGCCAACTATACAGTACATGTATATACAGGGCCCCCTACTCCATCTATACAGTACATATATATATATATATATATATATATATATATATATATATATACAGGACCCCCTACTCCATGTATACAGTACATGTATATACAGAAACCCCTACTCCATCTATACAGTACATATGTACAGAACCCCCTACTCCATCTATACTGTACATGTATACAGGACCCCCTACTCCATCTATACAGTACATGTATATACAGGACCTCCTACTCCATCAATACTGTACATGTATACAGGACCCCCTACTCCATCTATACAGTACATGTATATACAGGACCTCCTACTCCATCAATACTGTACATGTATACAGGACCCCCTACTCCATCTATACAGTACATGTATATACAGGGCACTACAGGACAGGTATACCAAACTGTGACTGGGTAACACCGCCACACCAGACCTGACCAATACCGCCATACTGGGACTGGATAACACTGCCATACCAGACCTGACCAATACCGCCACACTGTGACTGGGTAACACCTCCATACCAGACCTGACCAATACCGCCACACTGTGACTGGATAACACTGCCATACCAGACCTGACCAATACCGCCACACTGTGACTGGATAACACTGCCATACCAGACCTGACCAATACAACCATACTGTGACTGGATAACACTGCCATACCAGACCTGACCAATACCGCCATACTGTGCTGGATAACACTGTCATAACACACCTGACCAATATTGCCACACTGTGACTGGGTAACACCTCCATACCAGACCTGACCAATACCGCCATACTGTGACTGGATAACACTGCCATACCAGACCTGACCAATACCGCCACACTGTGACTGGAGAACACTGCCATACTAGACCTGACCAATACCGCCACACTGTGACTGGATAACACTGCCATACCAGACCTGACCAACACCGCCATACTGTGACTGGATAACACTGCCATACCAGACCTGACCAATACCACCATACTGTGCTGGATAACACCACTATACCAGACCTGACCAATACCGCCATACTGTGACTGGAGAACACCGCCACACCAGACCTGACCAATACCGCCGTACTGTGACTGGATAACACCGCCATACCAGACATGACCAATACCGACACACTTTACTGAATAACACTGCCATACCAGACCTGACCAATACCGCCATACTGTGACTGGATAACACAGCCACACCAGACCTGACCAATACCGCCATACTGTGACTGGATAACACCGCCATACCAGTCATGACCAATACCGACACACTGTGACTGAATAACACTGCCATACCAGACCTGACCAATACCGCCATACTGTGACTGGAAAACACCGCTATACCAGACCAATACCGCCATACCCCCCTCGAAAAGACACCAGATTTTCTGGCAAGTCTGAACAGGAGGGTACTGCCCCTCTGCAAGGTGCTACCCTACACACTAGACCATGGGTGCCTAATGGTAAATACGACCCTGCAGGTATACAGGACACTGACACTTTATACCCGGGCAGCGCCGGGTACATTTTCTAGTAATATATAAATATATATCAGGGGCTATATCAGAACACCTGAAAGAGAAAATGAGTTAAACAGAAAGCGTGTTTGCCAAAAGCAAGCACATAACTAGAAAACATACGGCTTGAGAGAGACACCATTCCAACTAAAAGATAGTGTAGTTATTATATTCAACTATCATTAGGAATACAAAAATAGCAAGAAATGACAGAAAAGTCTCTTTATGTATACCTACACTTTTTATGCAAGTTAAAAAACACAGCAATAATTTTGAAGTAAAAATACAGTAGTATTTTCAACATGATAATGCACTTCATTGAAGTCTATGGAAAATTGGCTGGCGGTGCACACAGAATAGAATAATACTTTGATTATGACCATGCAAAGGCTTTGAGGGACATTTACTAAGGAGTCTAATGTGTGCAACTATTTTAATGGGGATTGGTGTGTATATTGTTCCAATAGCTTGTGACTGATTTATTAACATGTAGCACTTCCATAGTAAATGTATCTAAAAAGTCGCACAAAGTCTCAAAAATGCAAAAATTGTGCAAGCATATTAACCTGGTATTGACCAGACCTGTTTTTGTGACTTTTTAAAAAGTCGCTAATGATAAATCCTGGATTATGCGAACTTTTGGGTGAATACTCAAAACAGGCAGATTAAAAAAAAAGTTGCAACTAAAAAATATTCACCTGTCGAATACTGGTTCATAAATAGAACTTAGACCAAAACTGTGCGAAAAAGCCAATTATTCACCTAAGAATAGGCGCAAAACCCTTGATAAATTTCCCCCTATGTCTTTTTTAGGACAACGCCTTTTTTAGACAATGGGGGAAATTTATCAAACATGGTGTAAAGTGAAACTGGGTCAGTTGGCTCAGGAGCTGTCTGAGCACGGTGAGTCAGCAAAAAGTCTGAGCACGGTGGTTCAGTGGTTAGCACTGTAGCCTTGCAGTGCTGGGGTTCTGGGTTCAAATCCAACCAAGGGCAACATCTGCAAAGAGTTTGTATGTTCTCTCCGTGTTTGTGCGGGTTTCCTCCCAAACCTAATACATAGGTGAAAGTGCTGTGGAATCTGTATGCACTATACAAAGAAAAAAGAGTCTATGAGGAATGAAAAGTGGAATCTGAGTGGTTGCTAGGGGCTACTGGGCCAGTTTCACTTTTCACCATGTTTGATAAATCTCCCCTAATGTCTTTTTTAAGTTGAAAAATTACTATCCATTACAGCCGTTATTAATGATCATGATTATGAATGATGGCCATCATTAAAAAGAAAAAGGTCTGTTTTTCACCTTGAAAACATTTTATGGGAACATAGCAAAATAATGAACCTGCTCATGATTTACCTGATTTAGCAAAATAGAGCCGTGTATTGTTTTATTTTGTTTTATTTATTTACTCAAAATTATAGCCAAATTTGGCTTTATACCGCCATTTTTTTTACACATTTAGGCTATGTTTCCACAACATCTTGGCCACAGTTAAATGATAAAAAAAGGTTCGGGAAACATAGACTTGCATATAGTTTTATTTTAATGGTTGTTAAAATTTTTTGACTATGTTCACACACTGGACACGTTTTGACAATTTCTTTTTGGATGATCTTTATTAGAGGCCACCATTTTTAAAACACAGCAGTGTTTTGGCATCAAAATGATGGCCATCCAAAAAGATGTCAGGTTAAAAAATGACCAATACGACATTCTTCTCCAACATAGGTCCAGCAAGATGCTGGACCTATGTTGGAGTGCAGTGTCATATTGGATTCAATAACATTTAAGATATCATAGGATAGGCTGAGGTCTGACTACCATTACGTGCTATGGAGAGTTGTGCCTTATCAATGGCCGTTGTTTTAAAAAAAAAAAACAGCAATTCTTTGCCATTTAATGACGGCCATCCACTCAATGTCAACAGTGTGTGAACATAGCCTTTCTGTGTTTTCAATCCACTAAAATACTGTGTGTGTGTGCCTTAATATTACATCCATCAGGGTGTTATCTATAGTCTGCTATTGATTTAATCGGTTCTCCTATTTTTATACTAGAATATTAATTTACTTTGAAGAGACCTGTAAATTATACCAGCATCGTTCTACATGTTGTAGATGGATTGGCAATAGATTGACAAGTAGTGCGCTCATTCAACTCCGGATGCAAGTGCTTAAAATAATAACGTAATAATGTTTTTAGTTTCGACTAGTTAGTGTCCACATGCCTTCCCTCTGTAGCTGACACATAGTTTGCTGTTGGCAAATTTAAGACAGGAGAGAATTGTATGTCACTAAAAGTGCCATTGGGGATAAGTTGCAAGATGGGATATGCCTAAAGCAAATGAAAGAGACATTACAAAGCATTCCGGTGGAGTGGGGAAGTTTGTCAAGCGAGGTATAAAGTTCAGTCAACTAGAAACAATAGAAAGGTATATTACTCAGAAAATGTTCCCTGTCATCATAGGTTTGTAGCTACTCAGCAGTGAACATTGATGAGGCTTGCTTGGTTGAACACCGCATAATGGATTAGGGCAGAAAATAAAGTATATGGATTAATGTATATAAACCCTGAGAAAACCATTAATATTTTACAGCGGCTGCCCTGTCTGCTTCCATGGCCCTTAGTACGTAGAGATACATTATGCTTTCATGCCTTTTTTTTGTAACACAATTATTAATCAGATGGGTATTACAAAAATGTTAACATATTTTCTGCAACATCAAAAAAAAATCCTGTTTTGTAGTATATCAGCTTTCACTGTATCACAATAGAGAAAATAGCAATGATAGCTTTTATTACTTGTCTTCGTGAAAAGGAACTTTGTGACATAACACAAATCAGTATGAGGCTATGTTCCCTCACTGTCAGGCTATGTATATACTGATCATTGATCATCATTAGCAACCGTTATTATTGATAGGCAGACGCTAAAACCACGTTGTGGAAACATAGCCTCAAAATGACGGATGCTTTTATTAGATGGACGCCATTTAACATTAATATTATAAAGTAACAGAAACATTATTTGGACTTTCGTAATCAATTACAGCCGTTGGATTACATTATTAGGCTATGCTCCCACAATGAGATTTTATTAAACATGTACATCATTTATGGCCGCCATTATCAGTAGACTTGTTTTTTTCACTCTAAAATCCTGCTGTGTGAAAAACGACTAATATTTATTAATACTTTTATTTTACTGTGTGTGAACATAGCCTTACACTGCCAGCATAATGTATTATATGAGCATTTAGAACAACAAAAGGCTGTGTTCACACAACGTTTCTTTAGCTCAGTTTGAAAAGACGTCCGTTATTTTGAGTCTAAAATGTCATTTAGCTGTCTGGCCTCCCCTTACTGCAATGACTGCTGTTTGCACATTATTTTAGTTTGGGGTTAATAAATGGCCTTTGGGTGTGGCTTAATTGAAAAGTCCATTGAATTTAATAGTAAAAATGGAGAAAGAACGGTGACAAAAGAAAAACTGTGTGTGAACAACAAATAGAAAATGCCCGCTGTTTGCAAAAGACGTCCGCAAATAATGATCATGTTCATTATTTTGACGCCCGCGGTAAAAACCTCCGTTATTCGATACACTGTGTGCATTGGACATCTGTCTTTCCATTGACTTCAATGCATTGCCATTGCAGTCAGTTAAATCTCTACAAAAACAGACTTTTTTATGTGAAAATCGGCCGCCTTTTCAATACTTTTGACGTTGTGTGAACATAGCCAAAATATGGAAAAAAAACATATAAAACTATTTTAAAAATATGCTGTATTTCCATGAAATAAATAAAACATAAAAAGTTTTATGGCTCAGGATGACTGAAGAATAAAAAAAGGTATGGCTCTTAGAAGATGGGAGATGGAAAAAAATGAATAAAGGGTTACTATTGCTTTTCCCTAGCTATCAGCATGTGAACTGGTCATTGTATTTTCAGCACTAACAAGCTATCTCAATATCTGCACGACTGTGTCTTCAAATTTGACAACCTCAAAGCTAAAACAAGCAAAGTAGCTGATGGCATCTTAATGGTTCGCCTGAATAACCCAGTTGACTCAGTAAACGAATGTAGTATCTGATGAATGGATGCACCCTCAATTTATTGACTGTCACACAATATAAGTATTTCTAACATGATCTATACAGACTGTCATCCATCACATTAAATAAAGCACTGTTTACCATGATGTACTATGCAGTCATTCTCTTACAACTGATTTCTCCAGAAATTAAACTGTCAAACCAACTACATGTATAAAGAGCTAAGAATCAGACCACTCGTTTCTTCATATGAGTAACAGGCACCACATATATGTGTAATGGACATTATATTGTCCAGCATAAAATTATACAGTAGATCATTTCCGACTTTTTAGACTAGAATATTTTTTTTACACAGAGCGAACAAAGCCTATATATGAGGTATATGAGGGGTGGTGGCAAGGCATGGAGGAGAAGTGGCCTTCTCCAAGGCATAAAGGAGGTGTGGCAGAGCTTTATTTAATAGTCTTGATAAATGTCCTCCATAGTGTATTTAATAATGATTTTTTTTTTGCAGGGACATAAAATTAATGTTCACAATTTTTTTGCAGACGTTATTTTGCAAACAATGGACACTTAGTTTTAGTTGTTCAAACCCTTTTTTTTCCCCTCTTTTCCCCGTCTTTATTACGAAATTTAATGGACCTTCAAAAAAGAGCCACGTCCAAAAGGACTAGGATATTGTACCAACGGCCATGACTGTAATGGAAGGCGCCAAAAATGTGAAATGACGGACATCCTTGGGTATTATATCAGTCATTTTGAGAGGAAGAATAAGGACAGAAAAAGAAGTCAGACAGAAAAAAGTCACGTGAGCAGAGACTCACTGTGAAAATCTTTTATTTTATTTTTCCACCAAAGAGCTATATGGGGGCTCATTTCTTTTTCAATGTGACAATTTTATTGCAGGTGGGACTTGATTGTTTTTAATAGATTTTTTTTTCTTTCTGGGATGTGATGTGACAAAAAAAAGCATTTTTAGCATTTTTCTTTCCATTCACCATACCTGATCAATAACAATATATTTTTGTAGCTTAGGCATTTTTGCCCGAGGTGATACCAAATATTTTAACTTTATTCTTATTTACTTTTTTATTTGAAGAGGGTGATTACATTTTTATATTAAAAAAACAAAACATTATTTTTTTTTTTGCCCCTGTAGGGGACTTCTATGATCAACTGTTTAAGCCTTCACAGGGAACATTTAGGATTACATTTATCCATTAGATCAGTGCGCTATTCTTAGTCTGGCTATGCCAGGCTGTACCATTAGAGCGGTATCGGCAGCCGTGGAGTCTCGCATGCCCTAGGCTGCCATGACAATAGATCTGTTTTCAGCGGGTGGTAATTTGTTTTAAGATATACTTGTATTTCAAACAAACAGATAATCCAGCATTCTTTGTAGACCATAAAATATTTATTTTTATTGAAATAATAAAAAATGGTACACAACATGGAACATCAATGAAGAAAAATCACTCCATGAAATGGAAAAGGAGAACGAGTGAAACGTTTCAGATATATAAATCCATAAATCCTTACTCATAGGGGGACATTTATCAAACTAATTGCGCCTGTTTTAGTCTAATATATCTAGTTTGCGCTCAAAATAAATCTAATATGAATTTATGAAGCTTTTTTAGACAAGACTATCGAAATTAGATGCGACTTTTTGAATTAGATTTTTTGTTGTTAATTAGATCAAAAGTGCGCCAGAATTCTTTTTTACCTAAATTTATTAACTGCTCAATTTTTTAAAAAGTCGCATATACAGTATTGGCGCATCGCTACGTCTGCTTCAAACCAGGTGAATTTATTAGACTAATTAAAAGACCATTATTTTTAACATTACTATGCTATTAGACAATTTACATAAATTTGACTAAACAAATTAGATTGGAAATTATGCCAAAACATCTTTGACAAAAATTTTGTTAGTAGGTTAGGATCAGAATTCATATATCCAAAATGTCTCAGTCGTTCTCTTTTTCCCCCCCTTCATTTTATGGAATGTTTTTTCCTATTTTGATGTTCCATGTTGTGTACCATTTTTTATGTGCTTTCAATAAATTTCAAGAATTTATGACCTACAGAGAGTGCTGGATTATTTATTATTACTTTTTTTTTGTGCTGTGAAACACCTACACATGCACCTCTGATCAAAGGTGAACAGGTTAATCCGATGTTTTTTGCGTTATATCTCAGTATACACAGTATTTTTGCTCAGTATTTTGGTCAGTATTTTTCAACCAAAACCAGGAGTGGATTGAAGAAAAGCAATGTTCACATGCTACAATAATGTATATAATAAGTGTTGGTATTAGTCCCTATTTTTTCCCTAAAAATTTGTTGTAGTTTTTTGCTACAGCTGCTTTTTGAATATAATATTCCTAGCAATCTAAGAAGTTTATAACAAATAAATGTGATTTTTAATGTGGAGTCAAGAAATGAATACATCATCTGCTTGTTTTAATTTCAGTTTTCATTTTCGGCTTTTCTGATTTGTATTACATTATTTTGTGTTTGCCCTCTTGGGCCAATTTTCTCCTTTTTAGTTCAGTTTAGTTTAAATTTTTGTCAAATCTCCTAAAAATATTTTTAAAAACTATGAGGATTTTTTGGTATGGGGCTCAAAAACATTTGATTTTAATAAAAACATTATTAGGTCATATTCACATGGCGTAAGACACTGACGGCTCCGTGACCCTCCGTATGATCTTCTCGGACGCTGAATTTTAATTTGCGCCCGCATCCGAATTCCCCCGCTGCACATAATGGAGCATGCGGCCTGAGCAATACGCTCCATTGTGTATACTGACAGGTTTTCAGCGTCCGCTATTCAATGAATAGCAGCCGCAGAAAACTGACATGTCAGGTTTTTGCGGCGCTGCTAGGGATCCTGGCCGGAGTACATACTATGTGTATACACTCCGTCCGGGATTCCCTCGGCTGCAGCACTAGATGAGTTCTGTAGTATTCACGTCCGTTGTTGCTAATCGGCAACAACGATCGTGATTACTATGGAACTTACATAGTGTGAACATAGCCTTAGAGATGAGTAAAGTGAATTTGGCAAAGCAAAATTTGTTGCGAA
Source organism: Dendropsophus ebraccatus (assembly GCF_027789765.1). Lineage (NCBI taxonomy): Eukaryota > Metazoa > Chordata > Amphibia > Anura > Hylidae > Dendropsophus > Dendropsophus ebraccatus. Next base: position 71,404,107 of record NC_091462.1, on the reverse strand, counting down.
TCGGGCTGTCAATTTGCTTCATTTTGTGAATTGAATTCCCGGCCACTCGTTAAGGAAATTGATAAAAAAAAAAGGCGGCTGCACATGCTGTCTGAAGCGTCACTGGGCGGGAGAAAGGGAATAACCATAATCCCTAGTGCCTGTCATATCAGCTGCAGGCCCATCTATGGTGTCAGCAACCCCCACCTTCTATATAAGGTGGTTCGTTTACGGAGGTGGCCAGTGGGCTGTATGTGGAGGAGAGAGCAGGATCACAGAAGGAAGTTAGGGCAGAGCAGGGAGAGACAGAGTGATTTACAGACAGAGAAGAGAGGAGAGGATGGGACGGCTGATTGTGGGTGATCTTTTATTGCAGCTGTCAACCAAGTGTCCAGTTCACCAAGTAACTGGGTGCCTATAGGAATTCACTGGGACCAGTGAATACACAGTCAATATTATTCACGCAGTGGGCACTGTAAACTCCTGTAAACTCCTATTACCGGGATCAGTGAACTGAGTGGGCGCCTTCCATAATCAGTGGTTGCACTCCACTCCTACTGTGTTAAACCAATTTGGTTTCAATACAGAACTAAGTGTGCACTTTACATTATCAATGCTTGCACTCCACTCCTACAGTGTAATACAAGTTGAGTTGCATTACTGAACTGAAGGTACGCCTTATGTAATCAGTGGCCGCACTTTGTTCAATTAAGTCTTTTCTCTCTTTGTTTCATGACAAACTCTGGATGGTAAGTGAAATCTCCCTTGGTGACTGGGCATTATGTACCTTTAAAAATCACCTGAGGTCACTGCGCTAGGGAGCGCTCCTTCTCTGTCTCCTTTTGCCACACTAAGTAGTTAAATGGGTATTTCCTTGATAAAGCGAGTTGTACGCGAAACATGCGTCGGGGATTCACCTATGGGTAAGCGATAGCTGCATTTTGGATAGATATTCTCAGGTTATGTTTGTCTGCGCTTTAGCAGCCCTGAGGCCGTGTGGATACACTACATGTGCGTATACCTATGATGTAACACGCTTACCCGAACTTGTCTATGTGATTATGTGACTTTTATACTGTGGTATCTGTCTGCCTTTACTGGATCCTTTTTGTACTTTAACGTTATGAGATTTTTAATTATGGTAATAAAAATTATATTTTTAAAAGTTTAGCTTTGTAGTGTATAATTGTTCTGTAGGAAAGCTATCATATGATATATTGGACCAAGTAAATTGTGGTTAATTAATTCTGTTAAGCAGAGACCAGAATAAGTATTTAAGTGTCCATTGGAACTATTGTTTATAATATATATATATATATATATATATATATATATATTTTGTAGACATGTCACTGGTAAAGTGTTCGAGGGGGTGTACATCTCACCTAGGCTGATACATAACGTGAGATGGTAAGTCCGGAAGAGGTCGGTTGCTCAGCAGTGATATGCTGCTGAGTTATTATTTAATTTTCCGGGCCGGATTTACTGGAATGGCGGATAGGTTGGTAGTGGGATTTGCCATTCCCTCCCCCTCGATCCAGTGTGGGTTTTGGGATCAGGTGAGCTCTGATCCTAATCAGCCTGAGAAGGCAAAAGGTGTGCTCAGTGTGCAGGGGAGGGCTCTCAGCCAGGAGTGAACAGCCTGGATGCTGTGTTTGGTGGGAGCTTGGAATACAGCCGCTGCTGAAGCCTATTCACACCCAGTGATGTTGCTTATCCAAGTGTCAGACAGGTGACCTGCATGTTTAGTAAGTGTTGTTGCTGTATTTCTGTTTGCTGGACTGTTTATGATACAAATAAACACCAAGCTCCTGTTTTACGAAGCCAAGTCTGTTGTGAACTGTGTCCAAACACACCTTCCCCCCGGGAAGATCCCTACAATTGGTGGAGGATGTGGGCAAATCAGTTGCTAGGGGCAACAATGTGCATCAACTTGGCTACAGCTGCTTATGTCCTGGGTGAAGGCTGCGGCTTCACTCTAAAAACAGTCAAGTAACATGGAGGAGATGATGAAGCAGTTAATGCAAGTGAGTCTGCAACAGCAACAAGCTCTGACAGTCGCTAACTCGCGCCATGAACAGACGATGGCTCAACAACAGAAACTCATTGAGCACCTGATAGCAAAGCAAGAGGCGCCTGCAGGTGCTAATCCACAGCCGGTGGCAGCAGCCGCGCCAGAGACTTTGTCTGTGAGAAGAGCTGTGAAGCGAGCGCTGCAAAAGATGACGGCTGATGACGATGTTGAGGCCTACTTAACTGTCTTTGAGCGTGTGGCTGAGCGAGAAAAGCTACCCTCCACTGAGTGGGCAGAAGTGATTGTGCCCTATTTAACAGGCGAACCTCAAAAGGCCTATTATGACCTCAGTGAGCAAGAGGTCAAGGACTATCCTCGGCTAAGAGCGGAGATACTTGCCCGACTAGGAGTTACTGCTGCTGTCCGTGCCGGGAGGGTACGCAACTGGAGCTACAGTCTGAACAAATCAGTGAGGTCCCAGATATATGACCTGATTCATCTGGCAAGAAAGTGGTTGGAGCCAGACACCTCTACTCCTGCCCAGATCCTAGAGTGGGTCGTGATGGATCGCTACCTTCGAGCACTTCCTGCTGATCTACAACGCTGGGTGGGACAAGGCGACCCTAGGAGTGCCGACAAACTTGTCAACCTTGTCGAGAGGTTCCAGGTGACCGAGGACTACCTCTGTGATGTTCCTGCAGCACCTTCACCTCCTCGGAGTGCCAGACCTGTGCCTTCAGCTGGTAAGAGACTTCCATCTATTGGGGGAGTGTGGAGGGGTGCTGATAGAGGGAAGACCGCTCAGGCGGTGTCTCAAGGGCAAAAGACTGGTGATGGTCCCAGGTGGCTAAGTGGCCCTAAAAAGGACTCCCTGCCAAGGAGACCAGGCCCTATCCAGTGCTGGAGATGCCATGAGACGGGACATGTGTCTGCCCATTGCCCTCTTACCCATGAGCCCATGGAGTGTGACGCTAGCTGGCGTCAGTCGCTATTTGCGGAACCGTCTTTTGTTGCAGTCACTGGACTAGAGACTGAACCGCAAGTCTGCAACATTATTGTCAATGACTTCCCTGTTAAGGCGTTGCTGGACTCAGGAAGCCTTGTCACCTTGGTGCATGCCAGTCTGGTGGCTGCCGACTTTGTGCCAGAAAGACATATGAGCGTGGTATGCATACATGGCGATACAATGGTTTACCCTATAGTACTGGCTAATGTCGGGACTGAACTAGGCACTGTACAATATGAAGTGGGTGTGGTTAAAAACCTTATGCATAATGTGATATTGGTTGCGTGATTTTCCATTGTTCTGGGCTCTATGGGGAAAACAACAATCCCCTGAAAGAAGTGAGGATACCCCTAAGTCTATTGCATTACCCACAGTAAATGATAAAAATGTACAGGATGAAAATGATGCTTTTCCTTTGCAGGTCCTGGCTGGTGAGGAAGAGGCTCCTCCCACTTACCAGAATGTTCCAGACTTAGAGGTGTCTAGAGATAATTTTGGTACTGCACAATTACAGGACCCCACTCTCAAAAATGCGAGAGAACAGGTTGCGGTTATGAATGGGGTACCTCAGGAACCAGAAGCTAAAAAAAAGTTTCCACATTTTTCTATGACTAATGATCTCTTCTATAGAGTCACTAAAATTAATGATGAGGTTGTGGAACAGCTTCTGGTGCCTAAGTCGTACCGGCGTCAGGTACTCGACATGGCCCATAATCATGTCCTTGGGGGCCACTTGGGGATGGATAAAACGCAGGAGAGAGTCCTCCAGAGGTTTTATTGGCCTGCGATTTATGCTGACATAAAAAAATACTGTGAGTCGTGTCCCACATGTCAGCTTAGCGCCCCAGTGTCGCATTTCCGCAGTCCTTTGGTTTCGCTCCCCATCATAGAGGTACCTTTTGACCGGATCGCAATGGACTTGGTGGGTCCCATTGTAAAGTCGCCTAGGGGTCACCAGTACATTCTAGTTGTATTAGACTATGCGACCCGCTATCCTGAGGCTGTACCCTTAAGAAACACTGCATCTAAAACAATTGCACGGGAATTGTTTTATATGTTTTCCAGGGTGGGGATCCCCAAGGAGATCTTGACTGACCAAGGTACACCATTCATGTCGAAAGTGATGAAAGAGCTATGCAAACTGTTTAAAATCTCACACATACGTACCTCTGTGTATCTCCCACAGACAGACGGGTTAGTGGAGAGGTTTAACAAAACACTGAAACATATGTTGAAGAAAGTGGTGGAAAAAGATGTTCGTGATTGGGATCACTTATTACTTTACCTGATGTTTGCTATTAGGGAAGTGCCCCAAGCGTCCACAGGGTTCTCTCCCTTCGAATTGGTCTATGGTTGTCACCCTAGGGGTTTATTGGATATAGCGAAAGAGACATGGGAAAGTGAGTCCACCCCATACAAGAGTGTTATAGAGCATGTAGCACAAATGCAGGACCGTATAGCCACTGTAATGCCCCTAGTAAGGGAACACCTCCAGAGGGCGCAAGAGGGCCATAGCAGAATTTACAATCGTTCTGCAAGAATCCGGACATTCAGCCCAGGTGACCGGGTCCTCATACTTGTTCCCACAGTAGAAAGCAAATTCTTAGCAAAATGGCAGGGTCCCTATGAAATTGTAGAGAAGGTCAGTGAGGTCAACTACAAGGTACACCAACCAGGTAGAAGGAAGCCTTTTCAAGTTTATTACATAAACTTGATCAAGCCCTGGAAAGACAGGGAATCCTTGGTGGCGACAAATCCTGTTGGTCATCGGTCACCACCAATCCCTCCGGTCAAGACTGGTGACACCCTATCAGTGTCACAGAAGCAGGAAGCTAAGGAGTTCCTGCAGAAAAATAAAGACAAGTTTTCTGACCTTCCAGGGCGTTCGCATCTCATTAGTCATCATATTGAAACTGAGCCTAGAAGCAGAGTAAACCTCAAGCCCTATAGGACACTAGAAGCACGGAGGGAGGCGGTATCATCCGAGGTAAAACGTATGCTTGACCTAGGAGTCATTGAGGTGTCCCAGAGTGAGTTTTCCAGCCCGATTGTGCTAATCCCAAAGCCCAATGGAACTTGGAGGTTCTGTAATGACTTTAGAAAGTTAAATGAGATCTCCAAGTTCGATACCTACCCCATGCCCAGGGTTGATGAGTTAATAGAAAGGATGGGTAATGCCAGGTACATAACTACCCTCGATCTCACTAAGGGCTACTGGCAGATCCCCCTCACTCCTGAGGCTAGAGAGAAGACTGCATTCTCCACCCCTGATGGACTCTTCCAATATGTAGTGATGCCATTCGGGTTACATGGAGCCCTTGCCACGTTTCAGAGGTTGATGGACTTGATTCTGCGACCACATCATGATTACTCCGCTGCCTACCTCGATGATGTGGTAATTTTTAGCCCCGATTGGGAAAGTCACCTCTGTAAGGTCCAGGCGGTGTTAGATGCCATAAGTGATGCAGGGTTAACCATCAATGCAGAGAAGTGTGCACTAGCCTTAGAGGAGGCCAAATACTTGGGCTACATTATTGGGAGGGGGTTAGTAAAACCACAACTAAATAAAATTGAGGCAATACAGAATTGGCCTCAACCCCTCACAAAGAAACAGGTCAGAGCTTTCCTGGGTATTATGGGCTATTACCGAAGGTTTGTGCCAAATTTTGCTTCAGTTGCAGCCCCACTAACTGACCTGACAAAGGGTGCGAAGTCCGCAATGGTGACATGGTGACTCCAGAGGCCGAGAAGGCTTTTCAAAGCCTTAAGTCTGCCTTGTGTCAACAACCTGTGCTAGTTACCCCTGACTTTAGGCGACAGTTTCTAGTACAGACAGATGCCTCTAACACAGGGTTAGGGGCCGTTCTCTCACAGGTCGTGAATGGCGAGGAGCACCCGGTGATGTACTTTCTAAGCCCCCTATTCTAAAAAAGGTCCTCCAACCACCTTCCCTTACAGAGGACCTACTGTCTACTTCTGTCCCCCCTTCCCTGGCACAGCCTTCTCTCACGTCTCTATCCCTGTGCCCACATAGTCTGTGCCATCTCATTCTTCATATATTTTAGTAAAGGCATGACCACATTGAAAACAGCCCTATTTCCCCTTTAAAAAACACACAACTCCAATGCTTTAATGGTGATCTTTCATGGCCCAAATATTTCATAGGACATTACAGAACCTAGACATAATTGTCACTACAAAACAAAGGAAGCAAAAGAGCAGGAGTGTGGCAGAGTCAGTGAGTATATTGCTATTCTTATTATTTCACATTTTAAGCCTATACAGTCTCATTATAGCAACACAAAAAATCCATTTAATACCAAAGAGATTTGCAGTCCATATCATGTAAATGTCACAAATTATCTCTTTTGCCTTTTATTCAAATCATCAGCCGCAGCATGGCTGAGGAGACGGTGGCCACACAGGAACATTACTGTGATTTATATTTATTTTTAACAAGCCTTTTTTGCTTCATATACTATAGTAAACCTTTTACAGATTATTCATTTAATGTAACTAGCTGAACCATTCCTTGCTCTTATTTTTCCTTTTGGAATGAGCACTCAGAGCTTCTTCTTGCTTAAACAGTTTTATGGCAATTTTGTTCCTATCCATAGAGGAAAACTAATAAAAGACATTTATAGTATAATATAATGAAGGTTAAACCCATAAAGCATGGGTAAACGCATGGCATTTAAAACCTTTCACATTAAAAATATTTATGCTGCTCTTTTTTTCTGAATCCAGCCACATTAGTAACAAAAGACACAGAGTTCACAGATAAGTCTGCAATGCCACCTACTTGCTCAGGGCTGATGTGTGGAACTGCAATCTCACAATTATCAGCTGCCAAGCAGAGACACATTGTAGATAACTGCCGTGACTTACAACATAAATATAAGAGACAGAAGGAGAAAAAGAGGGATACAGTGAGAGACAGAGAGAGTGAGAGAAGCAAAGGCAGAGAGCAGTGTGACACAGAAAATGCAAGAGACAGGCTGACAGAAAGGCTATGTTCACACGTTTTTTCATCTTCGTTTAAAATTACGTCTGTCATTTTGAGTCTAAAATAACGGACGTTACTTAGCAGCCTGACCTCCCCTTAGTGCACTGAGTGTTTGTACATTATTCTAGTTTGGGGTTACTAATTGGACTTTGGATGTGGCTTAATTGAAAAGTCCATTGAATTTGATAGTAAAAACGGAGACAGAACGGTGACAAAAGGAAAACTGTGAGTGAACTAGAAATAAAAAATGTGCACTGTTTGCAAAAGACGTCCGAAAATAATGATTATGTTATAACGTCCGTTATTCAATACATTGTGTGTATTGGACGTCTGTCTTCCCATTGACTTAAATGCATTGCATTGCAGTCAGTTAAATCTCGGTAAAAACGGACGTTATTTTAAATATGAAACTCGGACGCCTTTTTAATATTTTTGACGTTGTGTGAACATAGCCAAACAGATGCAGAGAATAAAAGAGAGACAAAGAAATAGCAAGAGAAATGGAGATGCAGCAAAAGAGATAGAGGAAGATGACGAGAGAAAGAAAGAGAGAATGAGAGAGACAAAAAGGGATGAAAGAAGAGATGAAAGAGACATAGAGTGGGAGACAGATGGAGGGGGAGAGAAAAGCTATATACATGTGTTTCCACACTGGAGTTAGGAATCCGTTCCAATGTAACTGAAACCATGTCCCTATTTCTTTCCCAATAGCCACACAATGTTTAAGAGGTACTCCGGAGAGTCACGTTTTTTTTGTTTGTTAATACATTGCTTAAATAACCTTATATTACCTTGTACTGTAATGTCATTAAAATAAAAGTGAATATTTTTTTCTTTATATACATCCACTTCTGAGTGGCAACAGAAAAGGATAACATTTGTGTTGGGAACTGTAGGGTTGTAAAAGCCCTGCAGTTCACAGTCCCCTGCTCTGATTGCACACTGCTACACAGCACTGTTGATACAAAGCAGGGCATTGACAACCCTGCAGATCCCAGCAGACAGGTTGGTGACAGCAGAGGGGCCACTCGATGGATGTTTTAAAGAGAACCAATCAGCACAGTTTTGCGCTATATAGCTATTGTAACAAGTACCCCTACCAAATAAGCAGTTTGTTCCTTCGTAGCTTTACATCCCGGCAAAACAATTTTTATTATGGCGTGCGAGGCAGGAAGAGAACCATGAACTAGGCACTGGGGTGGAGTCTGGCTCAGCCCACTCTAAGGGGGTGATTGGCAGGAAAATAAGCCTGTTTGTGCCTTGCACTGCATCATATAATGTGTCATAGGTTACAATTACCCAAGTTCCTAGACAATATCATGAATTGTTACTTAAGCTATGTGCACACAACGTTTTTCAGCTCCGTTTAAATGACGTCTGTTATTTTGAGGCTAAAATAATGGACGTCATTTAGCTGTCTGGCCTCCCCTGGTGTTTATACATTATTTTAGTTTGGCTTTACTAATTGGCCTTTGGGTGTGGCTTAATTGAAAAGTCCATTGAAATTAATAGTGAAAATAGAGAAAGAACGATGACAAAAGAAAAACTGTGTGAACTACTAATAGAAAATGTCCGCTGTTTGCAAAAGATGTCCGAAAACAATGATCATGTTCATTATTTTGACGTCCGCAGTAAAAACATCTGTTAGTCAATGCATTGTGTGCCTGTGTCCGTCTTCCTATTGACTTCAATGCATTGCCATTGCAGTCAGTTAAAATTGCGGCAAAAACGGACATTGTTTTAAATATCAAATTCAATCAAATCAATTTTGACGTTGTGTGAATATAGCCTTATAGAGAATGAATAGCTATAAAACATTGATCTATTTGCTGTACCATCACTTTTTGGCCAAAAGATGTTTAGAAGTTAAACACTAGACACTGTGGTAGGGATCCTATCTAAAGCTCTGCTTACATATTGACAAATATATTATTACAGACAAAATACTGCTCACCTTGTTATACAAAGAACTACAACGCAGATAATGGCAATCTGAATTGTACCAATCACTGCAGCTATTAAGACATACTGGAAACGTACAGGGCCCGGAACTACGTATAATACATTAAAGTCCTTCTTTTCACACTTTGATCCACTGTATCCTGCATCACATCTAAAAAGAAATATACAATCATTAGGCAATATCATCAAATAGTAACAGTATGTATTAAAGCAGAATAAACACGTTGTGCTAATGCAAACAGATCAATAAATTAATCAAATATACACCTATTCACACCTGATTAAGATAAATCGTCAGCTGTCTTAAAGAAACTTTCAGTAGGTCCATGTTGACCTCTATAAGAGCAGCATCAACTAGGGACACAAACTGACATGTATACTGTATCATGTAATGCAGCTGTTCTATGTTTATAGCCAGGACGATAGGCAGAGAGAAATAGTCCTCCACATAGTTCTTGGTACTCTCCACTGGTCACTGATTGACAGATTTCTGCCTATGCTGTCTATAGTGTCTCTCCTAGATATTAAAAAAGCAGACAGACAAAATCTTGGTTGCAGAAAGGTTTGTGTTTTGCTATTTGCTGCAGTTTTTATACATGTAAGTAAACACTAAAAAAAAAAAAAAAAAAAAAAAAAACATATAGATAACATATAGGCTACTATTAAATAACAAAGTAGTGGGAATAGAAACCCAAAAGAAAAAAGTCTGCGACAAAATTATGAATTTGCAATTCACAATCAAATATTAACTAAAGAAAAAATTGCAAATATCAAATGTATAGAAAAAAATATATACAATTCTTTATTAAATCAATAATTAAATATATAGTACAAACATAGGATAAAAATGCACAGTAGTGTACAACTGGAGAAGGCGGCAGATGTCAGTGAGGTATATATGCATGTATGGGAAAGTATAACTGGACTGGATCCAAAGTTCCAGCTATTTTTACACAACGTATCTTTTTGTAAAAGTACGGCCGTTGTAGAAATCGTCAACAACGGACGTACTTTTAGCGAAATTATACGTTGCCTATTCCTCTATGGGATCCTGGTCGGAGCATATACACGCTCCGGCCGGGATCTCTCGCGGCGCCACAAACAACTGACATGTCAGTTTTCTGCGGCCGCTATTCAGTCAATCACGGCTGCAGAAAACTGTGTCAGTGCACACTATGGAGCGAGCGGAAGTGGAGTGTTCTGATTCGGGCGCGCACGGATGCGCCCGCATCAGAACCCTGCGGCCAAAAAGATCATCTCTTACTGTATGTGAACATGGCCTTAAAGTATAAAATAGAGTGCTAATGGTACTAGCACCCCCTAGTGGAAATTAGTAGTTAGTAACCTCCTATATGTGCTGGGCCGGCAGGTAGGGCAACTGTTATAATATACATGGTGGAAAAAATTAAAGAACTACCATTCCAATGCCCTGCAAAGATGAAACCCAGAGTAAAAAAAAAAAAAAATACAAAGGAGGAACAAACCAGCCAAACACAAAAACAGACTCCTAGGATGAACACCAATTACCACTCTGACATCTTACCCCTTTCCAGCACAAACAGCCCTGTTTGTGCTGAAGGGGGGTAAGATGTCAGAGTGGTAATTGGTGTTTACCCTAGGAGTCTGTATACAGGGGTAATTAAACCGCCCTTTTTACAGCTTTGTTGGTGAGAAGCTGGTAAATGTGGTGAAAAGGCTAAAGACCGTTCAATGTTTAATTTAAAAAAGAAAAAGGGACACAGTAAGTGTTACTCACTTACTAGACTAAAGCTATGAATTGTTAATAAAATGTTAATTCTGCAGGTTCAAACTTTGCTTTGATTTGTAAAGAAGCTTTTATAGCAGTAATAACTTCTATTCATAAAGGCTTTGTTTTCTTCTTTACCACTACAAATCATTAAGAAATGCCAAGATTGTCTGAAAAGATCTTCTGTTTAAAAACATACTGTCCTTGAAACCAAGAAAACAAATATGACGTTGATTGGATGCCAATGGCAACAAAGTTCATATGCATTGTGAGACGTCACCACACATACATATAAGAGGCTGAGATTTTTAGTCTTCCCAAATGTAATCTTACGGAAACAAATGTAGGCATCATAAATCATTTAAGTTAATTTGAACATTTTATTTCCCAGCTGGGACATTGAAGGTGGGAGGGCAAAGGAGACGTGTTTGTTTTTATCTTGCTTGTCATATTTTAATGAAATAATTTCTGTCTCGTTGCATTGTGTTGAGACAAGTAGCTATGTGCAAAATACACATAATAAAAATAAGTTAAATAGAAGAAACTTGGGTCCTGAAGGTAACAACACTTTGCAATGAGATTTAAAGGGGTACTCTGGATATCAAAAATAGTTTTCAAATCAACCTGTATCAGAAAGTTATACAGACTTGTAAATTATTGTAGTATTGATACTATTCTGGACAGTTTGTGTCACGGTCAGAGATGGCTGCAGAGAGCAACATGTAAGACTGGAATAAAAACACCACTTCCTGTAGGACATACAGCAGCTGATAACAACTAGAAGGCTTACCATTTTTAATACAAGTACATTACAGATCTGTATAACTTTCTGACACCAGTTGATTTAAAAATACACCCCTTTAATCTTTAAATGTTTAAAGTTGTGGAACATCATTGAATGAAATGGAATGTGGAACATTTTGTTTATAGTTTTTCACATTGTGTAGAATTGGAAGCAATAGATAAATAATTTCAAAATACTGTTCATTCATTATGTTAAAATTACAACCCTCTAAGTAACCTTGTTAAACTATTAATAATCTAATGATGTCAGATAGAAAAGACATTTAGATTTTTTTTGCTGAGAAGTATTTTCTTCTCAGTCTTAGAAATGATTTTTTTGTAAAATAAAATAATCACTATGGGGGCATTTATCAAAGCTTGCACACCAGTTTTCTGGCATAAAAAAGTTTGCAACTTTTCTGTGTTTAAGATACATATGTTCCTTGTGAGGCAAAGGGATGTGGTTCTAATTTTTACTGTGCATTGTAGCCTCATTTTCCTTTTCAGGTGCTGTTACTAAGCAGAATGGGACCAATGGTGCCTAGTTCTGCAGTCAGTAAATTTACAGCACCTGCTGCATCAATTCCCTGTCTGCTCCTCTACCATTGCTGAGTACAAAGCAGCAATGTACAAACATAGTTCAGTGTTCCCTAAATTACCCACTAAGGCTCTGTTCAAAGAGAAAAGATGTCCGCTTATTCTTTTTAAAATTACGTCCGTTATTACCATATTTTAACTGACCTCAATGAAAAGCATTGAAGTCAACAGGATTACAGCCAACCAAATCACACAGTGTGTTAAATAACGGAAGTTGTTTGCGCGGAAGGGAAAATAAAGAGCATGACAATTATTTGCAAACATCTTTGCAAACAACGTATGTTACTTTTTAGTTGTTCAAGCACATTTTTCTTTTTTTTTTACTGTCCTTTCATAGAGTCCATTTACACAGAAAGATTATCTGACAGATTATCTGTCAAAGATTTGAAGCCAAAGCCAGGAATGGATTTGAAAAGAGGAGAAATCTCAGGCTTTCCTTTATGACCTAATCTCTGTTTATAGTCTGTTTCTGGCTTTGGCTTCAAATCTTTAGCAGATAATCTGTCAGATAATCTTTCTGTGTAAATGAACCCACAGTCTTTACTATTAAAGGGGTTATTCAGCGCTACAAAAACATGGCCACTTTCCCCCTACTGTTGTCTCTAGATTGGGTGGGGTTTTAAAACTCAGTTCCATTGAAATAAATAGAGCTTAATTGCAAACTGCACCTGAACTGGAGACAACAGTAGGGGGAAAAGTGGCCATGTTTTTGTAGCGCTGGATAACCCCTTAAAGTTCAATGGACTTTTTAATTAAAGAAACACCCAAAGGGCAATCAGTCCACCTGAATAACAATAATGTTCCAGCAGCCATCATTGTAATGAGGGGTCCAAAACGTGAAATTAATATTGGACTCAAAATGACAGAGGTCATTTAACCCCATTCATGACCTAAGGTCATTGATGCACGGATGTCCAGGTCAAATTGAAGTAATGCTCATCCTCGTCTTCTAAGAACCATAGCGCTTTTATTTTTATGTACAACAGTCAGAAAGAGATACTGGATAAAGTAAATTACTTTCTATTTAGAGGAAAAGAGAGTTTTCAGCATTCTGTACAGATCACACAGGGTCCCAGAAAAATAAAATGAAACCGCCCTCATCTGGTGCCCAAAGGAGCATCCTGGCACAGGTAAAGAACAGTACAAAACAAGTGGTACCACTCTGTACTGAAGAGACTAGATACTAGACAACCAATCACTACATGCAATTTACTAATACTGGGGTTCACCAGTAAAATGGCCACTTTTTTCGTGGTTCATCTAGTTATTCACATGTGCTGCAGATCAAGACTGCCTGTAGCATTGCATGTAAGTCTGGTCTCAAGTTATCCACCATTGTATGCTGAAAATATTGTAACCTGAGGCTTGCAAGTTAAGGTGTGTCTGTGTGTGTGTGTGTGTGTGTGTGTGTGTGTGTGTGTGTGTGTGTGATAGGGACATAGTAATGTAGACTCTATTAACAGTAATTGAATACAAAGCCAGGGATATGTCTGAAAAGAGGAGAAGCCCCAGTCTTTCCATTATAAATGCTCTTCATTCATGATCGGTTACGGGATTTGTATTCAATTGGAATTAAAGATCTGAATGTTTGAACAAAGTATGTACAGTAGTAAACCACACACAGTTCAGTCTAACTGTAATTAAAGAGAACCAATCACCTAAAATTTACTATCCCTATTATCAAAGATTCTCTCTCCCTAAGTCTATCTATGAAGATACAGACTGCCTTTGCAGTCTGTATCTTATTCTTTACCTAATTTCTCTTCCTCTGTGCAGTAATGCTGGGTGCCGCCATCTTGATGACGTCACGCTGGAACGCACCGCTGGAACGCACGTGACGTCATCAAGATGGCGGCGGCCGGCATTAATGCACCGGAACAAAGGAGCAGGTAAAGTATAAGATACAGATTGCAAATGCAGTCTGTATCTTTATGAAGTCTATTTATGAAGATACAGACTACATTTGCAGTCTGTATCTTATACTTTACCTGCTCCTTTGTTCCGTTGCAGTAATGCCGGCCGCCGCCATCTTGATGACGTCACGTGCGTTCCAGCGGTGCGTTCCAGAGTGACGCCATCAAGATGGCGGCGCCCGGCATTACTGCACCGGAACAAAGGAGCAGGTAAAGTATAAGATACAGACTGCAAATGCAGTCTGTATCTTCATAAATAGACTTCGGAAAGATACAGACTGCCTTTACAGTCTGTATCTTATACTTTACCTGATCCTCTGGTCCGCTACAGCAAGGCCGGCGCCGCTATCTTGATTACGCTACTTGCGTTCCACCGCTGGAACGCAAGTGACGTATTCAAGATGGCGGCGCGCGGCCTTCCTGCACCGAACAAGAGGATCAGGTAAAGTATAAGATACAGACTGCAAAGGCAGTCTGTATCTTAATAAATAGACAAAATGAAGATACAGACTGCCTTTGCAGTCTGTATCTTATACTTTACCTGATCCTCTGGACCGCTACAGCAAGGCCGGCGCCGCCATCTTGATTTAGTCTTTTGCATTCCAACGGTGGAACGCAAGTGACGTCATCAAGATGGTGGTGCCCGGCCTTGCCGCTTTGCATGACGGGAGCTTCCTGTCTCGCGCCGGCTCTTTTGAAAAGAGGCGGCGCGAGATAGGAAAGTAAAAAGTAAATATTTTAAAAACACAGCCAAAAAAGTAATGAATTATATTTACAAATATTAATAAAATAAGTAAATACATCTAATTAGGGAAACAAAATTTTTTATTTTCATCGATGATTGGTTCTCTGTAAGTTGTAGCTGCTAATAGTTTTACTAGGCCTCCACAACTTGGTGCTTCATACCTGCAATAAGGCTCCAGCATGTTATTTGAATGCTCACATTTGCCATGTTTGCAGTATCCTTCATATGCATCTGAACAGGAAATATGCACCCCTCTAGCACTTTCTTCTAATTTATTAGCATTTTCTGTAGGTAAAAAAGAAAGGAGAAAGGAAATGTTAGCAGAAACAACATAATAACATAAAAAGTCCATAATAATTCATGAGGTCACAAGGGAAACCAAGGGAACCTCTAGTCAATTAAGTGCCTCTCTTACCTAATGTTAATGTACATGAGTAGAGAAGAGAGACTTTTCACAAAAATTTGCTTCGGGTTTAGGAAGCGAATTTTGTAAACTTTGCTTCCAAATTTGTAACAAACAAACAAACATTTCAGTTTTGCTTTTGTAAATGAAAAATAGCAAAATTGGAATGAAAATATATAGTATTAAGTTAATATAACACTCTAAGTGGTACCGAACGGTGGTCTTTTGAATCATAAATCCGAACTTTAGGGTGAATAGAGGAAGTTCTTAGCTACCCAAAGCAGGTGGAAGTGTCTAGCCTGTATGGTGCTGTAGATCCAGCACTGCAAAGTGGATAAACTTTCCCTACAGGAATGAATAGGAAATGTACACTGAACTGTCCTTCATTGCTATGGGTAAAGTTGATGCACTTAGCGGTGCTGGTTCTACAACACCATACTGTGCTGTGGGTAGCTCAGACCCTCCTCTACTCACCCTAAACGTTTCATATTTAAACCAAAAAGGTCACTGTTCTGTAATTATTACAGTCATGTGTACATTTCCCATTCACATAGCTCTTATGGTACTGATTTCCTTATTCATTCTTATAGGAGAAAGTTGCTGTGTCTGACGTTGTACACAAACTACAGTAAGTTGTCGGGGAGAGATATAGAGTCAACGTTCATGGTTGACACTGCCGAAATGGTTACAGTCTGTGATCATTGATAAATTTACCAGCAATTGCCCTTTGCTGGTAATTCCCAATTTATCAATGAAATTGTATATTTTGTATATTTGTAGCATATTTTATTTTTAGTTTTGCTATTGTAAATAAAAAATAGCTAAATTAAAATGAAAATATGCTGTATTAACTAAATATAAACTAAAATGACTTGCAGCTTTAGGCTATGTTCACACTGCGTATGATTCCGTCTGTAGTGCGAACCGCGAATATACGCACGTAGTTTTGAGGTTGATGCGTTAGCTTGAAAGTATACGATATACGCCCGCACAGTGCACACTACGTATGAGCTTACGGCCGGATCGTATACGGCGCCGTGAAAAATGAACAAGACCATTGTTTGAGGACGGAAATGTTGAAACTCACGTCCGTGGATTTCCATGCGGTCCCGTACTAAGTAATTATTTCAGCCAAATTGAACTTGATTTTTCGATCCAAAAGGTTCTGTGTGGTTTATGGGGCTGGGCAAAGATTTCCAAGTAAATGACCTGCCTCAGATCGCTTCGAATCAAGCTAGGGAAGCATAACTGTACTACGGGTGTATGTTCGCGGTTCCTACGCATCTGGCCGCATGTCTATTTTTCCCACGCCCTTAGTTTCAGCCGCACATGTAGGGCGGCGCACAATCTACGGACGGAATCATACGCAGTGTGAACATAGCCTAAATGTAATGGGATCCCGTCTAATGCATTAAACTGCCAGCCATTTTAGCTTATATTTACCAAAAACAGTATATTTTCATTCCAATTTTGCTGTTTTTCATTTATAAAAGTAAAATTAGCAAAGCTAATTTCTAGTGCTTCACTCCTCTCTATTCATAAGTCTACTGTCGGGAGGACACTGAACAATAATGATGTACCTGTACAAGTAGAAATCTAATGTTCTTCAAAACGAACATTTCCGCCCATCTGCAGTTCAGATCACCACCAAATCTACCAACATAATTGAAGTTTTTTTTTATACAAAGGAATGGCTAATATTTCTCCAAGTCAATATACAGGACTTGTCAACAACTACTGGAAATATTTAGATTTAGTTATTGCTGCACAAGGGGGTTATACATAGCACTGAAAGGTTCACTTAATTTTTCCAGTCACAGGTATATAATATAAATCATTTTCCTCAATAAAATAAATGACCAAATGTGTTTTCTAAGCATCCACAATGTTACACTTCTAGGTAATAGACTGTAATAACACAATACTGTCAAATTGTGATTTGGTGTTTATTGCAAAAATACCATTAAATGCTGTGATTTGGTGAGAATCACACTAAAGATTCTATCTGACTGCAATCTATCTATCTATCTATCTATCTATCTATCTATCTATCTATCTATCTATCTATTACAGATATGGCCCCAGAAGCACTAAAATTGTTGATACCTCTGCAGTACAGCCTATGATGGGGCACATTATAATAATCAGCTACTGCATCAATGGTTGCCTTTTGACAGTAAAATAGGAATTGTATGTAGCCAGAATACACGTGAGTGCATGAGGATTGCCTGCATATCCATCAATTCCTAATATTTAGTATTTTACTGCAGTACGGATGTGCATCTGTCTGCAAAGCTTTCGTAGTTGCATGCACCTCTTCATTCCTGATGATTTGTGCCGCAAATACGGGCTGCACAAAGGATTACCTGTTTTTCATTTTTTTGTGCTGCACGGATCACGGTGCCAACACACATCCGTAACACATAGGGATATGTATATGGGGCCATAGAAATTAATGAGTCTGCATTCTGTTTGCATTATGGGGCACCCGGAGGGAGATCCACTACCATAGCAATTCACTACCATAGCAACCCAGACACTGCTCAATGCGTCTGGGCTGCTATGGGATATAACGATCAGGCCCCTGCACTGAGGCAGGGACCTGATGGTTTGAATGAGCTGTCAGTGTTCTGACAGCTCATTTACTCTATAATACATTACAGCCCACATCATGTGCTGTAATGTATTATATATGTACCAGCAAAACACACACAAATACATAAATAAACAAATAAATACACAAATAAATAATAAATTAAATAAATAAATATAAATAAATACATATACACAATATATACACATTCCCCATCCCCCTTTACAAATGATCCCCTATAAATGAGATACATATATTTGGTCTGTAATGACCCCATCTATTCACCTGTTACATAAATTATACTGCCCTATTAACGATGCAAAAAAAAAACTAATCAAAATGACATATTTCTGTTTATCCCATCCCCTAAAAAATATAGAAAAAAGCCCCAAAATGTCCCATGTACTCAAAAGGTGTACCCCTGAAAACGTCAACTTATGCCACAAAAAAAAAGCCCTCACATAACTCCATTGGTGAAAAAATAAAAATATTACTGCTCTTACAATATGCAAGACACAGACAGTATTTATAGTATAAATGCCATAAACTATAACAAAAGCTGTAATCATATCGACCTGACGAATAAAGATAACATGTCATATGTAATGTATAGTATACGGCATACATAAAAATGGTAAAAAACAGCTGCTAAATAGTTTTTTACTCATACCACCTCATAAAATTTTTTATTAAAAATGATCAGGGAGTCACATGTCCCCCAGAATGGTACCGATGGAAACATCAACTTGTCCTACACAAATATTTTGGCACCGCAAGGCCTCTATGATATGATATAATGGTTAAAAAAAATAAAAAAGGCCCCAGAATTCACCAAGTCTCTGTCATGTCTGTGGCCTGTGGTTGAGTCAGGTGACGCACTGTGGCAGCATATGGGGGATTTCTAGAAACATTGGATAAAGAGGAATCAATAGTGAGTGGCATTTCTCAGTTAGTGTTTGCTGTATTAGGCTATGTTCACACAACGTTTTTTTCAGCTCCGTTTAAAAATGACGACCGTTATTTTGAGTCTAAAATAACGGCCGTTTTTAGAATCCTGGCATCCCCTTAGTGCAATGACGGGTGTTTGCACATTATTTTAGTTTGGGGTTACTAATTGCCCTTTTGGATGCGGCTTAATTAAAAAATCCATTGAATTTAATAGTAAAAACGAAGAAAGAACGGTGACAAAAGAAAAATTGTGTGTGAACAACTAATAAAAAATGTCCACCATTTGCAAAAAACGTCCGAAAATAATGTTCATGTTCATTATTTTGACGTCCGCGGCAAAAACGTACGTTTTTGAATGAATTGTGTGCATTGGATGTATGTCTTCCCATTGACTACAATGCAATGGCATTGCAGTCAGTTAAATTGCGGCGAAAACTGACGTGTTTTTAAATAGCGAAATTGGGCGTTTTTTCTCCATTTTTGACGTTGTGTGAACATAGCCTTAGAGGAAAAAAATGGATTAAAATATGTGCAAAAAAAATAAAAAATTTAAATGACAAAGAACTACTAAGTGTCAACCAAAGTATACCATAAACATAAAGAGGAATATGTCATGAAAAAATAATCTCAGAATAACTGCGATAGTTAAAAGCACCGCAGAGTTATCACTACATAAAGAGAGACAGGCCAGATTTGAAAAATAGGCCCTGGGCGTTAAGGCCAAAACAGGCTACAGAGGAAAGAGGTTAACGGGGAACTCTGCATATGGAAAATTATTTTCTGCTGAAAATACATTGAACGTTATATAGATGTCTCTATATGATGTATTAACATGTCTCAGCAGATCTGCTGCACTGGAAGTAAATTAACATTTAGGGAGTGAAGAAAACTGTCCTCTGTTTTTTTTTGTTTTTTTTTTTTTTGCAGGCGACAGAGATCATGTGACCACTGTCTCGCAATGAGTTTCTTTGCTGAGTACAGACTGAGGATGCATGGGTTGGGAGAAAGAGGACGTTCTCAGTAAACTGGAAAACTGAATTAGAGAAGCAGGACTACTGAAAAACCACATGAAGAGTGTTGGGGGGGAAAATAAGAACCTTGCAATGTTTGGAAGTTTTTTCCTTTTTTTTATCAAGGCTGCCCAAAGTTACTCTTTAGGGTATAAACCCAAACACCGTATAAGCAGCGTATTTACTGCTGCGATACGTAGCAAATACGCAGCAAACACGCAGCAAATACGCAGCAAAAACGCAGCAGATTATATCTAAATAACTGAACACAGCATCAAATCTGTACCAACAAATCTGCTGCGTATTTGCTGCGTATTTGTTGCGTATCTGCTGTGTATACGGTGTGTGGGTTTGTACCCTTAAAGACACAGCTGCATTACACACTGCAGGTTAGGCTGGTAACATCTACATATTTCTTTCTAATGTTTTGACTGCATGGTTCCCATTTGTTCATCTTCTCTTATCCCCTAGGATGCCCATTATTACTTTGGATCTATGCCCCACTGGTCACTAAGCTATCTATTTTTTCCCAATATCTCTTCTATTTTTAAAAATGTCCAAACCCCATCATAAATCTACCACAGCATCATTGTGGGTATGGTGAATTTGAGATGTTGACAGTGTTAGATTTGTGCCAGACGTATTTGCTTGAGCGAACGCCAGAAATCCTTGTCCTGATCCCTTCTGACCAAGAAACCTTTTCCCCACATTGCAAAGGTGTCAGTCTCATGTTTTTTTTTTATCAATCTAAGCTGTTCTTTCATATAATTCCTTTTTTTTTTTTTTTTTAAATAATGGTGCCTTCCTTTCACCGTCCTTTATAGGGCTGTGTTATGTAAAGCTTTTGATATGATTGACTTCACTCTCAGCTACAGAACTCTGTTGCTGCTTCAAAGTAATTGTTAGCCTCTCGGTGATCCTCTCAACACTCCCACATGTTTGAGCGCAGAGTTTTGGGAGACAGTATAGCTGATCTGATGTCGCTTTCACTTCTAAGTTACTGAATCAACAATGTCTGATTGACAATCTAAACAATTGGATATCTGATTCTCTTTTCCTAATTTGTGTAGTTAAGAAATAACAAGAGAAGTCACTTTGCAATATAAACCTCATTTCTCTTGTGAATTGTTCTCCGGCTCCGGACATGCAGCCAATATTGTAAACAATAGACATTTCCATTCTGGTTGCCATGCCTATGTCCAGTGAAATGTATATATCTTCTCCTGTAATTGATTTACTTTGTGTAGGGGAAAAAAACAGGCGGGAAAAAGTGCATGCTTATAAAACTTTATAATGTGACAATTGTTTTGTATATATTGTAAATTTTGTATATTATACACATACTAGAAAAGTAATAAATTGTATCTAGAGCTATACATATATACATAGATTCCAGGTTGTAGCTATGGCAACCAGAAAGAACTAGCAACTGGAAAACAGTGTGATATAAAAAATAAGGTTGATCTTACAGTTTTATTAAAATATAGAATTCCTTTAACAAAAGATCATCTTCATAGTTGTCCTTCAGAGTCTGTCTCTTCAGAAATCCAGTCATTGGACTAATTTCTTTTTTAAGGCATAACACATTTTGTATATACTACGTATATAATAATAGATAAAAGAACTCTAAAAACAACATATACAGTACAGACCAAAAGTTTGGACACACCTTCTCATTCAAAGAGATTTCTGTATTTTCATGACTATGAAAATTGTAGATTCACACTGAAGGCATCAAAACTATGAATTAACACATGTGGATTTATATACTTAACAAAAAAGTGTGAAACAACTGACAATATGTCTTATATTCTAGGTTCTTCAAAGTAGCCGCCTTTTGCTTTTATTACTTCTTTGCACACTCTCAGCACTCTCACTACTTCAAGCGGTAGTCACCGGAAATGGTTTTCACTTTACAGGTATGCCTTGTCAGGTGTGATTTCTTGCCTTATAAATGGTGTTGGGACCATCAGTTGTGTTGTGCCGAAGTCAGGTGGATACACAGCTGATACTTCTACTAAATAGACTGTTAGAATATGAATTATGGCAAGAATAAAGCAGCTAAGTAAAGAAAAACAAGTGCCCATCATTACTTTAAGAAATGAAGGTCAGTCTGTCCGAAAAATTGGGAAAATTTGAAAGTGTCCCCAAGTGCAGTTGCAAAAACCATCAAGCGCTGCGAAGAAACTGGCTGACATGAGGACCGCCCCAGGTAAGGAAGACCAAGAGTCGCCTCTGCTGAGGAGAAGTTCATCCGAGTCACCAGCCTCAGAAATCGCTGGTTAACAGCAGCTCAGATTAGAGATCAGGTCAATGACACACAGAGTTCTAGCAGCAGACACATCTCTACAACAACTGGTAAGAGGAGACTCTGTGCAGCAGGCCGTCATGGTAAAATAGCTGCTAGGAAACCACTTCTGGGGACAGGAAACACGCAGAAGAGACTTTTTTAGGCTAAAGAACACAAGGAATGGGCATTAGACCAGTGGAAATCTGTGCTTTGGTCTGATGAGTCCAATTTTGAGACTCCTGGTTCCAACCACTTTGTCTTTGTGCGACCCAGAAAAGGTGAACGGAGGGACTCTACATGCCTGGTTGCTACTGTGAAGCATGGAGGAGGAGGTGTGATAGTGTGGGGGTGCTTTGCTGGTAACACTGTTGGGGATTTATTCAAAATTGAAGGCATACTGAACCACCATGGCTACCACAGCATCTTGCAGCAGCATGCTATTACATGCGGTTTGCTTTTAGTTGGACCATCATTTATTTTTCAACAGAACAATGACCCCAAACACACCTCCAGGCTGTGTAAGGGCTATTTGACCAAGAAGGAGAGTGATGTGGGGGCTACTAGATGGTTTTAGGTGAGCTGGACCACAGAGTGAAGGAAAGAGGGCCAACAAGTGCTAAGCATCTCTGGGAACTCCTTCAAGACTGTTGGAAGATCTCAGGAAGATCTCATCAAGAGAATACCAAGAGTGCAAAGCAGTAATCAAAGCAAAAGTTGGCTACTATGAAGAACCTAGAATATAAGACATATTTTCAGTTGTTTCACACTCTTTAAGTATATAATTCCACATGTGTAATTTCATATTTTTGATGCCTTTAGTGTGAATCTACAATTTTCAAAGTCATGAAAATACTGAAAATTCTTTGAATGAGAAGGTGTGTCCAAACTTTTGGTCTGTACTGTACATATATATATATTGTAACTTTTATGCAACTTTCCTAAGGATAAGAACTGATCATCCACATCAGTTGTTGTCTATTAGATTTCAATCAAAAATTCTGACTGTTGCCGAAAGGAATTAAGGATAGACTATTTTTCAAAGACACAAAATCATTTGTAGGACTTTCAAAAATCTAAAACTCTACCAACCTTTCAATGAGGTAAATCAGATCATTAAATTTTATTCCCTTTTTTCTCTTGGCAGCATGTTCATCTTTTATATTTCTTAGGATGTCCAATGTTACTTTGGATCCTTGTCCCACTGGTCACTGAGCTTTACTTTCCTTTTATTTTTAAAACTGAAAAGTCCAATACAGAAGTTCCCCATAGACTGCAGCCTGGTACACGCTGTATAGTAACGTTTTTAGAGATTTCTAATGGCTGACTAGTGATTTAAGCATCTTCATAGATGATGACATTTTTTTGGATATTTCCAAACAATACCAGCAATACCAGCAAATTTCCAAACAATACCAGCAAAAGTAAATCACATGGTGCATAGCTCAAACACTAGGGAAAATCCATCCACAATCAAAAAAAGGGAAAGAAAATAGAAGCAGCACTTCAATCCTCTGAAAAACTTTGACAGTAGTTTTCTTCCTCCCTCTTTGGTTTCAGCCATGTTTCAACCCCTCTATGGCCTCTTTTCAAGCAACAAAGCAGTATGTGTATCAATATGTAAATAGTATCACATGATTACAATGCAGTTCATTATTAGTAATATAATTTAGTTACATCTGTAGACCATGTGCATATCAATAGTGAAAATACAGTAAGCAAAAATATAAAAGGGATCAAGTTGTATATACAATTATATTTTTATTATAACTATATCTCATATGCCTTCTTTTACTATATATCACAATATTCACACTGGTATGGTCAACTCTCATCTTCAATGTATATCAATATGTCACTGGCACTACAAACAAGATGTCCATCCATATAATAAGAAACCTTTAGAAACTTGTGAATTGTGAAACAGACTTTGGCCTGTGCACCTGTTAACTTGCTATAAAGATATCTCACAAGATTGGGTGAGTGCTGTGCATCCTTCTTTATGTATATGAAAAGAGTCATGTGCTTGTCAATGTTTGTAAACAGACCAAGAGCACATACCAGAACCATTATTATTTTTGTCAGGTGATCTATATGCTTGAATGGAGGATGTTATACTTGCCATTTATATATATTGCACCTCCTTTCCAATTTGCTTCCAAGAGGCTTCCTTCTACCCCTCCACCTATACAGACTAGCCATACCACAGGACTGGGTGTAATAGGGAGGGTGGGACTTTCTCCTACAACACCAAGGTGGGCAATGGTGTGCTTCCTCCCACCACTGCCTATATACCCATCAAGCCTTGTTTATCATGTGACCCTTCCCTATTCTACCCTATAAACCCCTTCCTGCTTGCTTTTCTCTTAAGCTCAGCCTAGTGCAGCCTGGTTCCACCTGCACTCAAACCATTGCATAGTGAGTAAAGCCATACTAAACTATGGCTGGGCTTCCGCTCAATCACTTTCCACCCAGTGTTTTCATGCGATGCTGCCTGTTTAGTGTTTTGCTGGAAGTACATTGAATTTGTATCTTTAAAATTCGAATCCTTAAAGAGGTTGGCCACTTTATAGTAAAATTGTTCAGTGTACAGTATTAGTAAGTGTACTCACTGTATATACTGACAGCTGCTTCCTGAGTACCTCATGGGGCTAACATCAGACTCCCCTCCTCCAGGCTGTGCTGCCCTGTGGTGATTCTAGCCATAAGATAATAATAATAATAATAATAATAATAATAATAATATTTATTTATTTGTATAGTGCCAACAGATTCCGCAGCACAAAATGGACAGCATGGAATGGAGACCATGGAGGAGCATACAACCATGCCCAGCCCTCAGTGTCTTCCATAGGCATATATAGGCTTATTGGTGGACACTGAGGGCTGGGCATGGTCACATGCTCCTCCATGATGGCTATTTTATTGAGTCACCACAGCCTGGGGGAGGGGAGTCTGATGTTAGCTCTATGGGGCACACAGGGAGCTGCTGTCAGTAAGTGCAGTGAGAACAGTAACTAATATTGTACACTGAACTATTTTACTACAAAGTGGCCAACCCCTTTAAATAAATTCAAAGAAACATACACAACAGGGTTGGCTGATCTGTTCGTGGACAGCTGAAGTCCAGTAAAGCAACAGTAGTAACAAGCAGCAGCTTTAACTGTGGCTCATTGTGATGGGACCTCTGTAGGAGACCACCTCTATGAGGTATGAAATCCCCAATTATGCCATATAGACAGGGCTTGTCTTCAAGAAACCCTAATTCAGTTTAACTATTTTACTTTCAATCACTTCATGAAATAAATTTTTTAAAAAATGTGTTTGAAAAATAGGTTGTAAGCTTTACAACTAATGGTAGATTAGTAAGCAGGGCTTTATATAAGTGTAGACATCCACTATTTTTAGTATATTACCTCATATATTGCTAAAAGGTTGACCATAGAAGGTAGTTTCATAATTACGCCTTAAGTATGAAGAGACCTTCTTCTGACATTGAACATAGATCTGAGCAGAATATGTTAGGACTCTAGGGTTTTCTGAGCTACTATTGTATACATACATGGAACATACAGGGCTATTTATATGCAATGTACATGCACAGTTTAGAGGAATAAGACCAAATGTGTGTTTCACGTCATTTGCTTTAATTTATGTCCTTCCTTTAGCTTTTACTTTATAAATATTGTGGACAGGTGGAATAAAATATTCAGAATATTATGGAATATTTATTTGTAGGACACACAATACATGGTCTCCCTTTTAGCACAAGCAGTGTCATGTCCTACATAATTTCACATCCCAGCAGAACTATTCCCCGGTGACTTGAAATGCTGTATCTGGCAGAAGTAGAAAACCAGTCATGTTAATAGAATCTGCCAGGTGATATCTGCAACAAGATAGCTGTAGTTTGCTTCAAGGCACAAAACAGGATGACAAAAAAGTGACAGACATTTATATGGTGTAACCAATTAGGAGAACTTATTTGTGCTTGGTATGACAGCAGTGAGCTGCAGCAGTGCAAATACAGATAGCAGAATTCTATTATTTTCATATTGGGCTGTGTTCACATCAGGTTGTTGGTTTATACATACAGTAGTTTATATGCCAGTTTTTACATCCCAGT
The DNA here is from genome assembly GCF_027789765.1 of Dendropsophus ebraccatus. Lineage (NCBI taxonomy): Eukaryota > Metazoa > Chordata > Amphibia > Anura > Hylidae > Dendropsophus > Dendropsophus ebraccatus. The sequence goes on along the minus strand of NC_091462.1, from coordinate 71,377,988 downwards.
GCATATATCACATGTAGCCATAAAAAAATGACTGACTTGTGTTCTACCTTTGTAACATACATCCAGAGAGTGCAGGTATTCCTTGTTATGTTGTATTAAAGGGGTTGTCCAGTGGACATCTTTTTCTTTCAAATCAACTGGCATCAGAAAAGATTTGTAATTTGCTTCTATGAAAAAATCTCAAGTCTTTCCATACTTATTAGCTACTATATGTCCTGCAGGAAATGTTTTATTTTCAGTCTGACACAGTGCTCTCTGCTGACATCTCTGGCCGAGACAGGAACTGTCCAGAGAAGGAGGGGTTTTCTATGGGGATTCATATAAAACCGAGAACTGAGTTCCTGTCTCGGCCAGACATGTCAGCAGAGAGCACTGTGTCAGACTGAAAATAAAACATTTCCTGCATGACATATAGTAGCTAATAAGTATGGGAATACCTGAGAATTTGTAATAGAAGTAAATTACAAATCTATATAACTTTCTGACAAGAGTTGATTTGAAAGAAAAAGATTTTCGCAGGACAACCCCTTTAAATAGCCAACTAATTTTTTCACTGCAGAGACATCCCACAGAGAAATAGGAATAGGCTGGCCTTGGTGGAGTGAGACCTGTGCGGTCCTATACAATACTTGTAATGTATAATATGGCACTGCTACTTAGGCCCTTAGGCTTTTTTTTTTGCAGTGTATAGTAATGCCCTGTATAAAATTGGTAGTTGAATTACTATATGCAAATGTTACCTGGTCAATATATAGTACTGCTAATTCAATACCATCAGGTATGTAGCTGTCGAATCGGTAATATTGTATATGCACAATTTGGTAGATTGGGGGCATGAGAAAGAAGGCACTGCATAGGGCATCATCAAGTATAAGACCACTCTTCCTGTAGTACAAGTTCCTGAATTTTTTTGAGTCGTCCAGACATACCAGTCGTCCAGACATACTAAAAACAAATAAGTCCAATGGCACCATGGGCCCTAGATCCAGTAGGCCAGTATAGTAGTGGATGAATGCTAGAACACCGGCAATCACAAATGCCAGTATGTAGACATGAATAAAGAAGGTGCTGATAATCCAACAAAGAAGGCTTGTCGCCTCCGGAGATTGAACCTTTTTTTCTCCAGGCGGAGGCAGTGCCCCCTTGTCCTTTGAGGGGGTTTTACCTGGAACATCTTTTCCCCATATTTCTTGTAGGGGCCATTTATATATTTAAATAAGTTAATCATATCTCCTCTTATACGTCTCTTCTCAAGACTAAACAAATGTAATTCTTTTAATCTCTCCTCATAACTAAGATGCTCTATTCCCCTTATTAGTTTAGTGGCCCGTCTTTGTACCCTCTCCAGCTCTAGAACATCCTTTTTATGAATCGGCTTCCCAAACCGGACAGCATACTCCAGATGAGGCCGCACCAAAGCTTTATAAAGCAGTAATATTATATCACTGTCCCGAGAGTCCATACCTGTTTTAATGCATGACAATATCCTGCTGGCTTTAGAAGCAGCTGACTGACATTGTGTGCTGTTCTGTAGTTTATTATCTACAAGTACACCCAGATCCTTCTCCATCAGTGACTCCCCCAGAGTAACTCCCCCAGGACATATGATGCATGCGGGTTATTAGTGACATCTGTGACATGTCAAAAAGGTTTCAAAATTACATGTATGCATTAATATACTACTGCACACCCCATTGTCACTTCTCTGGTTCACCACACCTACATTGCAGGCAATTCAGACCAATACAGTAGTGTGCTGTACTCAGTTCCGAGCAAGCATTCATTTGAAGGGCTGTCAAATGTAATACGCCACATTTCCCTGCATATGCTGAAGTATAGGGCAGGTGACATCTTTTTTCGATAACAGCTGATTTCTGATGGTTTCTAAAGTGACACTCATACCAATAATTCCTAAAACAGGTCCAGTTAAAATAATTTAGAATGAAGTAGTCTTTCTGGGTTAGCCCCTTTAGGTAGTAATTCCGATAGTATTAAAAATACCAGCAGTTAATATCCAGAGTAACCACTGTGGACAGCATGAACAGCAGCTAGACAGGCTGGAAGTGACTCAATAAGGTCCTGGTAGGTGGTCACAGGTGTCTGGTGCTACGATGACTGCAGTGCATTCCACAGCTGTTGTAAGGTGGGTGGGGAGGATACACAGAGCAAATATGATGATTGGGACGTCCAACAAATGCTCAACTTAATTAACGTTTGTGGAATTGGAGGGCCAGGGTAGTAGTTGGAGGTCCATTCTGTCCATTTGACATGTTGCATTATCTGGCTGGAAGACCACATCCACCCCATGGACGACAATTAGCACATATGAGTACATGTGATCTGCAAGGATGGATTCATATCAAATCAGTTGAGAGTGCCTTTCACATTGATGAGTGGGCCAAGAAAATCCACAGAAACATCCCTTTTAGATTATAACACTTAGGTCACCAGCTTGTTCTTCTAGCAATGGTTGAAGGGTATTTTTTATTTGATGTTTCTCACCTGACACACCAACTTCCATCTGTTTCATGAAGCAGAAAATGTGTCTTATTGGAAAAGACATTCCTTTGTCAATCAGTGGAGGTCCAATTTGGATATTGCTGTGAAAATTTAAGCCCTTTTTGCCGATGCAACTACATTAGTGGAGGTGCAGTGACCATCAGCCTGCTTTGGAGCCCCATAAACAACACAGTGAACACAGTGATTTGCTGAACATGTCTTCCCCTGGTGCATTCAGGCAGTGAACTGCTTCACATTAGTATGTCTGGTTCCACTTACGTACCCTAGTAATTGATGTTTACCTGGTACTATTTGATCACCTATAATATACTTTCCACACAGCAGCCTGTGGACAGTGTATAAACCGCAGAGTTTTAGAAACACTGCAACCCTTGGCCTGAAAGGCAACAATCATCTCCTTTTTGCAACTCTGATATATCGTCCAGCTCATGACGTGACCTTTTTCAAGAGCTAAAAGGTAGGAAGTGATTGTGTAGAAAATATGCTACTAGGAGACTAAAAGATATAATAAAATTTGCACTAATTTGTGAGTGCATCAAGGCACACTGCTTTTTTGTATGTGACCATGGCTTTAATGTACAGATATAGTAGATAGCTGCACAATAATGATGGAGCAGCAGGTGAAATATATAAAAGCTAAGATTGTTTCTGAGAATTTTATATTGAATAGGAAATAGTACAAATCGCTAATAAATTTTGGAAAACATCTAAGCTGTGAATTATTTCAATAAGGCATGTTGCCTTGTGCTTGCACAGAGAGATTGCTTGGCTTAAACCTCAAGTAAGTCTAGGGATTATTATTGTAGAGATTTATGAAAGAACAGTAAAATCTTGTAAATTCAAACCTTGATAATTTGCAGTGTACCTAAAAATAATCTTAATTCTCAAATTGGACAATAATTTAATCTTTTTAGTAGGACAATGTGGGGACAACTTTAGAGTTAAAGGGGTGTAGTCATCTCAACTAACATAGTTTAACTTGTAGAGCTTGTCCAAATAATTACATTTGCAAAAACCTTCATTTAGCAAACCTTCTCCTGATATGCCTGCTGATTTTCTCCTATTGTTGACAGCATGTTACCTTGGTTACCAACTATCACTCTGCTCTAAAAGCAGTGGTCTGGCTGGCATATATAAAGCTATCACTGTACACAAATTTATAGATAACAATTTTTGCAAAGTTTACAACAAACTCGGTCTAGGATTGGTGCCAGACAATTTATTACACACACACACACACACATACACACACACACACACAGGGTATGCTCCCCTGTCCATGCTTCCTCCTATTGATCACCTGTGTCCCAGTTGATCGCAGCTGCCTCCAGCCTTCTCAGCCAATCACTGACTGAGATGGAACAGCATTGTGGCCAGTGAGTGGCTGAGCAGGCTCTCACTCTCACTTCAGTCAGGAAGTGGCTGTAATCAGCAGAGGACACCGTGGGAGTATGGAAAGATAAATATTGATGAGCGAGCTTGCTGAACCTCACTAGAACAGCTAAACAACCGTAATTGTTTAGCTGTTTTAGTGTGGTTTGTTTAGGGTTCGGTTAAGATGAAGTCAAACTTTTCATCAAAGTTTTGCAAACTTTTAAAAGTTTGCTTACCTTTAGAAGCGGGAGAAATAGAGAAAAGGTATCTGATTTCCCTATTAATGTCAGTTTTTGCTGTGATTTAACTGACTGCAAGGGCAATACATTGAAGTCAATGGCAAGACGGATGTCCATTGCGCACAATGTATTGAATAACGGACATTTTTACCGCGTAGGTAAAAAAATTAACATGATCATTATTTTTAGATGTTTTTTGCAAGCAGCGTTTTTTATTAGTAGTTCACACACAGTTTTTCTTTTGTCACCATTCTTTCTCCGTCTAAATTCAATGGACTTTTCAATAAAGCTGCATCAGAAGACCAATTAGTAACCCCAAGCTAGTATAATGTACCAGCAGCCGTCATTGCACTAAGGGGAGGCCAGGCTGCTAAATAACATGTTATTTTAGACTCAAAATGCCGGACGTAATTTTAAACGGACCTGAAAAAACGTTGTGTGAACATAGCCTAAGTTAAATACTGGTTCATAAATTAAATTAGTCATAATTCATTAAATTAGTCATAAATTTAAACATATTCACAAAAAATAGGCACAACACCCTTGATAAATGTCCCTTATAGGCTATGTTCACACAACGTTTTTTTCCACTCCGTTGAAAATTACATCCGTCAGTTTGAGTCTAAAATAACGGATGCCTCCGGTGTTTGTACATTATTCTACTTTAGGTTTACTAAATGGCCTTTTGGTGTGGCTTAATTAAAAAGTCCATTGAATTTAATAGTAAAAACAGAGAAAGAACAGTGAGAAAAGAAAAACTGTGTGTGAACAACTAATATAAAAATGTCCACTGTTTGCAAAAGACGTCAGAAAATAATGATCATGTTCATTATTTTGACGTCCGTGGTAAAAATGTCCGTTGTTCAATATATTGTGTGCATTGGACATCCGTGTTTTCATTCACTTCAATGCATTTTATTGCAGTCAGTTAAATCCTGTAAATTTTTTAAATATCAAAAGCGGACACCTTTTCTCTAATTTGTGTGAACATAGCTTTTCTGTGTTTTCAATCCACTCCCGATTCTGGTTGCAAAATACAGCCAAAAATACTTTGCAAATATATACTATGTGAAAACATAGGCTTAAGTTAGGAATTTTTTTTTTTTTTAAAAAGGACATATTTTTGACTCACAAAATATTGTGTGAAAGTAGCTTAAAATCACAGTGCATAAAACATATAATGCGTTTATGTTCCACAACATAATTTTTAGTCAGTTTACTTTTATTTTTGCCCTTTTTATGTACCTGTAAGTTTGATGCCAAAACACAACCATATCATGCAAATTTGAATCCTAAATGACAGCTGTGTAAAAGGCATTGTCAAAACGCCAAAACAAGACATAGCTATTTCCTTAAGCAAAATAATGTATTTCTTTTTAAATGACAGCTGCAAATAATGACCATTATTATTATAGTCGTCATTCGTCATTAATGTCGTCATTATCAAAAAATGCCAATTTTTTTACCTAAAAAAAACGTTGTGTAAAGATACCCTCAATTTAACAGACAAAATATTTGCCTGTTTAATACTGGTTCATAGATTAAATTAGTCAAAATTCATTAAATAAGTCATAAATTTAATTATATTCACAAAAAATAGGCACAACTGCCTTGATAAATGTTCCTCATAGCCTATGTTCACACAACATTTATTTCCACTCCGTTGAAAATTACATCTATCAGTTTGAGTCTAAAATAACGGACGTAATTGAGCAGCCTGTCCTCCCCTTTGTGTTTGTACATTATTCTAGTTTAGGTTTACTAAATGGCCTTTTGGTGTGGCTTAATTAAAAAGTCCATTGAATTTAATAGTAAAAACAGAGAAAGAGCGGTGACAAAAGAAAAACTGTGTGTGAACAACTAATAAAAAATGTCCACTGTTTGCAAAAGACGTCCGAAAATAATGATCATTTTCATTATTTTGACGTCTGCGGTAAAAAACGTCCGTTGTTCAATACATTGTGTGTATTGGACGACTGTGTTTCCATTGACTTCAATGCATTGCCATTTCAGTCAGTTAAATCACGGAAGTTTTTTAAATATCAAAATCCTCAGCCTTTTCTCTATTTTTGACATTGTGTGAACATAGCCGTAGACTTTAAAAACAAAATAAAACTTAGGTTATGTTCACACAACGTTTTTTGAGGTGAAGATTTTTGGTGATATTACTGACCCCGAGACGCAATAAATAATTTGCACATTGTATCAATGCACTTATGAGGTGAGCCACTCATTTTCTATTTGATCAATTCTATGTATTAAAAGTTCTTTTAAAACTTATCTTAAAAGCTCCTAATTAGAGTGAACACCTATTCTAATATATTGTCAAAATGTTGCAGCTTTTAATGGGAAAACAAAAAAGACCTACAAGCCCATGCAAACATATACCTCTCCTTACTTTAAGTCTTTCATTACATAGCTGTCATCTTTGTAGACATTTTTTTTTACCTTAACGTCTTCAGATGACATATTGCTATGCTATGCAAAAAAATGCATTACTCGTGCAATATGTTCCGCTCAGTAAAACATCTGTTAAAATGAGGACAGTGTAGACAGAGCCTTAATTAGAAGTTCTCTGGGAGAAAATATAAAACAGGAAGTGGAAGTGGCGCTGATTATAAAATGTGGGAAATTACATATTTTCTTAAAAGCATTAAAGTGTTGGCCATTTTCCAATAGGTTCAGGTTATAAATTTTAGAATGGAAAGTAGACAACTTATTAAATCAATAAATGTTTAATATCAGGGCCACAAAAAGAACCAATAAAGTAGTTGACCCGTGATTAAATATTTTATTGTCCTGTTAAATCACATAAAACATAGCAATTTGTTAACTCGAATGACTTCAACAAATAAAAAAAAAGGGGTTCTCATTTCTAGATATTGTGTATATATCCCTTCAGACTGGAAATGCACATGGCAGTACGTGTTTAAAGGCAAGTCCTCCTATTATATTTAACATCCCATTTGAATCCATTTCTGACTTTGGCAAAAAAAAAACTGCAGTGACGGTTTTCTCCCAAAACTTCCAAGTGTAAAAACAGTATTGCAGTACATACAGCTAATATGTTCAGCTTTAGTCATGTGCATAGCCATCAATTCAAACCTATAACCTGAATCTTCCAGTAAAGTGATTGCTACTGTTGCACAGTGTAGCTACTGCTATAAAGGCCTCCATAATACTTCAAAATTTTAACCCCTTAAAGGGGTACTCCAGCTTGTCATGTCCGCTCAGCCACTCAGTGAAGGAGACGGGATCTGAGCGGACTTGAAACGGATCCCGCCTCCTTCACTGAGTGCCTGAGCGGACCCCCGCTGGAGTACCCCTTTAAGTCTCAATTACATGGTCCAATAATTAGGTATATCCTATGAAAGCTCATTCCTGACAATTAGTCCATGTAAAAGGGGCTATTAATCGACCATAATGATGAGGGTAATGGCCACACAAATGATCAGGATCATTCCGTTTTTTTTTTTTTACTAGAAAACAATTCAGAAACAAAATAAAACAGCTTTAAACAGCTAAAAGTTTTAGCTTCCCCATGATTGTACTGGCCCACAGGATAAGGAAAATATGCTTATTTTTGACACACAATGAACAGCGTAAATTTAAACTACCCCCAGTAAAAGTTTAGCCTTACATTTTCATTTATGGTTGTATTTAAAGAGTACAAATATATATATACAGTATATATTAAACTGGAACTTATTTTCAGCAGCAGAAATTTCTGCAACAAATCTGTCTTGTGTACACCCTTAGGTTATTTTCAAACGCAGTTCTTTAGCATGTATTTTGAGGCATAACAAAATTGACAGATTGACAGCAAAAATTTGTGCATAGTATTTTTGGGCCATTATTTTATGCGTTTTGGCACTTTTTTGCTCATAAATGTTTCAAAATACTTGAAAGCTTAAAACAAACACCTTATTTGCATTAAACACCTGAAAATGCCTGAAAAATTAAGGCTCATTTTGCATGTAAAAGGGGTGTATGAGACGTAAAATACACTTTGTGAACATAGCCTAACTTAGCCTTCCAAGACAAAAAATCTCATGCATATGACAAGACTAGCTGTCCAATGTCAATAGTCAATAGTTAAAAGATTAATGTGCATGAAAATATTAACACTATTGCCTTTTAAGCAAAATACATGCATATCCTTAAATCAAATAAGATTTAAAGTTTTATTCAAACTTTAAAGAACGTCATATGTAAAACAACACGTAACAAGAAAGGTCCTAATGATACTTGTTTAATAGGGTCGCTATGTGTCGTTGATAAAACAATGTCATCAGTTTAGAGTGTACATTAGCAATAAATGGACCATATTTTGTAGTGCTACTTTGAACTTATGCTTTGAAGCAAAGGATTTAGTCAGCGTTCTTACTTTTGATTACTACTAAATTACAGGGGCTGCAGGAAGAAGATTCATTTACACCAGAATTCTTATTTTTCTATCACTTTGCCCACTGTTTAATTTGTATCACAGTCAATATCAGTTATCACATATATAGAGAAAAGAGGAGGGGTGCTGCAGGTGCCATTACTTGAGACAATATAGGTATGGAAAAGGTAGTACAAGGAGCCAATCACCTGAAGGGGTCGTGCAGTATGCACAACTTCAAAAATTGCCTTATAGTATATAAAATGTGGAGTTGCTACCACCTTTCAAAGGGCCAAGCTTGGTTTTGGCTGTAGAACTGCCAGTAGACAGGAAGAAAGTATTGTTTTCGGTAGCGATGGAGATGGAGTAAGGTTCATGCAGAAACATCAGACCATGATTTCAAAAAACCTGTTCTTTATTAACCCCTTAATGACATCGGGCGTAAATTTACGCCCTGATGCCGGTAAGGGAGTTCAGAGCGGGGCCGCGCGGCGGCCCCACTCTGAACCGCGCCGGTCCCGGGTGCCGCGTGTAGCCCGGGACCGTAGGTATTAGCGGGCACGGTCCGATCGCCGTGCCCGCTAATACAGTAATCAGATGCAGCTGTCAAACATGACAGCTGCATCCGATTACCGGACGCAGCGTCATCCCTGGTGTCTAGTGGGGAGATCGCTCCTCCGGGATGTTATCCCGGAGGAGCGATCTCCGTAAATGAAGCCGGCCGGGGACCGCTCCAAGATGGCGCCGTCCCCGGCTCGGCACTCGTTTACTTCCAGCTGCAGCAGCCGGAAGTGAACGAGTGCCTATCTCATGGATCTCTGCAGCATATCTATGCTGCAGAGATCTCAATGAGAGATCAAAGCACTTATACTAGAAGTCCCCCAGGGGGGCTTCTAGTATAAGTGTAAAAGTTAAAAAAAAAATGTCATTATTAGTAAAAAGCCCCCTCCCCTAATAAAAGTCTGAATCACCCCCCTTTTCCCAGGTTATAAATAAAAGTAAATAAATAAATAAACATGTTTGCTATCGCCGCGTGCGTAATTGCCCGAACTATTAATTAATCACATTCCTGATCTCGCACGGCGTCAGCGCAAAAAAATCCCAAAGTGCAAAATTGCGCATTTTTGGTCGCATCAAATCCAGAAAAATTGTAATAAAAAGCGATCAAAAAGTCGTATATGCGCAATCAAGGTACCGATAGAAAGAACACATCATGGCGCAAAAAATAACACCTGACACAGCCCCATAGACCAAAGGATAAAAGCGCTATAAGCCTGGGAATGGAGCGGTTTTAAGTGTCGTATATTTGTTGACAATGGTTTAAATTTTTTACAGGCCATCAGATACAATATAAGTTATACATGTTACATATCGTTTTAATCATAACGACTTGAGGAACATATATAACAAGTCAGTTTTACCCCAGGGCGAATGGCGTAAAAACACATTTCCCCCAAATAAACAAAATGCGTTTTTTTTTTTTTCAATTTCACCACACTTTGAATTTTTTTCTGGTTTCGCAGTGTACTTTATGCAAAAATTCAGCCTGTCATTGCAAAGTACAATTAGTGACGCAAAAAATAAGGGCTCATGTGGGTCTCTAGATGGAAAAATGCAAGTGCTATGGCCTTTTATGCACAAGGAGGAAAAACCGAAAACGCAAAAATCGAAATTTGCTCTGTCCTTAAAGGGTTAAGAGTACGTGTAGGTAACAACTTTCTTCATCAGGTCACCAGGTTATTTCCTTCTGTTTTGAAGGTACTCTGACCTATCTAGTCATCTAGCCATTTCAGCTTGGCCCTTGTCAAAGATCCTTATTCTTGTCCATTTTCCCTCTTTCCAGTGCATACACTGACAGTTCACTTGCTGCCCAATAGATCCTGTCCATTCAAAGGTGTCATTATTACTAGATAATCTATGTTATTCACTTTAACTGGGAACAGTTTTAATATTATGGCTGATTGGTGTATATGCAACATAATACTGCAAAATAGTACTGATTCTCCTGGCAGAGAGAAAATAAAGTGGCACTCAATGGTTTAAAAAATATGCAAATGGCTCTCCTTCAGAAAAGTGTCTCCTTCACTAGTGTCATCTATAGATAGCTACTGAGTCAATATTCAACCCTTTAACTTTGAAATATGGTTATGAGTAAAGGAGTTTTTTTTCTTCTGGGAGAAAACATTTTAGATCCATCCACCTATATTCCATCCACACTTAGTCATACTGTAGAAGAATATTATTTGCATAATGCCACTTTTTATAGATTAAAAAAAAAGTTGTTCAATATTTCTGACTACTAGATAGCATATATTTTCCCAGTTTTTAGTTTTTTTTTTTTAGTTTTGCTTTCTGGGACATTACAAATCATCTTATTTATATGGAGATGAAGTAATGTGGCATTTATAAATGCCATACATTTGCATATAAAAGTATTTTAATTCTTGCAAAGTAAATGCAACATTTAAGGATTTAAATAGCAAGAATTTTGCACAGCAAAATAGTTTTTATTAATTACAATTAGGCAATAATGTGATACAAGTGGAAATTCATCATTTAAATGATTGTGCTCATACATATGTACCGTAAGAATCTTTGGCAATGTAATGTCTGTATATTTATTATACAAATGTTATAATCATCATCATAAAAAACAATATACTTTCCTGTGTTTTGTACAATTGTGCTTAAAAGTATACATACTGTACACTGGCAGAATGTTTTGCTTTATTGTTCTTTTTCAGAAAATCCTACAAAACTTTTTTCCACTCCTGGTTAGTGGTTGGGTGAAGCCATTTATTATCAAACAACTGTGTTTTCTCTTTTTAAATCATAATGACAACCAAAAACATCCAAATGACCCTGATAAAAAGTTCACATACCCCAGTTCTTAATACCAGGTATTGCCCCCTCTACAATCAATATATGAATTCTGATTTAAAAAGAGAAAACACAGCAGTTTGACAGTAAATGGCTTAACCATGAGTGGAAAAAAAGTTTTTGTGTTATTATTTATGTTCTCTGAAAAAGAAAACAAAAATTCTTTTAGGGTATGTAAACTTTTGAGTACAACGATAGATAGATAGATAGATAGATAGATAGATAGATAGATAGATAGATAGATAGATAGATAGATGACACAATTAGATAGACACAATGTCTCTAATACTACAGAGGAAGCACATTGCACTCATATTTATTGCTAATCTTATGTTGGTGTTGGTGTCTATATCATAGAGCACCTCATGGGTCTAAAAGTTTAACTTACTCTAGCACCATGTCCCCCCAAGATGTTTAAATTTACAATTGGCTTTATCAGGGGACTGGAGCAAAGTATAGATAGATATTAAAACTTTTTTGACGCACATACAATAAGATTTTAAGACAAATGAATAATGTTAGGATGTGCAATGGTTAGGATGGTTCATGATAATTTAGTTCAATTAATTTCCCTCGCTTCTGTGGGAGTGGCCTGTCAATGAACAAGGATGATGGCATAGGCTATAAGTATAGGCTATGGTGGCATAGGCTATAGCACAGCACTGCTATAATCGGAGTATAGCCTTGTATCTCCCACATTTCTGGTCACCATATTGAGTCACCCTTCACCTGAAGGTGTTGGGAAATGTTTAGATCTGGCTTCCAGGTGCTGAGACTTATAGGAACCCTAGTCCTGACTGCCTGTAGTTGCAGGAGCTGTAAACTGCCACCTCTATTCTGCCTGGCGTACTGCTGAGAGAGCTGCCCGAGAAGAGACTTGACATGTTTCCCAGACGAAGAAAGCTCCTGCACTTGGACTCACAAACTGTCTTACTGACATCCTGTTGGGCCACTGCACATAGTGATGGATCAAGACCTGCTGGTAAAATACCCCAATTTTCTTACCCTTAACTTTAACTCTCCTGGTGCTCTGTTGCTACCTGAGGATGTTTTACTACTCTCCACCTTCCAACCAACTACTCCCTCAGTATTGGTGGGAACATATAGTGGAACAGTACTGTACATATTGCTGTTGCATTTCATAAGGGGATTGTCAGTTTAAGAGATGTTGCTCTAAATATCTAATTTCTAGATGATTAACACTATCCTTTCTATCACTGTTTAATAGTTAACCTCAGCTGACAAGCAGCTGCAACAATCTCAACATATAGCTTCACCATTCTGCAGAACAAGCTTGCCATCTACCAATTGTGACTGGAACAACAGCCAGTACACTATTAGGTTTATCCAGTGCAATTACAGTCCGAGTGTCTTTCCATCACCTATAACACTTCTCTTAGAATATGCAAAGGAAAGATCTTAACTAGTCCTGGACCACTTTATGAAACCCCTGGACCAGCAGATAGTGGGCCCTGCATTGCCCTTCTCTAGACCAATATGTACCTTTTCAGCTCCTCCAGGCCCTGATCACAAAATTTCACCTGTGCTTTCACCTCCCCCGAATGCCCCCGGTGTAATAATCTGTTACAGTGACAACACTCAATTTCCACACTGCAGGTACTGGGAGATTTATGTTATACCAGTGAGGGAGAACCCTCTCTAAAGATTCTGACAGCACCTCCTCTTGAGATTCATTCAGCTCCTACTCAGACAGAGGCAGTTCCTTCATTTGTTGGAGAGATGCCGCCTACATAATCTCAAAAGCAGCTCAGTCTGCTAAAAAGACACAAATTCTACTAGGTATATGTCCATGGACTGGATAAAGACCTTGGTGCCGCTTCTTCACTTTTAGCTTTAGCCTCTGTCAAAAATGTTCTTCCTCCAAATCATTAATAGAAGACACTTGTCCTCCTTAACAACACACCTCATTTCCAATGGATATCCTATCCGTCCTAAAACACCTTCCCTCCAATGAGATCTTTTATGCTCTTGTTACTGAAGTTAAAGCGCAACTATAAAATATTTTAACCATTCAGTTTTAGTTAGCTTAGGTCATAATAAGACTTTTTAATATACATTAATAACCTAAAATGAACAGTTTTTTTAATACATAAAGCCAAAAGTCCCCTCTGAGCTCTCTTTGCCTCTGACTTATTTCTGCATTCCTGCTGGACATGCCCCCTCCCTGCAGATCAGACTCTGACAGCAGCATCAGATAACAGCCCTGACACAGAAAGAAACATAAACAATACCTCCTCCCCCCCTCCTAGCAGCACGTTCTCCCCCCTCCTATCACAGAGGTGACAGAGCTGAGGGTGTTGTGTGTGAGGAGCAGCGCAGGGGAAGAGCTGGATGGAGGGACAAGTGTATCCAGTGCCACCATGACTCCAGTGTATGAAGGAGAGTGGGTGAGTCACTGAGGGGAGGACTACAAGTCCCAGCACAACACAGCTGTAGTCCTTTCATAGTACATATAACACTCACTATCAGTTGTCTGCAGCAGGTTCCCCACCTCCATGGCTGACATTATCCTACAGTGTTAAGAGAGCAGATGACTGTATCTAATCTCACTGTGTGTGATACCATCTGCTGGGGCTCTGTATCTAATCTTACAGTGTGATACTGTATGTTGGGGCTGTATCTGATCCTGCTATGTGTGATACATCTGCTAAGGTGCTGCTCAGTGAATGGAGGGACCCAGCCAGGGAGATGTATATTTAGTACAGTCTTACTTTAACTGAAATATGTATGTATATAACCTACAGCAGCTGTATATACATTGTCCCCACAGAATGTTTCAGTATGCTATAAATCACACATTGTGAAGAAAATAAGCAGGTACATATTTTTTGCAATGCTGTAGCAAAAATTTGAGAGGTTCTTTCATCACAGCAAGAAGATTTTTAAATATATCATATCCGCACGTATAGAACATTCATTACTTTGGCATTATGTTCAGCTCCAAAGTTTAGTCTGGGTCGTAGTGCTTATATAAATAAGTGCACATGCTTTATAAATGTTTGATAAGGACAGAGTGTTCGGGAACACAGGTGTTCTCAGCTCCCCTTTCAACAAATATATTCAGTGTATCAATTTTTCTTTATAATAAACCAAGCCAATTTTAAGGAAATTGTAGGTTTGCAAAAATATTTTTTAAGGTAAGAGCATGACAGCAACTTTGCTAGTTTCATCTTAAAAAACATTTTAAAAGGGTATTTTTTCCCTTAAATTATGTTTATTTAAACCCACAGTGAGTGCTATTTTATCATATAATATGTACCTTTGACAACATATTCCCTAGGCCAGGTTCAAACAATTATTGAGCTAGTAAAATAGAGGCAAACAATAGAAGTACTATAATAAAGTCTAAAAAAAGTAATAAAGTCTGAAAAAATGGCCATCCGTGCACACATTGTAAAAAAAAGCAGTTTTCCCACAAACTTTAATGTAACACATTAGTACATTTAAGAAAACAGCCTTTTCTTAGACTTATTACACAAGTTTTATATTACTGTAAGAACCCAGCCAAAAACATCTGCAGTTTACTGATATTCTACACTTGCCACTTTTGGTTCTATTGAAATAAACTTGGACAATTATAGAAATCTTCAATATTCAATATTCAATAAGTTTACAATTCAAAGCCTCTGGCTATGTTCACACAATGTTTTTCAAGCTCTGTTTAAAATTACGTCTGTCATTTTAAGTCTAAAATAACGGACGTCATTTAGCATTCTGGCCTCCCCTTGTAATGACGGCTTGCAATGCAATCATGGCTGTTTGCACATTATTCTAGTTTGGGATTACTAATTGGCCTTTGGGTGTGGCTTTATTGAAAAGTCCATTGAATTTAATAGTAAAAACGCAGAAAGAACGGTGACAAAAGAAAAACTGTAAGAGCAACTAATAAAAAATGTCGGCTGTTTGAATAGACGTTTGAAAATAATGATCATGTTCATTATTTTGATGTCTACGGTAAAAACGCCCGTTATTTAATACATTATGTGCATTGGATATCCGTCTTTCCATTGACTTTAATGCATTGCCATTGCACTCAGTTAAATTGCAGCAATAACAGAATTTTTTTAAATATAAAAATCGCCCGCCTTTTCTCTATTTTTGACTTTGTGTGAACATGGCCTCTCTCTGATAGTAAGTCTGGAAAGTATCTGATACATACATTGTAAGTTTGGTAAGTATCTGATGCATACAAAGTAAGTCTGGGCTTCTGCATGTCTACATCTGGTTTTGTTGCCAGAAAAAGTTTAGGTTTTTGGACATTCCCAGGATTTCACATATTTTAAATTGTGCCTTTTTAAGTATCTGTGCTGCTTTGATATTCTAAATTTAAAACAATAGCCCTGTGCTGTTTCGATTTAGTGTAAAATCAAATAGGTAAGGGAATGGGTTTCAGAACAGTACAAAACCTGGTATCTAATGAACTATCTCAAGGATTACCTATCACCGAAACAGCGTGACTGTCATATTAGACTCCAGATGCAAAGATGACCAAAAGTCCAACTGTACCACAATGAAAAGAGTGACCCCCAACAGTGAAATACTCTTAAAGCTGTTGTTCTATTCACACTTTTATTTAACCCCTTCGGGACCAGGCTAATTTTCGTTTTTGTGTTTTAGTTTTTTCCTCCTCCATTTTTACACCTACAGACCCACATGAGCCCTTATTTTTTGCGTTACTAATTGTACTTTGCAATGACAGGCTGAATTTTTGCATAAAGTATACTACGAAACCAGAAAACAATTCAAAGTGTGGTGAAATTGAAAAAAAAAAAAAACGCATTTCTTTTATTTGGGGGGAATGTGTTTTTACGCCATTCACCCTGGGGTAAAACTGACTAGTTATGCATGTTCCTTAAGTCGTTACGATTAAAATGATATATAAAATGTATAACTTATATTGTATCTGATGGCCTGTAAAAAATTCAAACCATTGTTAACAAATATACGTTCCTTAAAATCGCTCCATTCCCAGGTTTATAACGCTTTTATCCTTTGGTCTATGGGGCTGTGTGAGGTGTCATTTTTTGCGCCATGATGGTTACTTTCTATCAATACCTTGTTTGTGCATATGCGACTTTTTGATCGCTTTTTATAAAAAATTTTCTGGATTTGATGCGACCAAAAATGCGCAATTTGCACTTTGGGATTTTTTTGCGCTGACACCGTTTACCGTGCGAGATCAGGAATGTGATTAATTAATAGTTCGGGTGATTACGCACGCGGCGATAGCAAAGATGTTTATTTATTTATTTGTTTACTTTTATTTATAACCCAGGAAAAGGGGGGTGGTTCACACTTTTATTAGGGGAGGGGGCTTTTTACTAATAACAATACTTTTTTTTTTTCTTTTTTACACATATACTAGAAGCCCCCCTGGGGAACTTCTAGTATATATACTTTGATCTCTCATTGAGATCTTTGCTGTATAGAAATACAGCAAAGATCAATGAGATCGGCACTCGTTTGCTTTCGGCTGCTGCAGCCGGAAACAAACGAGTGCCGAGCCGGCGACGGCGCCATCTTGGACGAGTCCCCGGCCAGCATCAGACAGGGAGATCGCTCCTCCGGGACTCCGCCACTAGACACCAGGGAAGTGCTGCAGCCGGTAATCGGATGCAGCTGTCATGTTTGACAGCTGCATCTGATTACTGTATTAGCGGGCACTGCGATCGGACTGTTCCCGCTAATACCGGCGGTCCCGGGTTACAAGCGGCACCCAGGACCGCCGCGGTTCAGAGCGGGGTCGCCGCGCGGCCCCGTTCTGAATGGCCGCACCTGCGCAAGGACGTACAATTACGTCCTCGTGCGGGAAAGGGTTAAAGAAGCTGTCCGGTCGAATAAAAAAAAGTGAAGGTTCTTGTGTATGCCTATTTTAGTTGATATGGCAAATGGTTATCTGCTATCTTGATTTCTATTTCAATGCTGATATATTTCCTAATGTAACCTTCATTTCCCATGATGTATGTGTCTTGGCAGGTGGAGTCTCCTCACTGCATTTATTCTATCTATCTACAGTATGTGCAGCAAGTTAAATAGATCACAGGCACAGAACTTCTGGCCTCTAATACACACTGCAGTGTATTATATGTCATATTGCTGCAGCTCCTTTCCTCTCTGTTACTGCAGCTCTTACACACTGGAAAGCAGCATCAGGCTCAATCGCACAGGGCACACTATAGAATCTGCACACAGAAATAAACTACTGACAGGAAGCATGGGGTGATGGCTCTGTTTGGCCTAGAATCTCAGCCTTCTGATTCTATATCTCTTGCAGGGATGGATGACACCTCTGACAACTGGGGAACACTCCAAAGAGTATGTAGACGGATGTCATGTAGGAGGTGTGCCAGGTGAGTTCCTGACACTAACTCTGCAATCTATGTATTTTCATTAGCATTCTGTGGTCTAAGCTGCTTTATTAATTCTTCATAAAAGCATTAAGCACATTACAGATACAGGACAAATTCAGACTGATTTGATTTTGGGGATTTACAAAAAGTACTAAACTGGTAAAATACAGTTGCTAAGTTTTAAGGCTATAGTAATGTATTTCCGCAGCCTTAGGCTATGTTCACACAACGTCACAGATAAAGAAAAGGCGGACGATTTTAAAATATTTAAAATAACGTCTATTTATGCCGCAATTTAGTTGACTTTAATGGCAATACAATGAAGTCAATGGGAAGACGGATGTCCAATGCACACAATTCACTGAATAACGGACGTTTTTACCGCGGACATCAAAATAATGAACATGATCATTATTTTCTAACGTCTTTTGCAAACAGCGGATGTTTTTTATTAATTGTTCACAGTTTTAATTTTAAATGGGGCTAAAAAAATGTTGTGTGAACATAGCCTTGGGCTATGTTCAACGGCAGTGATTTAATAGACGGCAGCACAACGTAAGTTTCCTATTAATCATGGCTGTGATTAATAGGAAACATATTGTGCTGCCATCTATGGAATAACGGCTGGAGTGTATACACATAGCATACAATCTGTCAGGGATCGCAAGCGGCCACACAAAAAAACTGACATGTCAGTTTTGTGCGGACGCTATTCATTGTACTTGTCCCGTTTGGCCCTTCTGGATCAGCGACAAAATTCTCTGCTAATCTGGAAGGTCAGGTCTCCTTGGATACAAAGGCACAATTAGACGATAATGCATGAGGCAGGACACCACTGCAGCTTCTGATTGGCTGAGTAGACTCTGCTCAGCCAATCAGAACTGTAGTGGTATCCCACCTCACTGATTGATTGAGCAGCAAAATTGAAGACAGATATAAGACTGGAGCGCTAAGTATACTTTCTCCGCTCTGCCCACCACCACCATCAACAATTGCACAGTCTGGCCTGAAAAGGTTAACTTAACCCCCTGGGGGCAAGACTGTCACTTTCAGATTTGCCAGGTACTCTCCGCTCTGCCAAATGGGTAGGATTAAGGATGCTGATTCCAAATATGCAATTTCTAGCTTTCTACTCCTTTGTATTTCCCCGCTGTAAGCCTACAAACTGGCCATGTTGATGCATAGAGAGGACTACTTATCTCAAGAATATAATGGAGAGGACTACTTACACTGCTTCATTTGAGGGCTTATAGCAAAGGAATGCAAGAACATAGAAAGATACAAATTGTAGATATAGAATCAGCGTTGTATACTATACTGATGCATAATCTACTGACAATTTAAGTTTAGCAGTTTTTTTGGGAGGTGACAGAGTCTCTTTAACCCCTTAACGACATCGGGCGTAAACTTACGCCCTCGCGCCCTGGTACTTGGCGCATCAGGGCGTAAATTTACGCCCAATGTTTCCCCGATCGCTGCGTGTTCGCACACAGCGATCGGGAAAGATGGCCTGCTATAAATCATAGCAGGCCATCTTAGCTTCACGGCACGGGGGGTGGTTAACACCCCCCGTGCTTACGATCGCCGCTATAGGCTAATCAATTCAGATCAGCCAATAGCGGCGATCGGAACCTTTCCGGGTCATTGGCGACCCGATGACCCGGAAAAAAATGGCGGTCGGTAAAAAGTAATGGTGATCGCCGTGCCACCGGCCCGATCGCCGTGAACGGCCGGCCGGCCGTTGACGGCGATCGGGCCGGTGGCACGGCGATCAGAGTCCCACAAAATAGTAAATACCTGCCCTGGACCCCTCCGCTAGGTAGCCGAGGGGTCCAGAGCAGGTATTTGTACATTACTCACCTGTCTCGGGCTCCTGATCGGCGTCTTCCGGGTTCGCGGCGTCCTCGTCTTCGTTCGGGTCTTCGGCTTCCTCCGTGACGTCACGTTCGGCTTCTCTCGGCTATTTTCGGCTCCAGCGTCGGCTTTTTCCGTATTTTGCGCTCTGCTGCCCTCTAGCGGCTGATATGTGTAATACACTTATCAGCAGCTACAGGGATGTTCAGAATGTAGAAAGTTTTTTTTTTTTTTTTTCAATTTTTTTTTTCTATTTTCCGCACCCTATCGCCGCTGAGTGTTGATCAGCATCGCACGAAAGTGCGCTGCTAATCAGCAACTCCCCCTTTTTGGCGTAGGGTGTTTTTTTTCTATATTCTACTGCCACGGTCTGCTGATAAGTGCCGCACATAAGTGCGGCATTTATCAGCAACTCCTTTGTTGGCGTAGGTTTTTTTTTTATACTTACTGTAAAAAAACACGTAAAAAACACTACATTACACCACACTACATTGAATAAAGTTTGACACTACACCACTACATACCCCATGTACCAATCCCCGTATAAAGATGGCCCCCAGGGTGTTTTTGGTGTCGGACGCATACGTTATTATTGCCTCCGACACCGAAACAGCCAGTGAGGATGAATGGGGGGGATCCTTTTTTCCTCCATTCATCCTCATCCTCCTCATCATCCAGTGACGTGTCTGGGAGTAGCGTAGCGTACGCTGCCTCCCAGACACGTCTTTTCCGCCAGTACCGTCCCAATAAGAGATGACGGTATGGTGTGAAATTCTACAAACTCTGTGAGAGTACCTCAGGGTACACTTACAGATTTAGGGTACGTGCACACTGCGGAATGGCGAAGGATAACCCTTTGTGCATTCCGCAGCTGGCACCCGCCGGCGGACTGATGCGGGCGCATGTCTCTACCCGTGTCATAGACTCCATGTTATGCACGGGCGGATTCCATCGTCCGTCCAAAGAATGAATACGTTGGACGGAGAGCGGAATCCGCCCGTGCATAGAATGGAGTCTATGACACGGATGGAGACGTGCGCCTGCATCAGTCCGCCGGTGGGTGCCAGCTGTGGAATGCACGAAGGGTTATCTGTCGCGATTCCGCAGTGTGCACGTACCCTTAGAGTGTATGTAGGAAGGGACACCCGAATCCAGCCCCAGATGCCCCCAGATGCCCCCCCCCCCATCCTCGGAACAGGTGGGAAGATCGTCCGGGAACTGATCTTCCCACTGCTGGATAAAGGTCACCACCTGTACGGGGATAACTTTTATACCAGCACCCCCTCTTCCGGTCCCTCGCTGCCCTGTAGCTTGTGGCACGATCCGAACATATCAGAAGTAGTAATAGAGCCCTAATAATTAGCAGCCATGGAGCGGACCCAGCGCTTCTGGATATGAAGGACCCCGGATCGCACCAGGGCAACATTTTCCAGGTGACGTCCCCCACACTGGAGAAAGGGAGACCCCAGAAAAAGTGCAGAGTGTGGCGTAACAGGGGGATCAGGAAGGACACCATTTTCCAGTGTGACACCTGTCCTGATCACCCCGGCCTCTGCATACTGGATCGCTCCAAGGCGCACCACACGTCACTGGGGTTCTACATTATCTATATTCTGTCCCTTATTCCTATTTCAGGGGTCACGTTGATCCAGGGATTATTCTGATCGCCAATATGGAGTCAGGAACGAATTTTCCCCTGTGATGAGGCTACTGTCGTCTGC
Source organism: Dendropsophus ebraccatus (assembly GCF_027789765.1). NCBI lineage: Eukaryota > Metazoa > Chordata > Amphibia > Anura > Hylidae > Dendropsophus > Dendropsophus ebraccatus. The sequence continues at coordinate 71,356,645 of NC_091462.1, read as the reverse complement.
CTCACGAGGGGTTTTTGCCTTCCTCTGGATCAACACAGGTTGAGTTTGATGGACACCTGTCATTTCCAACCTTATAAACTAATAATTGGCCTAATCCCCCCAAATAAATTAGAATTGTACCTTTTCACCAGCTAAATAGGTATGGCCGCCATTCCCATTAGAGGATGCCATGATGCAATTATAAAGCCTCTGTGCGGCCAGGACAGTAGAAACCCCCGACAAGTGACCCCATTCTGGAAACTACACCCGATAAGGAATCTAACAAGTAGGGCAGCGGGGATATGGCCCCCTGGTGACGGCCACATTTGGGACGTGAAAATGAAAAAAATTGTATTTTTTATTTTCTCGGCACATGTTCTACGTAAGTGCCCGTCACCAGTGGGGTCCATATGCTCACTGCACCCCTTGTTAGATTCCTTATGGGGTGTAGTTTCCAGAATGGGGTCACTTGTCAGGGGTTTCTACTGACTGGCAGCACAGGAGCTTTGTAATTGCGACATGGCCTCCATCCTCCATTCCAGCCTCTAAATGGCGCTCTGTCCCTTTGGTGGCTTGCCCTGTGCCCATATAGCACATTATACCCACATGTGGGGTATTTTCGTACTCAGGGGAAACTACCCTACACGTTTTGTGTTCATTTTCTTTTTTAACCCCTTGTAGAAATGGAAAAAAATCAAGGCTAGATCAACATTTAGTGTAATTTTTGTAAAATTTTTACTCTAAATCATTAATCTTGTCATGATTTTTTCATTTTCACAAGGGGTTAAAAGATAAAAAAAAAACATTTAATGTGTAGCGCAATTTCCCCTGAGTACGGAAATACCCCACATGTGGACATAAAGCGCCATGGGGGTGCAGGGTAAGCCTCCGAAGGGAAGGAGCGCCATTTGGTTTTTGAAGGCTGGATTTGGATGGAATGGATTTCGAGGGGCCATGTTGCATTCAAAAGGCCCTTGTGTTGCCAAGACAGTTGAAACCCCCCACAAGTGACCCCATTATGGAAACTGCACCCCTCAAGGAATGTAACAAGTGGTGTAGTGAGCATATGGACCCCACTGGTGATGGACACAAATGTGGAACAATGTGGCGTGAAAATGAAATATTAAATTTTTTACACTATAATGTTGGTTTAGCCTTGAATTTATCATTTTCACAAGGGGTTAAAAGAGGGAAAAAAAACAAAATGTGTAGAGCAATTTCCCCCGAGTCCGTAAATACCCCACATGTGGACATAAAGCGCCATGTGGGCGCAGGGCAAGCCTCCGAAGGGAAGGAGCGCCATTTGGATTTTGGAGGTTGGATTTGGCTAGAATGGATGATGAACGCCATGTCGCATTTACAGAGCCCTCGTGCTACCAAAACACTGGAAACCCCCCACAAGTGACCCCATTCTGGAAACTGCACCCCTCAGGGAATCTAACAAGGGGTGCAGTGAGGATATGGACCCCTTGATGACGGGCACATTTGTGCCATGAAAGTGAAAAAATGAAATTTTTCCCTTTCACGTTACATTGTTCCACATTTGTGTCCGTCACCAGTGGGGTCCATATGCTCACTGAACCCCTTGTTAGATTCCTTGAGGGGTGTAGTTTCCAGAATGGAGTCACTTGTGGGGGGTTTCCAGTGTCTTGGCAACACGAGGGCTCTGTAAATGCGACATGGCCCTTGAAATCCTTTTCAGTGAAATTCAGCTTCCAAAAGCCAATTGGCGCTCCTTCCCTTTGGAGGCTCGTCCTGCGCCCCCTTGGCACTTTATCGCCACATGTGGGGTATTTCCGTACTCGGGAGAAACTGCGCACACATTTTTTGTCTTTTTTTTCCCTCTTATCCCTTTAAGAAAATGAAAAATTGAAGGCTAGAACAACATTTTAGTGTAAAAATTTTTTTTTTCTTTTTTCAAGCCATATTGTTCTGAAAATCTGTGAAGCACCTGTGGGGTCCAGATGCTCACCGCACCCCTTGTTACATTCCTTGAGGGGTGTAGTTTTCTAAATGGTGTCCCTTTAGGGGTGTTTTTTAGGTTTTGGCCCCCCAGAGCCTCTGCCAACCTGAAGTGGTACAGTCAGAAATGACCAAATATAACGGAGGCGTTGAAATTCACTAGGCGCTCCCTTATATCTGAGGCTTGTGGTTGCGTCAAATAGCGCAATAGGGCCACATATGGGGTATTTCTATAAACTGCAGAAACGGGACAATAATTATTGGGGTGCATTTCTCTGGTAATAGGTTTATAATTATGAAAAATATTGGATTACAATAAAATCTCTGCACAGAAATTTAAAATTTTCAAATTCCTTACACACTTAGCTTTTATTTCTGTGACTCCCCTAAAGGGTTAAAACACTTTCTGGATGTGCTTTTGCAGAGTTTGGGGGTGCAGTTTCTGAAATGGGGTGCTTTGTGGGGCTTTCTAACATACAGGCCCTTCAAATACACTTTAAACCTGAACAGGTCCCTAAAAATATCTGATTTTGATATTTTACTGAAAATTTGGAAATTTGCTGCTAATGTTTTAAGCTCCCTATTGTCTAAAAAAAATGAAAGATAGTTTAATAAATGCCGCCAACATAAAGTAGACATGTTGCTAATGCTATTTAATATATAATTTATGTGGTATAACCACTTTCTGTATACGCAAAAAAGTTTCAAAGTTGGAAAAATGCATTTTTTCACATTTTTTCACATTATTTGGTTTTTTTTTCATAAAGATTTGTTATGAGTATCGACTCCAATTTACCAGAAATGTAAAATACAATATGTCACGAGAAAACAATCTCAGAATCAGCCGGATAGGTAAAAGCATTCCGAAGTTATTAATGAATAAAGTGACACTGGTCATATTCATAAAATTTGTCTCTGTCATTAAGGCCATTTCAGGCTCTGTCCTTAAGGGGTTAAATACTTGAGTCTCCCATACTTTTTAATGGGATTCATTACTCGAGCCGAGCAATCAAGCACTGAGAAATACTTGACTCAAGTAACAAGCACTCAAGTGTTTAATGAATGTTAAAATTAGAAATTTTTTCTCCTATTCATGCCATCTATATGTACAGTGTTTTAGATAAAAATACAGAAGTCCTCTTGATTGAGCAATTTCTGTTACTATATTTTACATGAACCAGTAAATGGCAGCAAACATAAGGGATCAGTGGGTTGAGGCAGGTGATGCTTTCTTACTTCTTCCTCGAGCTGACATACCCCTTTAAGAATTATATATTGGGCAGATAATGAACTTTTTAGCGTTACTGGAATACAATGAATATTTATTAGCTAACACACCTTGCTAGTTTGTTATTTGCTTCCTGTGAGGCTGATTTAATAATAAAAAAAAGTGTACTAACATAAAATAAAAAAATACAACTAAAATGGAAATGTGCTAATCCAGTTTATTACCTTTAACAACTTCCTTAAAGTGAGAGGTTTGCTACTAGCTATAGAAAAATACAATACACACTGATTGCATTTAAATGGACCAACTTGTTTATTGCTCCATAAATCACCTCTTTGATCTTACAAGACCTTTTCTCAAAATCACACAGGAGGAATGTAGCACATGGAGGACAGCAAGGTGATTTGTCGTGATTTGAACTGTAAGAAAGCTATTAATAATTAGCAAGAGAGCAATGACTATGCTTTATGAAGGCACTTTACTTGATGACCTCTGATGGTCACTTCAAGTCATGTACTGTGGCATCCTGATGTTAAAACATGGGGTTTACCAAATAAAGGCTGTTAAACTATATTTTACAAGGATAAAGTGTGTGTTTTTTTTTTACAAGGATCCTTATATTTTTTCAACTTTTTGTACATGTACATTTTCTGTTTCATCTGCAAGAACAAGCCTTAAAGGGGTTGTTCATCTCTTTTTTTTTATTTCTTCTTTCAATCAACTGGTACCAGAAAGAGAGATTTGTAATGTCCTTCTATTAAAAAATTTAAAGTCTTCCAGTACTTAGTGCTGATGTATGTCCTGCAAAAAGTGGTATTCCTTCCAGTCTGGAGAGCAGGAGAGTTTTTATTATGGGGATTTGCAACTGCTCAGGACAGTTCCTGTCATGGACAGAGGTGGCAACAGAGAGCATGGTGTCAGACTAAAGAAAATACATCACTTCCTGCAGGACATACTGCAGATGATAAGTACTGGAAGACAAGGTTTTTTTTTAATAGAAGTAAATTACAAATGGTACTCTGGCACTTTCTGGCACCAGATGATTTAAAGCAAAAACATTTTTGGTAAACTACCCCTTTAAATTTATAGGGCAGTTGTAATATTATAGTGCTTTGTCTTCTGTTATTGTTGTTTAACTTCCTTTTAGACATTTCAAATAACCATCATTATCCCTACATATTATCTAATATGTTCTCATTTATGGTTTGATTAATTACTTAGATGAGCACTGACAAAGCAAATTTTTGCTAAATTCATTAAAAAAAAAAAAAAAAAAAAAAAAAAAGTTCTCCTTACCTGTCCACACTCCCCTGGCCTTCTCTTCTGATGTCTTTAGCTGCCTTCAGCCTGTTCAGGCAATCACTGTCTTAGAGACAGCATTGTGAACAGTGTTTGGCTGAGCAGGCTGTCACTCTCAAGACACAAGAATGACAGCCAGGTCACCAAATCACTGGCAGCAGCACTGTCTCTTTTCAGTCAGTCAGTGATTGGCTGAGAAGAGTGATAGCCCACTCAGCCAGTCACTGACTAAGGCTATGTTCACACTACGTAAGAGACGGGGTCACAGAACGGCCGGTCTCTGGCCGGGTCATCTTAGCCGGTACTTAAGTATCGGATGGATGATCTTTCGGCCGCAGAGCTCTGATGCGGGCGCATCAGCGCGTGCCCGCATCAGAGCTTCCCATAGAGCACAGTGAAGCGAGCGGCCGGAGCCGCAAGCTTCACTGTGCGAACTGACAGGTCTTTCTGCGGCCAGAATTCACTGAATTCCGGCCGCAGAAAACTGACCTGTCAGTTATTTGCGGGGCCGCGCAGAAAAGTGACATGTCAGTTGTTTGCGACGGCGTATGGGATCCCGGCCGGAGTGCACACGATGTGTGTACGCTCCGGCCGGGATCCCATAGAACAACAGGCATTGTTCTACCGCGGTAAAAGTACGGCCGTTGTTGCCAACGGCAACAACGGCCGTACTTTTACGTAGTGTGAACATAGCCTAAGAAGGGACAGCACTACAGCCAGTGATTGGCTGAAAGGCTGTCACTCTTGTGTCTCGAGAATGACAGCCTGATCAACCAATCACTGGCTGTGGTGCTATTCCTCAGTCAGTAATTGCCTACGGGAGCCTGGAGATGGCTGAAGACATGGAAGAGACAGCATGGGAGCACGGAAAGATTAGTATAGATTTGTTAAGGTTTTATTTGCAAAGTTCAATTTTGCTGAAAAAAGTTGCTAACAAAGTCCACAGAGTCCTCAAAGATGCCAGTGTTCTTTTCAAAGCTGTGCTTGTGCAGAAAATTATTATTAGGGAAAGGTGAAAGGGAGTGGGGAATAATGGGAGATGGTTGTACCTTGTTGGTTCTCTAACATAAGGTAAAAAAATAATAATAAACATGCTGTAGAAGCATATAGCATTGCTTATGTCTGCACCATGTATGAAACCACCTAAATTCCATTTTTTTTTTTAGAAGGTCTAAGTTCTGTACTAACTTCTTGTATTTTCTGGTTAAGCAGTTAGTCAGTACTACAATTCCTAGAATGCATTATTTTCCTTCAGCTCTCAATTACGATCCCCGACCCAACCTTGCCGACTCTCCTCCAATAGTATTCCTACCAGTTTCTTGCCCAAAGCTTTTGCAAAACATCTCTTTTCCCTGCAGAGTTTCAGTCAGGTTGCAGCACCTGGTGTATCATTTATCATAAGGAAACATGCTGTAAACACACCTCACCCTTCATAAATGCACACATTAAAGGGAACTAATCACTAGTATAACATTTATAAGGAAAATGTAGTGAAAGCTGTCACAAATGCGCTGGACTGAGGTAGGGAACAGGACAAGACCATAAACCCTAGCCACTATAACCCACCTTCTGTCCCTACCTACTTGCCTCAACGGCCCTAAACAGCTGCGGACAACCAAGGTGACGGTCTCTGTCCTACACCAGGTGATAAACAAAACAAAGGCAGACAAAACAAACACAATAAAGAAGAGTCTTAGATCCGGGTCAGCAACGGCGGTCAGTGGGGTACAAAAACATAAGGCAGAAGGAGAGTTGGGGACAGGCAAGGAGGTCAGGGCAGTCAGCAGACAAAGCAGGTAGGAAGATCAAGCAATGGGTCAGGCAACAGAAGTAATAGAACCAGGAGAGGTAAAGTGCTTAGTGCTGTTACTCAAACTCAATAGCCAGCAGGGAAATGAGGAGCCAGCTGCTATTTACCTGTGATCAGGGACTGGGTTCGGCAGCTGATTGGATCAGCCCTGATCTCAGCACCCAGCTCAGCTGGATAGACCTTCAGAAGGATTAACCCCCACACTACCAGAGTGTAATAGTCAATGCGGGTGTGGCTGGGAAGCTAAGACAGCATTCAGATGCCTGTAAACAAAAAACAACCAGAGGCTCAGATTTTCCTCGGTCGCCCAGCGTGGACCGAGGAGCGCAAAGTCACATTCCTGACAAAAGCCATATTTAACTGTTTAACTGACATGCTGGTAAAAATAATAAACAGCCAATGTTTAACTGCCTGTGCTGTCTAGTTGTGCCCTAGCGCGAGTCTATGGGTTTTCGATCACTGAAGGGCCGCTCAACCTATCACTGGCTGCGGTGGAACAGCTCAGTGTTTGTCTAAGTGGGACAACAGTGAGCAGAGACCTAGAGACTCGAGCAGGAGCATGACAAGGGAGCGTGGGTGGTTAAACCTTTTTTGTTATTTTTACTGTCCTGCAGCTAAATAGTTTAATATTTTAATATGTCTGTCACTACATTACAGCAGAATAAAAATCTGCTGCGAGAATGGAGGGCCATAGACATTAACGGTAAAGAGTTTGTGGATTTGCTACAAAACTGGGAGTGTGAAATCCACAGTGAACTCGTTACGTGTGAACGCAGCCTAAGGCTATGTTCATACTACGTAAAACTACGGCCGTTGTTGCCGATGGCACCAACAGCCGTAGTTTTTGTGCAGCGGAACACAGCCTATTAAGCAATGGCATCCTGGCCGGAGCGTACACACATCGTATACACTCCGGCCGGGATCTGTGCGGCCCCACAAATAACTGACAGGTCAGTTTTCTGCGGCCGGAATTCAGTGAATTCTGGCCACAGAAGGACCTGTCAGTTTACACAGTGAAGCGAGCGGCTCCGGCCGCTTGCTTCACTGTGGGCTATGGGAAGCTCTGATGCGGGCGCACACTGATGCACCCGCATCAGAGCTCTGCGCCCGGAAAGATCATTCGGCCGGTACTTAAGAACCGGCCGAGATGATCCGGCCAGAGACCAGCCGTTCCGTGACCCGGCCGGTCTCATACGTAGTGTGAACATAGCCTAAGGCAATGTTCACACTACATAAGCTAGGTAATAATCACAGCCGTTGTTGCTGATTTGCAACAACGTTCCGTGATTACTACGTAGCTTACGTAGTGTTGCCTTCAATGGAATCCCGGCTGGAGTGTATACACACTTCTTATCTGTGAATTATCAGATTTCAGAGTGAAGACGGGTTCTGTTGTGTTCATTATAACCTATGCAGGGGGTCGAGGCAGAGGAGTGAGCAGGAAGAGGAAACGCACATACCAGCTGTTTACTCCCTGTCTGGGCACATAAAACGCTGGATTCACAGGTCAGAAAGGTTGGTTCTTATCTAGAAAACAGCATTTTATAACAAAATTTGTTTCAACAATACAGGACACAGCAGATATTTACAAGTCTTATATGATATAAACTGCAAAAGTCATTCTAAATGAAAGCAATTGTGAGATAACATGGAGAAAAGTCAGACCTGCAGTTGATGAGTGTTTTTGACAAGTATCTAAAAATAGTGAGGGGTGCATGCAGGATGACACTTTTTTAATAGCAGATGGATATGAATGACCTGAGTTTTCAGATGGATGTCAGAAATATTGACATGCTGAGCAAGGAACATCATTTTGTTAGCTCACTTGAAGGAGGCATTTTGTATGATTAATGAAGCCGTTTTCTCTCTTTTTTTATTCATATCTTGTGCCAGCAAGGGTAAACTGCATAAATGATTTATACCCTCAAGCAAACTACCCCACTCTTTCTACATGAGATGTTCTAGTGCAACAAAAGTAGATATTGTATACTTTATGTAGTTAAGGTGGTGAAATAGGAGGGAATGGATTCCCTTAAAAGAAAAGCTCCATATGTATCATCAGAATAGTATGAAATGTTTCTGTTTCATGTGGGACTGCTTATCATAAGGTAATAACTTATTTATTAAAATGAACATGTCTGTTAAGTCTCTGAGAAAATAATGACCCATCCAGGAGAGGAAATGTTTAATTGGCAACCATAAAAATGATGAAATCATCCTACATCTGTTTCAAATGATATTTTTTGTAAACAATTTCTTTGGAGATGCGGCTCTAGAATGCAAGGCATCTGGTGTGATTTTATACTGGAAATGGTAGGTTACATGGCATGTGAAATTGGGTTTACATATCTTCTGTTTAAGACAACCTGCAAATTTATAAAAGTGCAATATGAAGAACATATAAAAAAAGGTTTGGTTAAACAAATATGTAAATTTTTTGTGATAAGAAGTAAAGGACTGTATGAGACCAATATATAATAATAATAATAATAATAATAATAATAATAGCAGCACAAACAGCCAAATAACAACTATAGGTTGGCTACATTTACAGGTTGGGTCAATTTCACACTAATTCTATATAATTTCCTATTTTTAATCAAACACAATACAATATACAGTATAGCACCACCTTGAAACTACCATTATACTATATGACACAGTGTCACAGTCAACTGTATGATATGCATGGCCATTCCTATGACATATTTATGTTACATATCCATTTAGCTGATGAAGGCTGAGTACCTAAGAGCTGATATTAATATTTTAGTCTCTTGACACTTTAATTATTGATATGGATCTTTTACCTGGATTTTCTACATAGCATGATCTAAACAATCCTTATTTTTCATGAACAGTTTACACATAAAGTATACATAAAAAAAAGTCATATAGAGGTTATGAACATCTACAGCAAGGCCAGGTCTAGGGGTGGAATCTCTACAGGAGGGAAAAAAAAACATAGGAGGAGATTTATCCAGTGGTGTTACAATATGAATGTCCTTAGTAGCCAATAGCAGCCAATCACAGTTTAGCTTTTATATATTCACAAGTAAAGTAAAGGCTGAGCTGTGATTGGTTGCAACAAAGCAACAAAGAACGCTCATACTGTAAAAATACCTGATAAATCTTCTCCATAGTTATTTGTTATCTTTATTATAATTACTGTCCAACAATTCAATCTGCTCATTTGATGAAGTTTAATATGTTCCCTTATAGAGTTAGACATAGTTGGAGGATCCTTAAAAACAATTTCAGGGACTTATATTAATATTTCTGAAATATTACCTATACCACGTATCACACCAGAGAGGCAGAGAGAAACAGGGGGCGCTTCCTTGTGTGATAAAAGATGACCAGGTCAATGGTAGCAGGGTCTTACAGGGATCCACTCACCTGGATAGGTTGTGCAAAATTTAGGCACAACTCTATATGCAGCATAAAGGGGTGTATTTCGCAGCTGTACTGGGGGACGTCACCACCGACGGTGGGAGAAGCAAATGCAGATGTGTAATCAGCCGAGTACAGGACCAAGAGTCAAATCCACACCGGTATAATAAGCGCAGGAGTATTCAGATTTGCACACAGCGGTGCAAATCCCTGGTTGCACCGCTGTGTACAAATCTGAATACTCCTGCGCTTATTATACCTGGTGTGGATTCGACTCGAACACCAGAGAGGCAGCGTAGATGTTAAAGATAACAGTTTTGCCTCTTTCCAAATCATTAGTCAGACCACACATGGAATATTGTGTAGTTTTAAGCACCAGTATGTAAGAAGGACATGACTGAACTATAGCAGGTGCAGAGGTCATAAAGGGAGGGTGGATTCAAACGTACCGCATTCACAGTGTATTTCAGACTACGAGTTTCTCGCAGTGAAATCCACTGCAATACTGATTTCTATTAAAGTCTATGGCACTCTATTCCCACAGCGGATTAACCCATAGCTGCACCAGGACGTTATTGAACGTCCTCGTGCCGCTATGGGAGTTCAGACGGGGGTCACGCGGCGACCCCCCTCTGAACTGCCGCGATCCCGGGTGCCGCATGTAGCCCGGGATTGCGGCTATTAGCGGGCACGGTCCGATCGCCGTGCCCGCTAATTAAGTACTTAGAAGCAGCTGTCAAAGTTGACAGCTGCTTCTAAATACTTGCTGATATGCATCCCTGGTGGTCTAGTGGGGGGATCGCCCCCCTGCGGCGCGATTGCGGGGGGCCATCCCCGCATCCATCCCGGGCCGGGGTCTGCTCCGTAATGGCGCTGATCCCGGCTCGGCATTCTATTGCTTTTGGCTGCAGCAGCCAAAAGTAATAGAACAGCGATCTCATGGATTCATGCAGTATAACTATACTGCATGGATCTCTATGAGAGATCAGAGTGCATATACTAGAAGTCCCCCAGGGGGGCTTCTAGTATATGTGTAAAGTAAAAGAAAAATGTATTTTTAATAACACAAAATCCCCTCCCCTAATAAAAGTCTGAATCACCCCCCTCTCCCCATTTTATAAATAAAAATAAATAAATTAATTAATAAACAAACATGTTTGCTATCGCTGCGTGCGTAATCGCCCGAACTATTAATTAATCACATTCCTGATCTCACACGGTAAACGGCGTCAGCGCAAAAAAATCCCAAAGTGCTAAATTGCGCATTTTTGGTCGCATCAAATCCAGAATAATTGTAATAAAAAGCGATCAAAAAGTCATATATGCGCAATCAAGGTACCGATAGAAAGATCACATCATGGCGCAAAAAATGACACCTCACACAGACCCATAGACCAAAGGATAAAAGCGCTATAAGCCTGGGAATGGAGCGATTTTAAGGAACATATATTTTCTTTAAAAGGTTTTAATTTTTTACAAGCCATCAAATCAAATAAAAGTTATACATGTTACATATCGTTGTAATCGTAACAACTTAAGGAACATATATAACGAGTCAGTTTTACCCCAGGGCGAACATAGTAAAAACAACCCTCGCCCCCCCAAAATAAAAAAAAAACCTTTTTTTTTTTAAAATTTCACCACACATATAATTTTTTTCTGGTTTCCCGGCACATTTTAGGCAAAAATTACATCTGCCATAGCAAAGTACAATTAGTTGCGCAAAAAATAAGGGCTCATTTGGGTCTCTAGGTGGAAAAATGCAGGCGCTATGGCCTTATATACACGAGGAGGGAAAAACGAAAACGCAAAAATGAAAACTGGCTGTGTCCCCTGAGGGTTAAAATTATGCTGTAGACTTGTAAAACTTAACTAGTTAGCCCCAACACCATGCTTACCTGTCTGTGTTCCACCAATGTTCACCAGGTCCCCACACACTGACAGCCCACTCAGCTAATCAATACACTGTCCTGGCTGAGCAGGCCGTCACTGAGCAGGGACCCAGAGAAACATGGCGGAGCATTCCTGGGGAACGTGGACATGTAAGCATGGAGTAGGGAGCTAAGTAGTGAACCTTTACAAGTCTATGGCATGATACATTCTCACAGCAGAATTTTTCTCCCTGTAATGTTGTGTTTGTTGTATTGCGGGAGTTCATGTTGCATCAAACATAGAACTTTTTGGTCAAATGTTTGACAGCTGTGTGCAATGCTAAAAAATATTATTCCTATTTTTAAGAAGCTGGTTCTCTGCTAAATGTACAGAAATAGTGTTAGTTAATTATATAAAAATGCACATAAAAGGCATGAAAATAAAGTGTTACCTAACAAATACAATGAAGCATGATGTGTGATAAAAAAAAATTAATAATAAACATTTTTCTTTTCATCCATTTGCAGCTTTTAAAATATGTTTGTACTGACTTCTGTAATAACCTTATCCATTATCCTTGTGTTACGTTTCTAATTGCCAAGATCTCACCTAGAGAGCAATGCTCAGCTCTGCATGATATGTTTTGCAGAAGGCCATAAATAAATTAGTGCACAGAGTGTTTTAATAGGGCATAGCAATGATGCACATTGTTAAGAAAGAAAAATGCTAACACATGAAGTCATGCTCTGCTGTTTGAGGACAGGGGGCTCTTGGGAAATATGGAGACTATTTCCTTAATGGAATGCAGGTGGATTCATATAGCTATCCATCTACACCAATACTTTGAGTACACTATACACACTTATAAAATATTTAATAAACATAGCTGTCTGCTTAATCGGGGTAGTGAGGTGTAACAATTAGCGCTGGAACCTGCCACTGACAGACAGATTTTTTCTTTTACTACTTGTGAAGAATTGTCACTTCAAAAAACATTGACTAGTATTAATGAGAGAAAATGCTGTTTAGTTGATGGAAATATATCGTTGCCATAGGACTGTGTACAATGTGCTATGTCACCAATCAAGATGGGAGGTTAACATGTCCGAGTACAGGCCATCAGTAACAAATTGGTGATTAAAGAGACCATGACACCAGGCACAGCTCTATGCATTAGGTTGCAGTTACATCTAGTGTTGTAGCTAATCTCATTCACTTAAATAGTACTTGGCACCTTCCATTTTCTGAGTCATTGATGGGTGCAAAGAAGACATTAGTTCCATACCCCACCATATATCACTATGATAAAGGTGGCAGAATGACTTTATTGAGCTTCTATTATTGCTCTATAGCTTGGAGCAATAAACCTGGGATAATATGTGGGGCGAGTGGAAGTGAATAAAACATAGCACATAAAATGTTACCTTTGCCGCAAGCAATTTCTTTGCATTTCTGATCTGCTTTGCCTGTCCCAACCAACAGTTAGTGGTAGATCATCAAGTGTAGGTTGTGGTAGTGTAAAGCATGCCCCTACAGAACCCTAGAGCAGTAGAAATATGTTCATTGGAGTGATCAATCATGTTCTACTTTATGGCAGTCCGATTTTTAAATCTGGGTTTGGTGTATCCACAGAGAATACATATTGCCTTTAATTTTAATAGAGGAGGCATGATAGTATAGGGCTGTTCTTAAGGTGTTTCTAGGTTGTTTCTAGGCTCTGTGCCAAAACCAATGTACTGTACAGCTCATTATCTGCTCTGCTTGATCACAGAGGGTACTGTACATCAGGGATTCCCTGTAATATTAGGGCTATGACATATAAAATCAATTAGACAACTGCATGTTTCCAAATTTGTGGCAACATTTTACATAAGGCTCTGGTCCACCACAACCAAGGAAGGGTTATGACAATATGGATCGATGGGTTTGATGAGTAGAATATTTCATCACATACACCTTTGAGATGAACTGATTGAGAGATAAGCATTCTCTTCCAACAATGGTGTCCAACCCCACAAATGCTCTTTTTGCTGAATGGGCACACATTGTTACAGATGTTCTTGGTATATGTTATATGATCAGTGATCAGTGCCAGGCAGCAGCTGCCAAGGCTAATAAAATAATGGGATGCATCAAAAGAGGTATAGATGCTAAAGATGAGAACATAGTTTTGCCTCTTTATAAATCACTAGTCAGACCACATATGGAATACTGTGTACAGTTTTGGGCACCGGTATATAAGAAGGACACAGCTGAACTAGAGCGGGTGCAGAGGAGGGCAACAAAGGTCATTAAGGGAATGGGTGGGTTACAGTACCAGGACAGGTTATCACGCTTGGGGTTATTTACGCTAGAAAAAAGACGTCTTAGGGGCGATCTGATCACAATGTACAAATATATGAATGGACAGTACAGAGATCTTTGTAGTGGTCTTTTTACTCCTAGGTCTGTAACCATGACAAGGGGGCATCCTCTACGTCTAGAGGAAAGAAGATTTTATCATCAGCATCGACGTGGGTTCTTTACTGTACGAGCGGTAAGACTGTGGAACTCTCTGCCACATGATGTTGTCATGGCCGATTCATTAAATAAGTTCAAGGGAGGCCTGGATGCTTTTCTTAAATAATATAATATTACAAGTTATGGGCATTAGATTTCCGGTGATACGTTGATCCAGGGATTATTCTGGTTTCCATTGGAGTCGGGGGGAGTTTTCTCCCTGTGGTGGGGTGATTGTCGTCTGCCTCGCAGGGGTTTTTGCCTTCCCTGGATCAACACAGTAGGGTTTCCCTAGGTTGAACCTGATGGACTCTAGTCTTCTTTCAACCTTATTTACTATGTTACTATGTTACTATGATTTATAATAAGCATTCTAATTGTTCATATTACTCATATTTAGTGCTATGGGGAAGATTTATCAAACTGGTGTAAAGAAGAATTGTCATAGTTGCCCCTAGCAACCAATCAGATTCCACGTTTCACTCTTCAAAGAATCTGTGAGGGATGAAAAGTGGAATCTGATTGGTTGCTAGTGGCAACTAAGACAAATCTACTTTACACCAGTTTGATAAATCTCCCCTTAAGTTTTTAATGTGGATTGGATTAGACTTAATAAATGACTGAACTCGAAAAACTCAAATAATACTGTTGTGCCCCAAGATTTATATTGAATTTAATAGTAAAAACAGAGAAGGAACGATGACAAAAAAAAAAACTGTGTGTGAACAACTTATAAAAACGTCCGCTGTTTGCAAAAAACGTCCGTTATTCAATACATTGTGTGCATTGGACTTCCGTCTTCCTTTTGACTTTAATGCATTGTCATCGCTGTCAGTTGTATTGAGGCAAAAACTGAGGTTTTCTTAACTATCAAATTTAGACGCCTTTTCTCTATTTTTGAGGTTGTGTGAACATAGCCAAAGGCTGGGCTAAAAACAATTTAAAAAGTACTCTCCCCAGTCCCATTCCCCACAGCTGTCATTCCAAATGGTCCTGGTGCAAGGCTTGGCAGTAGCAGGGAACTGGGGCAGGTGAGTACAGTACAATACAAAGTAAAATTTAAGGAAGCCCTTTAAGGAATTATGAAGTACCTACAGTATAGTTAGGGTGTGCCATTACCATAGATTCCAGTGTGAAACAGTAAGAAACATTACAGTGCAAAACTTAGTAAGCAGAAACAGCGAAAATAGAAAGGTTGAAGTTTTATGAAACCTCTTTACTGTGCTTTGGAGTTGTGCCTCTACTTTGTCAACTCAGTACAAGAGAACAAAGGCGTATCTGTGCATTATAAGGAACAAGCCAATACCTTATCTACTGTACAATTTTTATTGGTCCACTATGTCAGAGAATTGGTTCAGATAATTTATATCTCTTTTACAGCCATTGCCTTCATGTTCATTTACTACATATACATGAGCAAAATTTCTTTGTCCATTTATAGGAATTTTAATGTATATGAGTTATGGAGGCAGTTTTATCAAGGCTAATCAAATATATGCCAATAAATCAAACAAAGGGGGAGTATGCATTAGAAAATGATGTGGCAAGGTGAATGGAGCTTGGTGATTTATACACCCACTTATTTTAATGGGAATGTTTATAAATATACATAAGTACCCTATGTACCTATGTATGTAACACAATAAAGAAATATATGTACTCATTTACTAGATGGAGATATCACAATCACCCTGAGTATTTTCTACGGATTTTCTTTCGCTATTCCTAAAATACACCAATTTAGCAAAGCATAATGAATACCAATATATCTGACTACATACTGGAACTCTACAATGTTACATCTATTTTAAAGGGTTTGTTCGGGCTGACCTTACTGTACACATTATGGCCACATGGCCACAGGTGTGGAATAAAAGAAAAAAATCCATTATTTTTTTTCCCAGCCATCCCCAGAATACCAATCTCTGCAGTCAGTGTCGTAACAACCACAGAGGCAGGGTAGGCAGTTGCTATGGGGCCCGTGCAGGAGGGTGGCCCAGGGGAGAAGGTAAAAGTCCTTCTGCTTAACCTCTTATGTACTGCAGTGTGTAAGGGCCCTATTACACCAACAGATTATCTGACAGATTTTTTTGAGCCAAAGCCAGGAATGGAATAGACACAGAGAGCAAAAGGAAAGAGAGTGAAAAGAAAAGACTGAGATTTTTTTTTCTTTTCAAATCCATTCCTGTCTTTGGCTTAAAGAAATCTGTCAGATAATCTGTTGGTGTAATAGGGCCCTAAGTGTCCCAATGTTTACCTAAATGCTGCAACACAAAAAAGGGTTAATATTCAGAAGACAGAGATCTCTCCTTCACTGCACTGATAACCTCTGACCTGTGTTCTCCGGCTGTGCAATCAAGTAGGAAAGGAAAATTTGCAGAGCTCCTTGCAGAGGTCAGGTGTTATCAGTGCACAAGCAGTAAAACAGTGCTTTGTGTTGTGCCTTAAAATTTTTTGCTATGGGGCCCGTGAATCCTAGCTACGCCCCGGTGCAGGCCTGTAATGCAGAGACCAGACCCCCAGGATTCTTGGGATAGTTGGGAGCAAGAAAAAAATAATTTTTTGTTGTTGTTGACCACTCCTTCCTGAGCACAGTATGTAAAATAGGTCAACCCAGATAACCCCCTTATTTGACATATACATATATATCAGATTCCTGGTTAAATTGTTATTAGAGATAGATAGATAGATAGATAGATAGATAGATAGATAGATAGATAGATAGATAGATAGATACTTTAATACTTTATAATTCACTGAATATTCACATGATATTTATACACTTATATTATTGGATGTAAATTTTCATATTTGTTCACTTTATGTGATCTATGTTACACCGGTTTATGATTTGTATTTACAATAATTACTTCATTGTTAAGTCACTTCACTGATTGACTTATGTATGTATATAAAATTTTGCAATGCATGTGTGTTCACTTTGGCTTGAAAAAAGTCCATATCGTATGGACTGAAACTTTGCTGCTACTTTTTCCTTGAGCAAATAAACATTTTTTTTTTTTTTTTGCTTTATTGGAAGTGCCACTACATTTTTGATAGATTTTTGATAGACTTTAGATCATGGGTCTCAAACTCGCGGCCCTCCAGCTGTTGCCAAACTACAATTCCCATCATGCCTGGACAGCCAAAGCTTTAGCTTTGGCTGTCCAGGCATGATGGGAATTGTAGTTTGGCAACAGCTGGAGGGCCGCGAGTTTGAGACCTCTGCTTTAGATAGATAGATAGATAGATAGATAGATCATTAAGAGTATTAAACAATATGTAATATGAAAATAATTTATTATTGTTACTATTATCTGATGATACTAATGCATTAACAAAGCATTTTTGCTAAAAACTATTGTATATGAGCTGAGTCACTCATTAATAAAATGCTTTGGCTCCACTTGTAGTCAAACAATAGATTTTTCCAGCAATTCTCTTTCAATAGAAACAGACAAGTCTACAATTAACCAGCAGAAATACATAATTGATTTGTGCTTGATTATGATATATAATGATCTGCTGCCCTTTTCAGATGGCCCAGGGCACTGGGCAGCATTGTCAAGGAGGAATTCTAATAATATGCAGATAGTAGTGAATGGATTTATCAAGTCACTCTGAAATATTCACAAATAAAACTATTATTGTATCATTATAAGACTTGGTTTGAATGTTTACACTATGTTCTGTCTATGCAGACGTTATAAGTGACCTACTGGCATCCGCCTGGCGGGTATACATTGGTATACGAAACAGTAGTCTGGCTCCACTTTCCTACACCATGAATCCTAAAAAAAAAGTGTAGTGAATAGACTTTGGACAGTGTATATCACATAATACTCCTCATGTAATATTGCTGTATACAGCACCTCTGACAAAGCTTCAAACATTATTTGAAGAGATCCTAACAGTATTTAAATGCAAAAGGAAACTGCCACCTCCGATTTACATATACAACTGGCCACATGTGCATACAGTAGTAGCTGCAATGGGCACATTGTCACATTTATGTAGCATCTCTGTTGGCGCTACGGTAGGAAAAAATAGTTTGAAAGGCAAAATGGACAGCGGCCCACTATGAACATTGATATCCCCTATGTAATGGATAAAACATAGCTTTCATTAGTAATAAAATAAAAGGACTATTTAGAACATGATTGTAAACTTAAAATAAATGCGTATATCAACAGCATATAAGGAGTAGTAATGGAATACTCATATGGTAAGTTTTCACAGAATGTGGGGGACTTCACACTAAATAACAACCAGTTAAAGATGCTAAGGTAGCTGTATTCCATGGCAAAAAAAGGTGATAAAGTGCTAATGTATAGAAAATAATTAAGAGGCGAATACCACCTCAAATAACTAGTTTCACTCAAATTGGAGCGTCATCGGGTAACAAGGCAAATGTAAAAAATTCTTTAAATATATGAATGCAGAGCATGTAGTACCACAAACAAGCATAATGGGGAATTGATCACTGAAGAGAAGAGAGAAGTCAGATTATATATGTATATATATATAGATATATATATATATATATATATATATATATATATATATATATATATATATATATGCATAGTGCCAAGGGACTGGCACAAGGCAACTGTCGAGCCCATTTTCCAGAAAGAGCTGTAAGTCTTCCTCAGGTAATTATAGACCAGTAAGCTTAATGTCACTGGGTTCTTAAAGTGTACCTGTCGTTATAACTTTCACATTATAAATCACCAGATGTGAAAGAGAGCAAGTTTACATTCATTATAAGGCTAAGTTCACACAACATATAAATGTATTAAACAACAAACAACCTAGAAAACACTGGACTTCCTGTGTTTAGACTCTTTGGGGAAAAAAAGACTCAGAACACAGGAAGTGTCGTGCTTTCCATTATATATATATATATATATATATATATATATATATATATATATATTTATATATATAATTTATGAATGTAAATTGCAAGCTTGCTTTATCCTATCTACTATTGAGTTACATTTTTAAACTTATAACGACAGTGACACTTAAAGAAATTACATAAAAAAAAATGTAGCAGACAATAGTGTTATATACACCTATGTATATAGTGTATTATACACAGTCCTTTATGGGTGAATTAAAGTGAACTAATCAGGCAATTTATAATGCCCTATCTGGGAGAAGGATGTGTTAGAGGAAGAAAAGGAAACACACCAACACATGAATGCAAGCTCTCCCAAGAAATTGGTGGTCCATACAGCAGTGGGAGGAAATAACGAAAGGTATTGCCTACATGCTTAAATGTCTAGATTATTGCAGTGAACACATGGTCCAGGTGCAGAGGACAGCGGTTTACTATTCATTACAATAAACTGGACACTTTTAAGATGTAGTGAGTGTCACTGGTTATTTCGTTTTATTTTCTGAGATACAGGTTGATATGATTCATAGAATGATTTCTAAAAGTAGAGTAAATCCTGATGGGACCTCTAGGAAGGATAGTGAGAGTACTGCTTACCCTGCTCACACAGAGATTGACAGCCTTCTCTGTACACTCACTAGGAAAGCTTTCAATCTCTGTGTCAGGGAAGGGTCAGCAGGACTCCCACTGTCTCATACTCTGCCTTTTATTTAGAAGCCCCTCTCTAAATCATACCAACAATATATAAAAATGCTTTGCTGCTCTCCTTCTCCCTGTCATGTCCTGCTCTTAACTAGAGAGGCATAAATCACCGAATGGATTCACTTTAAGGTCTGTAGTAGAGATGAGCGAACCTCGAGCATGCTCGAATAGATCCGAACCCGAACTTTCGGCATTTGATTAGCGGTGGCTGCTGAAGTTGGATAAAGCCCTAAGGCTATGTGGAAAACATGAATATAGTCATTGGCCGTATCCATGTTTTCCAGACAACCTTAAGCCGTATCCAAGTTCAGCAGCCCCAGCTAATCAAATACCGAACCCGGTTCGCTCATCTCTAGTCTGTAGGTTTGTAACTAGATTGAAAACCAGCTCCGAATCCTGAGAATGTAGTCTATGGAAGATGTGCGTAAGCTACTTAAGCTGACATTGACACACTGACTTTTTGGGCATTTACTTTACAGTTAGGGTTTAATGTAGATAATTATTAAGCTATGCATTTGAGTACTAATAATCTGCATCATATGTCCTAGGGGGAGTAAAGCTAGGAGAGTCATTGGTAGAGAAGGATTTGGGTGTACAGGTGGATCATACACTACAGACCAGTACACAATGTCAAAAATCGATTTAAGACCAGCAGGATATTGCCTTGTGTTAAACTAGACACAAACAGGGACAATGGTATAATACCACCACTTTCCAAAGGATTGGTTTGGGGATTTCCTAGAGCTGGAAAAAGTACAAAGACAAGCAACTAAATTAATAATATTAATGATAGGTTAAAAGAATTTGTTAGTCTATAAAATAGACAAGGGAGCACTCCCTCTATCTGAAGAAAATAAGGGTTAAATGTCCATAAGTGGAAAGCCTAATTTACCACAAGAACTGTGGAACAGAATTCCTCAGTGTGTCTTTTTAAACCATACGTTGTAGCTAAATTAAGTTACATTTTAGGTAAACCTGTCAAAAAAAAAAAAGTCAAATGTGTTGATCAGTTGAGCCTGCGAGTTCAGACCGTGACTGATTGTTAGATCCATCATGGAAAGAAACATGCAACTAAGCCCTTTTCCCCGTTCTGGGTGCCTCTATTCCATCTCCAGCCATGTGGCATAGACCCACAAGATAATGTGCTTCTCCTGGTTCATTCTAGCCATCAGTTGGGCTATAAACACAGATCCTGCTATGTATGAAACATGTAAAAAAATTGTGAAAAGTTTTAAGTCAGTGAAAAAGCCTTATATATAAAGAAAAATAGTGTCAGAAATAATTTCGTAGAAACCTTCCAAGATCCAAGTCAGTTGCCCTAAGGAATCCTAGCAGAAGCAGAAAAGTGTGGAACTTCTTCATATGTTCTACACACATCAGTAATCCAAAAGCAACATACTTGATTGATTCCAGGCTATGTGCACACAACGTTTTTGAAGCGAAAATACAATCATATTTTATTAATTACAGCCATATTTTTGCCTCAAAAAACATGTGACCATAACCCCTAGGTGAGAGAGCTTTTTGAAACAAATAGTGAAGTTTCTCATCTGGAAAGGTCATGTTCACACGGTGTGTAACAACACGGCCATGTTGGCATTGTTAGACAACGGCAGCTGTTTTACATGTTCATCCAGCTGCTACTCTATTTTTCAGGCACACTATGGCCGACATGACAGCCCCACAGTGTGTGAAGTGTCAATTGTTTGTGGCCAATGTTTTTGAACAACAGCCGCAAATAATTGACGTTTATTTGCGTGACCATAGCGAACAGCAGTCATTGTTCAATACACTGTGTGAACAATGGCCGCTGTTTGCATTGATTTCAATAGTGCTCATTATTTTATGACAAGAACGGCTGTTTTTTTTATTTGCTAACAATGGTAGTTCTTGTCATAAAAACTACATAGTGCGAACACAGCCTAACTATGCATGTAAAAAGTATGATGGACCTAACTTATATATGTGAAGTTAAGGTAAATTATAATATTCTCCCAAAATGTATATAAAATTATTTGATACTCAGATCTCTATTGATGCTTATGTTTTTGAAAAATTATAAATATATTTTGTATTCTTACAATAAAACAAGATGCCATGATTTGAATCGATGTTATTTAACGCTGCCTACAGCCAGAAATGAACATGGAACGGACGTTGATTTTACAGCGTGGGAACATAGCCTCAATATGAATTGTTAACATGTATGCAAATGGGTAAGTAACTGGTTGTGTGATAGAAAACCGAGGGTGGTCATTGATGGAACATATTCAGATTGGGTTTTAGTACTAGTGGGGTACCACAGGGGTCAGTGTTGGGTCCACTTCTTTTTAATATTTTTATTAATGATCTTTATGAGGGGCTACAGAGCAGAATCTCCATTGTTGCAGATGATACTAAACTGGGTAAAATAATCACCACAGAGGATGATAATATGATATTACAGAGGGATTTGGAGAAGCTAGAGGCTTGGGCGGTGAAATGGCAAATTAAGTTTAATGTGGATAAATGTAAGGTTATGCACTTGGGCCATAGAAATAATAAATACAGTTATGTGCTAAATAATAAAACACTGGGTAAAACTACTTCCGAAAAGGACCTGGGGGTATTGGTGGACAGTAAACTCAACTTTAGTGATCAGTGCCAGGCAGTAACTGCCAAGGCTAATAAAATAATGGGATGCATCAAAAGAGGTATAGATGCTAAAGATGAGAACATAGTTTTGCCTCTTTATAAATCACTAGTCAGACCACATATGGAATACTGTGTACAGTTTTGGGCACCGGTATATAAGAAGGACACAGCTGAACTAGAGCGGGTGCAGAGGAGGGCAACAAAGGTCATTAAGGGAATGGGTGGGTTACAGTACCAGGACAGGTTATCACGCTTGGGGTTATTTACGCTAGAAAAAAGACGTCTTAGGGGGATCTGATCACAATGTACAAATATATGAATGGACAGTACAGAGATCTTTGTAGTGGTCTTTTTACTCCTAGGTCTGTAACCATGACAAGGGGGCATCCTCTACGTCTAGAGGAAAGAAGATTTTATCATCAGCATCGACGCGGGTTCTTTACTGTACGAACGGTAAGACTGTGGAACTCTCTGCCACATGATGTTGTCATGGCCGATTCATTAAATAAGTTCAAGGGAGGCCTGGATGCTTTTCTCGAACAATATAATATTACAAGTTATGGGCATTAGATTTCCAGTGATACGTTGATCCAGGGATTGTTCTGGTTGCCATTGGATTCGGGGGGGGGGGGAGTTTTCTCCCTGTGGTGGGGTGGTTGTCGTCTCCCTAGTGGGGGGTTTTGCCTTCCCTGGATCAACACAGTAGGGTTTCCCTAGGTTGAACCTGATGGACTCTTGTCTTCTTTCAACCTTATTTACTATGTTACTGTGTTACTATGTTACTATGTGACATGACTACCTTTCTTAAAAGAAAAAGTTTACATTTCCAGAAAAATTTTTTTTTTTTATTCTCACAAAATTCTTTCTTAAGTTAACTACAAAAAAATAACGCGCACATACATAAAGTACCATGTGTCACAACAAAACACTTTAAGAATCATATGGATAAGTGAGACAGTCGGGTCACATGTGAAAACACCCCAACTGGCTGTGTCCTTAAGGGGTTAACCATATATTATCTATTACTCTATTAATATACCATATTATTTCAAATAAATTTAGGTGCAGAATCCCTTTCACTAGAACAGCTGATAAAATTATCTACTAAGACTATGCTCCTGAGATACAGCCGGGGAAGTGCATGGCAGCATGCTCTACTCCCCAATCTTCCTTTTAAAAGCTTGCACAAACACAATAAAAAATATTAAGTATTAGATTCCTATTCAAACAAAATATCCCTCCCTTTGTAAAAAAAAAAAGAAATTCCACACGTCTGCTATTCCACATCATGCCCGCTACAAACTGTTCTATTGCTGTTATTAGTAAGATCAAAAGAAAACAGCACAAAAAGCAATAATGCTACTGTCTGGAGTTCTATTTATAGAAGGCAAAGTGTTTTGTTTTTTTTCTTCTTCTGGATTTTCACTGTATCTAAGAGGCAGATCAATTGCCTGGAGTGGACATAAAAATAAAGCCCTGTTGTTATTGACTGCAAGCTGCTGACTTAAGCATTCAGTCCTATCAGTTCAATCCCCAGCAATGTAACACATTGTCTCATAGCCAATGTTTTATTCTACTTGAATGATGACCAGCTAGAGCCAGAAAGCATGACTAGTATTCAGGATCACTGTTTCAGTACAGAATGCATTCTTTATGTCAATTTATGTGTATTTAAAAAGCTATTCCAGAAGGACTCAAAGGACACCATTGCTAATGTCAATCAAATCACATTGCCTTTGCATTTTAAACACGCTGATTAAAAAGTAATTTCTTTACATGTTCAGTCAGTTAAGTCATCGCTATTCATGTATGAACTTGTGAATACTTATCAGACTTATAACCTTTACTTATTGGATGCTGACGTCTGCGTGCATTCAGCTTGCCTATGTCTGGTAACGTGAATTTCTTTTTTTAAAGATTGTCACACTGCCATCTGACTTCAAGCTTTAGGCCTGGTTCACACTGAGCAAAAACGTCGTAATTCCGCGACGGAGCACCATGCCTAGTGTCCTGCAGTGAGTGAAATTCTTTAAGCAGAGAGGGGAGAAGGAGGACGCATGCGCACCCTCCCATCCACTCACTGCAGGACACTAAGCCTGGCGGGAGAGCTGCGCCGTGGAATTCTGCCGTTTTAGCTCAGTGTAAACGGGGCCTTACGAAGGAAGAAAGTTATTCCTTCTCTATTCTCGAAAACAGTCACAATGAAAAAGAAAGGCTTTTATGGAGTTTAAGTGAAGAAGAATACTTAGGAAAATAAGGGATGGGGCATACAAGGTGCTGTGGGAGAAATCTAGTGATTGACATGACATAAAGATCTATAGCTTCTATTACTAGGAAAGCTTACCAAATGATAGTGTAGTTGATGGTAATAGGAGGAGAGGTTAGGTAAACCTTACAGCAGGTTCTTTCATATAGTTTATTATTTTACTACAGCAAATATATGGTATATGTAAAATATTAGACACTGATGAGTTATCAAATAACATTTTGATCCAAAAATGTCAGTGAAATGGCCAAAAATAGACATTGAGTGAACATAGCCTTTAGCCTAAATCCTTAATTTTCCTTTGGTGTGTGGACCGTAAGTATTTGTACATGGCCTAAAAAGCAGCAGAAGAAGGGGTGAGATCTTTTACCTACAGAACTGTCTTTTAGCTGTCTTTCTCTGTACCCAAGCTTTCCCCTTCCCATCCTCCTCCAAAGTTTCTTATATTCCCTTGTACCATTGATCTATACAAAGTTTGATGAAGCCACAGTGCTCAATTTACCAATAATGTCACTGTGTTAATGGTAAAATCCAATAATAACTGTTCTTGAACTCCATAAAAATGTTTCCTCATCAAATGATTGCTATAATTGTAAGTGATAATTAGAATGTGCTGCAACACTGCGCAAAAAAGCAGGGACAATGGCGCCCAGATAATGTTTTTTCAAAATTTTTGGGGATTTAAAAATCATGTTTAGGTACAACAATTCTTTAACCCTCTAGGTAGGTTCCTTCATCAGGTAAAAAAAATTACATGCTGCAGTAGCATAAAACAATTTTTAAATACAACTCTTAAATACAATTTTCTGATACCAGAGTACCCCTTTAAAAGGAATTGAGCGGAGAGAATAACAACAAATAAGGAAACAAGCATCATAATATACCAGATAATAGTGAAGTGTACCAACACCACAATTATATTAAATATATTATGTATCACTTGAAGGGGAATGTAGAAACTAAGTTGAGTTAGCAAAGACTAGGGCAGTGTTAGGTATGTATCTAAATACTGTAGGTTATATTAAACTGCTTTGAACTGTGTTTACGCAGTGTACTGTTGCACCACTGTTATCGCACTGTTATCGAGTTATTTTAGCAAAAGCTATGTACTTTCACAACAGTACAGCAACGAAGCAGCAGCATACATGTATGTGAAGACATCTTTGGGACACTTAGTCCTAAGACAGCATCTACCATGTAATTAGCCTTTCTGATGGAGGTTAACTGATAATATAGCTGATATATATATATATATATATATATATATATATATATATATATATAAAAGAAAAAAATGGCAGCACATATATGACTCTGTTCACACTGCAGGTTGCATGCTGCTAGTCACTTAAGTACAGACAAAAAAAACCAGAAGGTGCAACAGCAACCGACAGGTGCAGGGGCTCACCGTATAAACTTCTCCCAGTGTACACACCGTAAACACCTGCTCTGTAGATCTTAAAAACTATTTGATCAAACAGAGTGTACCATGTTGCCACGTCAAGGCGTCCTCGAGACATGGTCCCTGGCCTGAATAAGCCTACAACTGGGCAGATAGGAGCCAAATTATCTCTTTTTATAGCACCCTTGGGACATGGATGGAGGGCAGGCCAACAGGAGGTAGCCACACACTCCAAATTCAACAGAAAAAAGAAAAAAATTGTCAGCACATTTATGACTCTGTTCACACTGCAGGTTGCACGCTGCTTGTGGCCTAAGTACTCGAGACATGGCCTAAGTCCTCGAGACATGGCCCCTACTGGGCTGAATAAGCCTACAACTGGGCAGATAGGAGCCAAATGATCTCTTTTTATAGCACCCTTGGGACATGTGTGGAGTGCAAGCCAACAGGAGGTATGTGGGGTGTGTGGCTACCATGTCTCGAGGACGCCTTAACGTGGCAACATGGTACACTCTGTTTGATCAAATAGTTTGCTAAGATCCTCACTTTTTAATATCTACAGAGCAGGTGTTTATGGTGTGTACGCTAGGAGGAGTATATACGGTGAGCCCCTGCACCTGTCGGTTGCTGTTGCACTTTCTGTTTTTTGGTTTTTATATATTTATATATATATGTATATATATATATATATATATATATATATATATATATATATATATATATATAGTACATACATACAACCACCCCCCCAGAAATGAAATGCATTGATACAGACAGAAACTATGCCAATTATTATACTCGAAACTATTATACTTTTATACATTATGCATTTAGTTTGCAGAGTATTTATTGAATTAAACATGACAAGAAAAAATGGTAATTGCCAAGGAACAAGAAATGTGCAAGAAAACATATAAATTAGTATATTATGTAATCTAACACATTGGTTGAAATAATCATCATGGTATGGATTAGAAATAAACAAGGAGAAGTAAAGATTCAGAATGAACAAAAAAGGGGGAAAGGCTATGTTCACACAATGTCCGTCATTTTGAGGATAAAATAATGGACGTCATTTAGCTGTCTGGCCTTCCCTTGATGGCTGTTGGTACATTATACTAGTTTTGATTACTAATTGGCTTTTGGGTGTGGCTTAATTATAAAGTCCATTGAATTTAATAGTAAAAACGGAGAAAGAACAGTGAGAAAAGAAAAACTAAGTGACCAGATAATAAAAAACGTCTGCTGTTTCCAAAAGACGTCCGAAAATAATGATCATGATCATTATTTAGTCGTTCGCAGTAAAAACATTTGTTATTCAATTATAATGTGAGGTGTGAAATCTAATTATTTATGGTATAGAATAAATAATTCCTAAAATTAGAGGAGGCGATACAGAAAAATATTTAAGAAATTGGGAGGTATATTGGCAATACATGTTAGGTACCAGAACACCCTACCGGATGAATATACATCGAGAGCTAATGTATCATTATTAAATACATTTTTTATTAGTTAGATTTTGGTCCAAACTTTGCTATTTTTCATACATATATCATAAGTATTAGTAAGTGTTGTCTATTCATATACCTTAGGCTGTGATTATGCATACTCATTTATACACCAAAATCGTAATTTACAACATATGCTTTATAACATAGTGATTAAACTTATTCACACTTGGCGTTTATTGCACATGTTCCCTTTCACATGCCTGATAGTTACATTACATGTATTTATTGGTTATTAATATACATCACGGTATCTCCATGAATCTGTCATTCAGTGGTACATTTTGTTTCATGCCTTGGCATTGTTTCCACATATAAAAAATATCTTCAATTATGTAGTTGGGAAACAATCCCTTTTCCCACAATTTACATGTCCACGAACAGAATAGTTCATATGGGTCTCACATTATGGTATGCATAGTTCATAAACAGGGCCGGCTCCAGCTTTTTGTGGGCCCTTGGGCGACAGAGCCTCGGCGGGCC
The DNA here is from genome assembly GCF_027789765.1 of Dendropsophus ebraccatus. Classification (NCBI taxonomy): domain Eukaryota; kingdom Metazoa; phylum Chordata; class Amphibia; order Anura; family Hylidae; genus Dendropsophus; species Dendropsophus ebraccatus. Next base: position 71,328,699 of record NC_091462.1, on the reverse strand, counting down.
CCTTTGAGGAGCAAATCATGGAGAGACAGGCGAGGAAAGATTTGCAGCAGAAGAAACATGCGGCTGCTGCGTATCTTTCTCCTCCTGTATCTCCTGATCTCTGCAGTAGTCAGGACTCTGGAGGAGTCAGACCCAGTCACAGGATTATATATATATATCATGCTGGTGCTGCTAGTTCTCTAGTATACAGCTCCTTCTGTGTGTGTGTGTGTGTGTGTGTGTATATATATACATACACACACAGAGCAGGAGCTGTATACTAGAGAACTAGCAGCACCAGCATTATATATATATATATATATATATATATATATATATTTATTTATTTATAATATGAACATGGTGAGACCTCTAGTTCTACTATATACAGGCCTTGCAGTGATATACAGTGTGTGTATATATATATATATATATATATATATATATATATACACACACACACACACACACACACACTGTATATCACTGCAGGGCCTGAATATAGGAGAACTAGAGGTCTCACCATGTTCATATGATAGATAGGAGATAGGGAAATAGATAGATAGATAGATAGATAGATAGATAGATAGATAGATAGATAGATAGATAGGGAAATAGATAGATAGATAGATATATAGATAGGAGATAGGGAAATAGATAGATAGATAGATAGATAGATAGATAGATAGATAGATAGGAGATAGATAGATAGATAGATAGATAGATAGATAGATAGATAGGAGATAGATAGATAGATAGATAGATAGATAGATAGATAGGAGATAGATAGATAGATAGATAGATAGATAGATAGGAGATAGATAGATAGATAGATAGATAGATAGATAGATAGATAGATAGGAGATAGATAGATAGATAGATAGATAGGAGATAGATAGATAGATAGATAGATAGATAGATAGATAGATAGTAGATAGATAGATAGATAGATAGATAGATAGATAGGAGATAGATAGATAGGAGATAGATAGATAGATAGATAGATAGATAGATAGATAGGAGATAGATAGATAGGAGATAGATAGATAGATAGGAGATAGATAGATATGAGATAGATAGATAGATAGATAGATAGATAGATAGATAGATAGATAGATAGATAGATAGATAGATAGGAGATAGATAGATAGGAGATAGATAGATAGGAGATAGATAGATAGATAGATAGATAGATAGGAGATAGGGAAATAGATAGATAGATAGATAGATAGATAGATAGATAGGAGATAGATAGATAGATAGATAGGAGATAGATAGGAGATAGATAGATACAGATATCTAGTTGTTTTGTGTATAGAGGTCCTGCTGTAATATATATATATATATATATATATCCTGCTGTAATAGATATAGATATATTACAGCAGGACCTCTATACACAAAACAAGTAGAAGAACCAGCACATACAGGACACTTAGTTTGCAGAGCCTACCTGCTGCCCTCTATCAGGTCATGTGTCCGATCACATGACCCGTGACATCATCAAAGGTCCTTCAGACTCAAAGGTCCTCTTTCCTACTCGGCTGTAGGGAAGATTTGTGATGGAAGACAGGTGCTCGGGGGCCCCAGTATGGATCGGCGGGCCCCTAACTGTCACATGCGGCCTCTAGGGGCCCAGTCCCCTTTGTTACTACACTTTTTTTTCTTTTTTTACTAACAAAAAAAATGTAGTAACAAACGGGAGTGGGCCCCTAGAGGAGCTGGGGGCCCCGGCATTTGCCCTACTTAGCAGGGTGCTGACGCCGGCCCTGTTCATAAATAGTGTAAATTATATATATATATATATATATATATATATATATATATATATATAAATATATATATATTACTTTTGCAATAACGGCTGAATAATTGCAGCTACAATAGTAGGAGTCTCATAGGGTATAGTTTTGTTTAGTTGCAGTTGCTATTACAATGAAAAAAGTGAAAAAAATAAAAGTGCAAAATAGTGAAAAGAAATTAGCCAAGGTGTAAGTGATTACATGGGAGATAGGACACAAAGTTCCTTGGACCCAGTAGGGTGGAAAACAGAAATTTGAAAGTGGAAACAGCAGCAGTAATAGTACTGTATTGGACCCAGTGTGGTGGAGAACAGACAAGTGACGGAGGAGGCAGTAGCACTTGATTGCACCCAGCCCAGTATGGTTGAAAAGAGACTATTGGAGGAGGTGTCACTACTTGATTGCACCCAGGCCAGTATGATTGAGAACAGACTATTTGAGGAGGAGGAGGAGGAGGCAGTACCTGATTGCACCCAGGCCAGTATGATTGAGAACAGACTATTCATGGAGGAGGAGGATGATGTTCAGCTCTGGAGTGGTGGCCTGGGAATCACTGATTATGTTGTTCACCGGACTTTCAAGAACATGGATGAGTGGGATGATGTCGATGATGTCTGCTCACAGAGTCGCGTCCTCAAAAGGGATCAACAATTGGCAGGGCACGTTCGAAGACCCCTGTGCATTATGAGTTTTATCACATGTGCTATACAAGGTGTATGACGCAGCCCCCCTCTGCTGCACTGCAGAAAAAAGGTTCCTCCCTTTGTAGGCTACAACATTTCCCACCGTTAGTTGACCTGGGGTCAGCCATTCATATATCTCCTCCCTGATGGTCCGAAGGAGCTCCTGCCCACTGTGGCCCGTTTACCCAGGCTCACAAAATGGAGGACAGCCTGAGAGCGCCGGGCCTGACATTGTTGGTAAGACACCAGGGCAGGTTGGACTACAGTCAAAGCGGTGGATGGTTGAAAGCTCGTGGAGGCAGAACTTTTGCATAACTGACAGTGGCAAGAATGGGCTAACTTTCTGGTGGTTTTCTGGGGGAATGTTGACCCAATGGGCACTAACCGACATGTACTGCCCTTGGCCATAATTAAAGGACCAGACATCTGCACTGGGGTGCATGGTTTTAGACACCAAGAATCCCAATGAGTCGCCAACATTTTTCTACACAACTATGCAGTAATGGTACAGCCGATGGGACTTTTTTTTTCTCGGACAGTGATGGGACTTTTTTGGACATTTTTTTTTTTTTATAAACTTTTTGTTGCGGCTAAACGGGGTTGTCCTATTTTTTTAACCTTAGTGTAAAGATATGAACTGATTTTCCCTTAATAAATTCGATAAGCTTCAACACTGAAGTTGTTTTCATGTGTCTTGGTTAATACTCACAGACAGCTGTCACATTACATTTTTGATTAGGCAGCACCCATGTATATCTGAGGAGACTAATTTAAGGTCTCACCCTAACAGGGGTGACGTCACACATTCACAGAAATAAAGGATACAAGGGATTATAGGAGTAATTTTCCCTTGTATCCTGGTCTATTCTGTGAAAAAAGTACAATTTTGCGTCCCCGTTGTTATTTTTACCAGATTCATAGCAAACTTTCTCAAAGCTCAGTTCGGTGGCGAACCGATCTTTTTGCAAAGTTCGTAACAAATCTCGTTTGTTACGGTTTGGTTCGCTCATCCCTAATATATATATCGTGTGTACTTTATAATGTTTATTGTGGTGATCTCAAGACTTTGTACCTATCTTTATTATTTAAATCTTTGTAACTGCAGCATTCATATTGGTTCTTTTAATTTGTATTCTCATGCACCTGTAATGTACACCTGTGAAGGTAATTATTTAAGAGAGCTTTTCACAGTGGAATCTTGGGTGAACAAGAGCACGCATGTGCCTGAAATGCGTCTTGTGGGGTCACTGCACTTAGGTGTTCCGACGTTTATGTGGCATTCAAAAAAAAGTATACTTCTCTGCTTAAGTGCTGGACTGCCGACTTTTCTTCCAAGGATCCAATGCATTGTGTGCATTGGACGTCTGTCTTCCCATTGACTTAAAAGCATTGCCATTGCAGTCAGTTAAATCGCGGTAAAAACTGACATTTTTTTAAATATCAAAATCAGCCGCCTTTTCTCTATTTTTGACGTTTTGTGAACATAGCCAAAGGGAGATTTGTACTTTGCAAATTCTGATTGTAAGATCATCTTAGATACTTTCCAGACTTACTATCAGAGAGGCTATGTTCACACAACGTCAAAAATAGAGAAAAGGCAGACGATTTTGATATTTAAAAAAAATGTCCGTTATTGCCGTAATTTAACTGACTGCAATGGCAATGCACTGAAGTCAATGGAAAGATGGACATCCAATGCACACAATGTATTGAATAACGGACATTTTTACCAAAGACTTCGAAATAATGAACATGATCATTATTTTTGGACGTCTTTTGTAAACAGCGGACGTTCTTTAATAGTTGTTCACACACAGTTTTTCTTTTATCACTGTTCTTTCTCCGTTTTTACTATTAAATTCAATGGACTTTTCAATTAGGACACACCCAAAGGGTAATTACTAATCCCAAACTAGAATAATGTACCAACAGCCATTATTGCACTAAGGGAAGGCAAGGCTGCTAAATGACGTCTGTTGCTTTAGGCTCAAAATGACGGACATTATTTAAAACAGAGCTGAAAAAACATTGTGTAAACATAGCCTTACCAAACTTTTGATTCTTCCTTATCAGACTATATAAGTCTGTGTTAACACATTGTATTTTTGTTGTGTTTCTGCAATAGAAATAGTGCTATTTTTCCACAAATTGTGCAACTGTGATTTCTCCAACACTATATCATGGCAGAAAGGCATAAAAGACACCATAGTCTAATGTGTATTTATTTGTTAACCATACCTAATTTACCACATACTATATACTCGTACCCAAACAATAAAAAATAACTAGCCATGTGGAAGGCAGGATTCGAGGCGGGATTACAGCAAGGAGGGAAGTTATTACAGCCCGTAACCGTGACTAGTTGAGGGAGAGATGCCACCCATATGACTAGTTTGCGCTGACTCACATAGAGCGCAGGAAGGAAAAAACTACATTATCAGGGAGACTGGCAATGGCAAACAAGCAGTTAACATAGTAGGAGACACTGCAGCATTCTTTAAAGCATCATTATTGTAACTTAGAACCTTAAATCTTCATGATTGATTCCCTTTAATCTTCAAAGGTGACAAACATTCTTTAGGATAAAAGCAGTTAATCTGTGGAACAGTCTACCTCCGGAACTAATATAGAGCATGCAGGAAATATAGAGCATGCAGCTGACAATAAATTTTGCCACTGCCAGAGGAAAGAGATATCTAAATATGGACCCTATTACATGGAGCAATAGTGAAAACGACCATTGACTGGTCATGCCTCTTGGAGCAGCGTACAAATCATTGGCCGCTGACCACGCATTGCTACATGTAGTAGTGATGTGTGCCTGGCAACTGTTAAAAAAAATAGTAAACTTTTTCTATACTTCTCCATGCTCCACGGTGTTCTTCTCACTTCTGCCTGTTCATTGTCGCTGCTAAATCTGTTACATCGGTCTTTAAAGTGACAGACCGCTAAGCCAATCATTGGCCACAGTGCTGTCCCATCTCAGCCAGAAACCAGCTCTAAAGTTCCAGCGGCAGTGGCGAGCAGGCAGAAGTGAGAACACTGGGGAGTGTAGAGAGGTAATGTATGTACTCTATTATTTAATATATCATCACCCTTGCTGCATGATTATTGAGCCGTGTAATGGACTTGTTAAGCGAGCACCAATCTTGCAGATCGGCACTCTCTTTCGGAATATTGGGCCGAATAAGAAGGCCATATGCCAAGCTGAGAGACAATTTTATTAAGAAGTAGAAAATAATAACATGAATAATGCATTTCAGGATGCTAATCTCCCTTTATGAGATCCAATAAGTGAATCTGATAAAGGGAAATTAGCATTAGAAAATTTGGGGTGAGAATCCTCACATGTAGGCCTTTGGGACTATTACTATAAGTAAATGGCTAAAGCTAGGGATAGATTCGAAAGGGATCTGGCTACAAAAAGTTGCCTGTGTAACTTGCATATCCTAATTCAGTCCTGTCAGCGGTTTTAATCAAGCAACTTTAATTATAGAAGATTTCACCTTTAAGTCACTGGATGTAACTGCACTGTAATCACAATGGATATTAAGAGTTTTCACACCTCTGTTATAATGTTTTAATGCCAGGTAAACCACATAAAACAACAGACCAAGAAGAATCATTATAGCACTTTTTTTGTTGTGATGCAAAACCTAACTAGTAAATAGGGCACTGAACAGTCATTTATTTAAAAAAAAAAATTGTATATATTATTTCTAGGGCTGTATTATAGTACAAATGAGAGAGAATATGGCTGAGAATAGCCTACCCACACAGACTGCATTTCCACCTTCTTACAAAGCCATTATATGCAAAGCCATTATAAACCATTGTTACAAATATCTACACTTGCAAACACACATTGTGTTCATGTCATAAAGAAAGGGATCTTCTGCCCATCATCAACTTATTGCTGAATATGAAAATGGAAAAGCTCAGTGGGAATTTGATATACAGTAATTTATTTTCTGATCTTAAATAGTTCAGGTAAATTGCTAAGGCCATTGTTGCTCTCTCCTGAGTATAATGTATTCCTCTGTAAATGCCAACACAGGGAGTACAAGCGTGTGCTCACATTTACAGTTTATTTATTCCATCCAGATTAAATTATTAGGACAGATATACAGCAATTTCAATTTAAATGCTGGAAGGCAAACTGGACAGCTATTGTCGCACTTTCATCCGCCAGGAAACTGAAGTCATTTATTATAGAAATGAACCATACATTTGTTTACAACCTTCCAATTCATTAACAAATAGAAGGAAGAAATAGAGACGTATGAGGCCATTTGTAAGCTAATATAGTTTTAAAATGTCTACCGATCCTTACTGAGAACTTAATGTTAGATTATAAATAAGTCGCATCTCTGTACAGGTGACTGAACCTAATTTTACACAGGAAAAACAAAAGAGAAGAAGCAATTAAAACATCTAATACATGTAATCACATAGACTTTGGCAGGATAGAGGTTTTTTTTAAACTTTGTTTCATTTTCTCAGAAATAAATAATTCTTTGAACTAACATCAAAAAGTTTAACAGATTTTCTTCTGTATCTTCTGTAGAAATAGCTTCTTTATATTGCCAGGAATACTAATTGTCATGTTGAGGTTGCAATAATTATGTAATAATATTTTCTTCGCCCTTTTGTAAATCCTTATTATTGTCAATGAGTATATATATTTATATATATATATATATATATATATATATATATATATGTGGCCCTGTGAAGGTGGCCATAAAGGGGTTATTACTTTGGGTAAAAGAACATTGTATACCTTAAAATGGCTTCGGCCTTGTAACTGCTTCTAGAAGAAGGAAAGGAATGCTGGCAGCACGCCTGTGAGAAAAACATCATGAACCTACATCATAGTCATAATACAAAGCTAGGAAAATACACTTATCTATAAACAATTTATGGTAAACATCAAGTTGTGCCAGCCTGACTGCGCAGTAGAGGAAGCCAATGACCATTTATGGACTGACCAATCAGAGTGTGACATGTATGTGTCTTGTGACTTGAAACCTCACCTGTATTAAAAGCTTATATATATTTCTTGTGAAACCAAATAAAGCGTGAGTGCGCACTCCTAAACTCAGCTGAGTGAGGAGGTTATACCGTCTTTTTGCCTGGTGTCATGTCGCTAGCGCTCAGCTTACTTAATTTGGACAGGGATAGTCACTTAGGAACAAGGGAGATGAAAAGCAGATCTCACCTTGACATATATGTATACATTTATAGCCTTGGAAGGCACAAAATGAAATACAACTGTAATTTTGAGTGAAAGGCTATGGTCATACAATGTTTTTTGCTCTCCGTAAAAAACGACATCCATTATTTTGAGTTCATTTCGTTGTTTGGCTGCCTGTCAGCGCAGTATTTGCTGTTGGTACATTATTCTAGTTTAGGTGGACTAATTGGCTTTTGGGTGTGTTTTAATTGAAAAGTATATTGAATTTAGAGGAGAAATCATTTTAAAAAATTGCAGCCAGCAGGGCCAGGGGGGAACGTAATATCCTAATTAACCCCCTCCATCTCCCCAACCCCAGTGCCTGTGATGAGCGAAGGGACCAGCCTTGGGACCCCTGCCGGAAGGTATTGTCCCCCGAGTTGTGATGATGTCACAACATGGGGCAAAATGCCTGTCCCGCCTGATGGACAGCCTTCTCAGCCTATCAGTGACTGGAGCGGCATCCCGCCTCAGTCGCTGACTGGCTGAGCAGCAAGTCTATCGGCTGGGTCATGACATGTGCAACACCAGAGATCTTGGAGCCCGGTTGGGGTCCTGGAGCTGCAACCCAGGGGCACAGGGAGAGATGAGTTAATATTCTGTTACTTTCCCCCGTGCCCCTTCCTTTAAAAACAAAAAAACAACAAAAAAAAAAAAACGGGGAGGCCGGTAAATAACAAATATGTTTGTTATTTGGACGGTTGTAATAAATTTTGGGGGACTTTAGCATTTGGTACTGACACTTGTACGGATTTTGGGAGTTCTGTCTATTGAGTTTTCTGCTCCTGTTGTTGTCAGATAATAATTTTAGTCAGTGTTGTCCCATTGTGTTCATTGTCTGCACAATACAGTATATGAGCCAAACTGCAGGACTATTACTACCTGCAAAACCTCTGGCATTTGACATGAGCTTTCATGAATTTCTTGTATAACTACTGAGTGGTTTCTCTGTTCTATTCAGCAATAGGTCATAGGAGTGTCTCAATGCTTTATGCCATTGTTAGGTTCTAGGAAAGGTGACTCTGATTATCAGGATCAATGCCCAGCTCTCTCTTTTAGGCTATGTTCACACTGCGTATGATTCCGGCCATAGTGTGAACCGCGAATATACACACATAGTTTTGAGGTTGATGCGTTCACTTGAAAGTATACGATATATGCCCGCACAATGCACACTACGTATGAGCTTACGGCCGGATCATATGCGGCGCCGTGAAAAATGAACATGACCATTTTTTGAGGACAGAAATGTTGAAACTCACGGCCATGGATTTACATGCAGTCCCGTACGGAGTACTTATTTCAGCCAAATTGAACTTGATTTTTCAATCCAAAAGGTTCTGTGTGGTTTACGGGGCTGGGCGAAGATTTCCAAGTAAATGACCTGCCTCAGATCGCTTTGAAACAAGCTAGGGAAGCTTAACTGTACTACGGGCGTATGTTCCCGGTTCGTACGCATCCGGCCGCATGTACGGCGGCGTACGAAATGTGGCTGGACTCGTACGCAGTGTGAACATAGCCTTAGATAGATAAAAGAGAAAGCTAGGCATTGATCCTAATAGACATCTAACCTGATGGATCCATGACAGACATGGCATGGCAGTGTTGATTTTAGGGTGGGTTCATAAATAGGATTTTGGAGTTTTGTCACTAATAAAAATTAACAGCTTCCATTCCAGGCGCAACGCCAATGACCGAATTTGAAATTTGATATTTTTTAAAATATTCATTATGCGGTTCTGAAACTTGTGGTTTATTGACTTTTCCTAATTTGAGGGTTTCTTACTAATAGCAGTTTTTATTTATTTATTTTTTTGTTTACTTTTTGCTCCACGTCTTTTTTTACACTTGTACTGTTTGGTCAAAAATGACCGATAGCCTTTTATACTAATCCCCAGCCATTTTTTGAAAGAAAAAAAAAAAAAAAAAAAAAAAGCAGTTATAATCTCATTTTCGTCTATATAGTTAATCTACTACTATTTATCAGTTTATCTAGGTCCTTTTGGTCCATGCAGAGTTACGCATACATACATTTTATATAATGCTGGTGAAAATGTGACTATAGATGAACAACTGGTGTCATTCAGAGGTAGGTACCCATTCAGACAGTATATTCTAAGTAAGCCAGCAAACTATGGCATCAAAATATGCGACAGCAAAAGTTCTTACACTGTAAATGCTCGGATATACAAAGGAATTAAAACCTGGAGAAAGAGCTGAAAAAAAAATCAAGGTATGCGAGTAGTTTTGGAGTTGACACATGGGCTTAAAGGACAAAATGTTACATGTGACAATTTTTTCACATCACACCAACTGGGGCAGATGTTGCTGAAAAGAAAAACGACCATGCTGGGTACTGTTAGAAAAAATAAGGCAGAACTGCTGCAAGGTATCCTCAGTAAGAGAGACATTTATAGTTCTACATTTTATTATACAACAGTAGTTTCTTACGTTCCCAAAAAACACAAACGTGTCATTCTGATGAGCACAGTGCACCATGATAATGCAATCCGCAACCGAGACGACAGAAAGCCAGACGGGATTTTACATTACAATGCCACAAAAGGGGCAGTTGATACTCTAGATCAACCCATAGGCACTTACATCTGTAAACGCAAAACTAATCGGTGGCCAACGGTTGTTTTTTTTAATAACATTCTTGATGTTTACACACAGTATAATAATGCAAAAGAAATTCAAATAAAACATTTAAATTAGTTAAAAATCCAGACTTTAATAGGCCCGGTCAAAAATGACTAGAACATTATATGTGTATAGTAGAACCGAACAGAACAGCAGGGGTATCAAGCCTGAAAGTGTAATTGGAGAAACATTTTACACACCAATACGATATAAGAATAGTATCTTTGCATTCTAATATATTTTATACAGTATAATAGGCTTTGGCGTCAGAAGTTACATATCAAAACTGCTGGTGTTAGGTTCCCTTTAAATTAAAATCAATTGCTGCCAGGAATGGCCCCAAGTATATGTCCTATTGGTAAGGAACATAACTGGCCTCAGTCATGGACACCGTTTGACAGCAAGCAGGACGGACTTATGCATATGCTCTTTTGATGTATACGAGAATATTAGCCCAAACATGTGGCATAGAAATTTAGGCAATATCTTACTGTATAACTGAACCTTTATTTTTAGTAAAGGGGTATTCTACCCAGGCTATTTAAAATATATATTTTTTTTTTTTTCCAAAGCCCTCCTATTTTATTCACTGGCCCTCCATGAGCAATTTGAAAGCTTTCCCCCTTTTCTAGGAAGATGGAAGTTTTTCAGATTAATTTACACAGTATATTTCAAAATGGCACCAGCCGGGAAACTACAGCTCCCAGCATGCTTTGCACCCCCTCCTTCAGATTGTGCTCCCCTCCTCCCTTTCATAACGCTTCATCTCCTCCTCCTTGGCCTATTGACTATGCATCCTCCACTGCATGTCCCTGCAGGATACATGTTAGTGGTAAGGAGGGGGAGCACAGATAACAGAGATACAGGGGATGGAGCACCCTGGATCAAGTCTCCCACGTCTCAAATAGGTGGTATACACTATTGTAAGGGAACGGCTCACTGACAAGAAGAGTGATCTCAGTGGGTAACCTGTCCTCCATCTCTTCAGTGGGCAGGGTCATAATCACTAACCCAGCCCATTGAAAAGATGGAGGACACGTGATCTATGTCTCAGAAGGTGGGGGCCAGGAGGAAGGAGCAAGATGAAGTTAACTCTGTTTACCTCATTTTTTGCTTCCACAGAGTCTGTAGAAAAAAAAACAAAATGACTCAAAAAATGCAATTACTTGCTTTGACCAATATATGCAGCTATGGGTGGGCTATTTAATATTGTGAAAAAGATTTTGGATGTAATACCCCTTTAACATGGCAACAAATATGGATATAGCTCTACTTTCAGTTGTTGTTCTGCTGCTAATAACACCATGGCTGCCTCCTAGTCTATAGTCCTTGCACTTGTTGGCACTGGAACCTATCAATTTGGGGAAAAGAAAAAAAAAGGCTTCATGGTTTATTTTTTACTGGAATGAAATTCAGCACTTTCTGCCTGCTGCCTAATGATTGTCATAGAGTCATGATGCACTCCTGTCATTTCTTCCATTTTCTTAGCCTCAATAAAATCAATCAGCCAAGGATAACACAGCTTAAGTACTGTATATCAACTTAACAGCACTGCATCAATTAAAAAAAGACATTACATTTGATGCCAACACTAATGCACAGAAAAGAAGATGTACTATTCGATTACAAGGCTGCTATTCTGCTATGTTAATACACTGTTCACTAAAGCGCTGAATGACAAAAGATTATAGGTTACAGCTTCAAAGAAACTCATCATTTATTTTACGTTTCTTATGTAACTCCTAAATATATGGAACTTTCATGATGTCCTGTACAATAAAGTACAAGACTCAAGTGTGCTGACCTGGAAAGAGATCTTATTACGAACAAAATGGGCTGAAGCTTTCTGTTCAGAGAACAATTTGAAGTTCTAGTCCATCTAGTTCTCATCTCAATCAATTCAGCCAACCTCTCAGTTAACACTTCTTTTTCTTTAACCATGGGTGGATTTTAGAGGGGGCAATTTCTTATCTTTATTCAGCCTTTATCTATAAGATTTAGCTAACATATAATAGCAGGTGACATCTAATCTTCTCCCCAGGGCTCCCCTTTATATCTGAGAACTGCTGCAATGGGTTCTGATACCGCCTATCAACAAAACGTTGTGCGGAGTACAACATGCTGTTTACTGGACAGTGTCATTTCTTATTGCCACAGCTATTGAAGCTGCAGGGGATCCAAGGAGCAAGAAGGGAAGGAATTGTATAAACTTACTAAAATCTTCACTCCTATTGGCTTTTGATGTATTATGGCATCACTTATTTTAGTGCATATTCATAATTTCCAGCTTGAAAATTGATTCAATATAGACTTGCTACTATATAGAAAAAGACAATGGAGTTATATTCAAGAACATTATGTAATGATTTGAAAAATCTAACAGATCATATAGACTAGGCAGCTTTATATGATTAATATATACAAGTAATACATTTCATGGAAAAATCTAAAGTTTTTAGGATTGGCTAAATAAAGACCAAAAATGAATTTTTTACACACACAGGCTGATTTAATTAATTACTCCTAGTTTTTATGAAAATATTATGTTTAATAGCTTACATGCCCAAGAATGCAATTATTATCTTAGATCTTTTTGAAGAAATACAATATTAACACACAATAGGTTTCAATAAATTTGGGAGATCAGGACTTCTTTTTAAATTAAAATATCTAACCCCTTACTGGTTTCTCTGTCTCTTGGTGAGATGCTAGAACTGTCAATCGTAGCTAAAAAAGGCTGGCACCTACCCAGACACACCTCTGCCTCCCAGACATTTGCTGTGGTTGGAATATTTAACTATGTTTTTCTCCATAATGCAGGTTGCATGATGATCAAAACAGAATTTATTGCTATATTATCTTAGATATACTTTAGTTTAAAGAAGGGACCAATAGATTATCACAGAAAAAAGCTATACAAGACATATACAGTATGGAGATACTGATAAACATAATAAAGGCTAAGGTTTAAAGCTTCTGCCACTCATGCTTCTTTTGTAGTTTTGTAGGTGTATTCTAGGTGTCTTGTGACTTCTGTTCCACATAAATAAATGATCTTTGGGACTGAGCCACCGCCAATACACCAAACTACCTTACATATCTAAAAATTAGAGATAAGTGAATCACTCAGGAATTTGTTTTGAGAAGTTCACAAATATTTTCATGAACTCGGGAATATCTGCGAATCGAATACAAACGAATGTCATTAAAACAGGCAAATGATAGTAGCTACAATAGTGGGACTATTACAGAGTAGAGTTTTTTTTCAACAGCTGTTGCAGTGACAGTGTCAAAATTGGAAAATGTAAATTGTTTAAAAATTCCATTGCGGCCACCATGTTTAGCGAATTTGAGAATCAAATTTAATCCCCGATTCGCTGTGATTCGGAATTCAGAAATTCCTGAAAACTGAGCTGAGGATCAAGGTAAAAAAAAATATTATCTTGATTCTCAGCTCCCCGTGTGCTACATGGATATAGGAGCTGTTAGTTTTCCTTAAAAATGCACCAAGAATTCATAAAATAGCAGTTTCTCAGAGGTGCTTCAGAGCTGCTAGAGACTCAAAACTAGTACTGATAAACTTGTAGAATTAAATAAAACATGAGAAGAACATTAGCTTTAGTCTTTAAATATTCAGCAAACGGACCAGAAATGAAGAGCGCATCAGGGAATAAAACTGTTTTTTTTTTTTTTGGAATTTCATTACCATTATAGTGTTAATGCGATTTAAGAAAAAAAAGTCACATAGCCATTTACAAAATTTAGATTAGTCAGAATCTGAGTACTATGAGCCCCACCAATCTCTAGATATAGCCTACTCACCGTTTGATTCAACTCCGTTATAAGTCTGTGAAGCCTTTATACTAGTTTGTACTTGTACTTGTACTACTAGAGCTCCAATTAAATGGTTAACTCCTATGGCTTCCAATAGAGGAACCCTTGATGCTTAATATAAATTATTTTATTATTCAATGTTATTATTCAATGCAATGTGTAAATACTATGCATGAAGCTCTAAGGGTTCCTCTGTAGGAAGACTTTTTATATTGAACTCTAAAGTAGGGCATTTATCATGCAGCGCCCCAGACACAGGCGATAAAAAGACATTTTTGTATTGCAGCTGTGCTCAGAGATGGCATGGCTTCTGCAAATAAGACATTTGATCCTATACAACATGTTGTAAAAGCTGTAGAAATGCGTTGTTTGTTTTCCCACCATAATAGGTAAAAAATAATAATTAAAAAAAGTGTTTAAAAATGTCAATAGCCTTTAACATGCACAGTTTAAAATATCTTTACATTGTAACCTAGCTCCCCTCAGTCCTGGCAGCATATGAGCTTATTCATCTGTCCAGATAGGTGTGGTGTTGTACAGAGGCCATTATAGCTGCAATGTCTGTGGCGGGATGCAAACCAAAGCCAGAAGTCTAGGGATGGCAGAATTAGTGTTACTGGACCACTAGGTCCCTTTATACAGGTTTTGGTGTTGTGGCAATGGCACAGGTAGCAAGTGAAGGATCACGGAGGGTCTGACCTCCGTACCCCCGCAGTCTCCATATCGGGACCCTGGCTTTTTATGATTACAATAGTGGGTACGACCTGAGACCCGCGGCTCTATTCATTCCTATGGTGCCGCCAGAAACAGCCGAGTGATCCAGAAAGAACTTACTTGGATCTTTCTGGTGGCTCCATAGGAATGAATAGAGCTGTGGTCACATATCGTACCCATGGCTGTATTCATAACAAAGAAGCTGGGGCCCGATATGGAGATCGCCGGGGGATACAGAGGTCGGACCCTCCATGATCTCTCACTTGTCCCCTATCCTGTGAAAAGAAGATGAGTTAATTTTGCCTGAACTTTACGGTTAGGGGCGTTCACAAATTCCCTTATATACTTTAATCTGAAATGTATACTAACTCCTGATGTTAGATTTAATTGTGCTGAAAAGCAGAGGATCTTTGTTTAGCATGTGGATAAGGGGCCATGTCTGTTTCTGTTTTTATAACATTTAATTTGATACTGTTTTAAGTAACATATGCACAACAAACCTGCACCAACTCATGCACCAGTATATCCACAATGTATGAAGATACAAGTAAATCAACACAAATTACACTAGGATATGTTACTGTGGAGGTGAAGGCTGCAGGTAACCCTATATTCATAAATATGGGATATGAAGCTGGAAATGTCACCATTACTTCAGGCTACTCTTCAGCTACAGTAGATACAATGAAGTGCTATCATGTCAAGACCTCTCTTATACTGTCAAACAATGACTTTTAGCTGCTGTCATTTACTCTCATGCTGCAATCTCCTTTACTTGTAATGCTATGAAGAATCATTTATTTATCAAAATAAAGTACATAATGCAAATGTAGGCTCCCACCTGTAATACAATTCATCATCCGGTTACCTTCTGCAGCTGTGTGAGGTCAGCAGTCTATCATTATGGCAGAGAAATTATTGATGTTCTCTAACAAGAAAACAACAAGCGCTCTCTGAATATGCTCTTATAATCAACACTGTGATTTTATAGTACGCTGCCGCAAGCCAGCTGTCATTATCCGTGATTGCTCCCCCATAAAACACACAACCTTTTATGATCTGCAAACCAACGCATGCATCTTACACTAGATGACCCTTTGAAAAACTAAAAAAAGAAAAAAAAAAAAGATTTTAACATTGCCATTAATCCTTCTATTTCTAACATTTGCTCGCGTCAGGTACCAGAAATTCAGACATAAACCATTTGAACATGTTGTGCTCGAACATATTTTGATGTTTTTTTTTTTTTTTTTTAATACGGAATGTCATATCCCTATTCACTAATGCCATTTGCATAATTCACAAAATATACAGTTAGGTCACATGATTATGATCGGCAGCTATTATGCAGAGTAACCAGCGAATAAGGAGACCAGTGTAGTACTTGGAATATTTGGTCATGCTCCTCTAATCAATGTCAGACATTTCTATCAGTGACATGTTACATTCTTTTGCTAGATCCCAATCGACATGTATGGGTATATGTGATCTGTAAGGATGGATTCATATCCAAAAGAGATCAAAGTACCTTTCCCATTCATGAGCGGCCCCAGAGAATTCCAGGCAAACATAACACTGCCACCAGCAGCCTGTCCTCTTCCAGCAATGGTTGCACAGTGTTTGTTCACTGATATTTCTCGCCTAAAACGTCAACATCCATCCGTTTGATAAAGCAGAAAACATGACCATTAATCGCCCTAGGACAGCAATAAGTGCAGACAGCCCATCAAACACCTTATATACCCACAAAGCCATGTGATGGGGTTGCCTTTCATGGGCTAAGCTAAGCACTTGGAAAGAAGGAAGTGGTAATGTGCATAACTTGTATATATAAACACTGTTATATAAAAAGATAGGGGGGGGGGGATTTATCAAACATGGTGTAAAGTGAAACTGGCTCAGTTGCCCTAGCAACCAATCAGATTCCACTTTTCATTCCTCACAGATTTCTTGCAAAATGAAAGGTGGAATCTGATTGGTTGCTAGGGGCAACTGAGCCAGTTTCACTTTACACCATGTCTGATAAATCTTCCCATGGAATGTAAGTAGAATACACTTACCGGCATAATCTGTCCGTGCATAATGACTGTCTTCTGATTTTGTTGTTGCTGTTGTGTTTTCTACAAAAAGAATGCATGAACATTATTAGTAACTACATTAACAGGTGATAAGACACCATGCTAATATTTTACTGAAACTAACCATTTTTGTAAGTGACCTAGCAATATGTTTCTTACTAAAATGTATCTAATAATATGATTTATTTTAGATGATTTCTTATCTGATTCAACTCTTATCTGAACAGGTAACATGCAATCATACTTACGAGAAATATGTCCAGATTTATTCCAGCCACTTGCAATGATTAACCTCACGCCTTATTTATCATCAAATGATAGCTTAAGGCTATGTTCCCACTCCGTAAAAGTACGGCCATTGTTGCCATCGGCAACAACGGCCGTACTTTTTGTGGGGTGGAACAATGCCTTATTTTCAATGGGATCCCGGCCGGGGCATATACACATAGTACACGCTCCGGCCGGGATACCATGCGGGGCCGCAAATAACTGACATGTCAGTTTTCTGCGGCTGCAATTCAATGAATTGCGGCCGTAGCAAACCCTGTCAGTTCACACAGGCTCCGGCCGCTCGCTTCACTGTGTGCTATGGGAAGCTCTGATGCGGACGCGCGCTGATGCGCCCGCATCAGAGCTTTGCGGCCAGAAAGATCATACAGCCGCTCATAGAGAATGAATTGAGCGTCGGACTCACCATTCATTCTCTATGGGCATCGGACTCATCTCAGGAGCGCGCGTGCCGGGCTTCGGGTGCTGAAATCTCCGTCACAGAACCGGCTCAAGAAGTGGGACCCGACACGATCAGGTAAGTATAGGGGGCTCTAGCGGGGGGTCGGGAGCCTGTCGCCCCGGCATGGGGGGTGACAGGTCCTGTTTAAGTCTCTCTTTACTTATCAGCTACTCTATGTCCTGCAGGAAGTGGTGTATTCTTTCCAGTCTGACACAATACTCTCTGATGCCACTTCTGTCCATTACAAGAACTGTCAAGAGGAGTAGTAAATCCCCAAAGAAAGCCTCTCCTGCTCTCCAGAATGGAAAGAATACACCACTTCCTGCAGGACATACAGCAGCTGATAAGTACTGGGATCCCTGAGATTTTTTAATAGGAGTAAACTACAAATCTCTGGCACCAGTTGATTTGAAAGATTTTTATTTTTTATTTTTTTTTGCTGAACTACCCCTTTAAAGTGGATAGCCACCATTCTGTTAATTTTAGAAAATTGATGTATTAATTTGTGACTGATATCCAGTGAGTGCACAGTTTGATAATAATGCATTATGCAAATCTGTACCCCCTCCCCCCCAGATCCCCCATCCTTGTAAGCATAGGAAGAGAGGTCCAGTCGTAGAGAGGTGCCATACACGTTATTTTTCTTGCTGTAGAGGAACAAGCACAGGCTCAGTGGAGGAAGCAGAGTGACATAGTATGATTGCATGCCCATCCATAAGACACCAATTATCTCCAGTGTAAAGATATATGATTCTGCTACCCCTAGCACCCATTTAGACTTTGGATCTTATTTTTGCAAGGCCCCTTTAAAAAAGAAATGAGCAATTTAATATCTATACACAACAGCTCACTGTGCCTGCTTTTACACTGGGATAATACAGGCTATTTAACCTACTGTCAGCCCATATAACATTCCTGTAAAACTGGATTAATATTGCAAAAGAACAGATCTACTTCCTTCAGTGTATAGTGCAAAAATTCATCAAACTAAAAGTGAACCTGTCACCTGAAATTTATTACTAAAATGTTGACAGTTTTGCATAAGTCTTGCTGTTTTATGATGCCAAAAAGCTGTGGCCCAGGCACTTCTGAACAGCCTTTATGTCTTGTTACTAAATTTCTAGGTGATAGTGAGAAAAACAGGGTACAGAGCCTCTGGATACAATCCTGTAATAACAGCTGATAACAGAGAACAACTATTTATGTGAAGGTGACCATAAAGGTAATGTTACTTTGAATAAAAACATTGTAATCCTTAAAATTGCTTCAGCCTTGTAACTGCTGGAAGAAAGAAATGAGTTCTCGCAGCAGGCCTAGGAGCACAGCACCTTAAACCTAAAACACAGCCACAATACAGACGCAAGAGAGACATTGTTATATAAACAAACTTGTGTAAACAACACGTTGTACCAGCTTGACTGCGCAGGACAGGAAACTGCTGACCATCTATGGATTGACCTATCAGAATGTAATATGTATGTGTCTTGTGACTTGAAACCCCGCCTGTATTGAAAGAATATATATTTCATGTGAAACTAAATAAAGCATGAGTGTGCACTCCTAACTCAGCTGAGAGAGTAGGTTATACCGTCTTTTTGCCTGGTGTCATGTCCTTGTTGCTAGAATTTGGAGAGGGATAGTCACTTGGGGAACAAGGTGGATAAAAAGAAGATCCATACTTGACATTTACATTTAGTAACATCAAGACTATTGCTAAGTGAACTTGTCAAACGTTCTGTAAGTTCACTCATCACTAGTAAAAACCTTCCCGGGCACACAATGGATCTGTATGCTAAATATGAGGTCAAGGGATCCAGGCGTTCCAATGCCAGACAGGCTTTGATAATGGCTGCTAACAGAGGAAAATGGTAAGCAAGTGTTGTATACGTCTGGCACGGTCAGCAATTTTACAAAAACCTTCGCAAAGAGCAAGTATTTATGTGCAAAATTTGAGCACAAAGGGGAAATGTTCTTATTGTTGCCCATATTAACCAATCAGAAGTCAGCTTTCATTTCTCACTTTGCACTGGTAAAATAAATACTGAGTTATAATTACTTGCTATGAGCAACAATGAAACTCTTAGGGGGAGATTTATCAAAGGGTGTAAAATTTAGACTGGGACAAACTGGCCACAGCAACCAATTACAGCTCCTCTTTCCTTTCACCAGAGCTGGAAGCTGAGCTGTGATTGGTTGCTGTGGGCAGTTTGCACCAGTCAAAATTTTACACCCTTTGATAAATCTTCCCCTTAGAGTATGTTCCCACTGAGCAAATTCAGCGGTATTCCACCTGCCTGCCTTCTGTTTCAATGGGACAACTCGTGCGCTTGACATGTAAGTTCTTTCAGCAAAGAGTAGTGAGGCGCGCGGGCTATCTCATTCAGATGGCAGATGTGATTCCACGGCGGAGCTCTCTGGAATTCTGCCGATTTTACTGTGTGTGATCGGGCCCTTGCTATTAGACAGCTTGATAAATGTCCCCTAAACTATTCAAGCGTATGGATGCCTATAGGAAACAGGCTGTAATAATGGCTGATGACATAGAACCACAGTTTGTAAATGCTGTGTACTTCTGGGAACGTCAGAATATTTACACAAACCATCTCGGCCCCTTAAGTTTATCATGCTGGATAAACAATGTGTTTTAATAGTTAGCTATTAAGTTAGTCTTAAATGAGTTTTTTCAGGATATCATCAATGTCAGATACGGGGAAGCACTACCACATGAAACGGGGTCCAAACCAGAAACACATTTATGGGATATCCTGCTTAGGGATGGTCCGAACCTGCCAAGGTTCCGTTTCGTACGAACCTGAACTTTTGGCAATGATTCCCGCTGTCTTTTACCTCCGTGGAGAGAGTGGATACAGCCGGAGGACCGCCTGGAAAACTGGGATACAGCCTATGGCTATGGCTGTATCCCAGTTTTACAGGCGGTCCTCCAGCTGTATCCACCCTCTCCACAGAGGTGGAAGACAGCTGGAATCATTGCCGAGAGTTCAGGTTCGTACAAACCCGAACCTCGGCCGGTTGGGACCATCCCTAATCCTGTTGATATGCCAAAAATATGCAAGAGGGCCAAAAAAACATTTATAAGGTAATCTGTCAGCTCTCAGACTTGAACTGAGCAAAAGCTTCACACGCATACTTAGGCGCTCGGTACATGTGATGTGCCCTTTGTATTAAGTGCACAGGCACTAGATATGGGCAAGGGACTCAGTGTCAGGCCAAGCCCTGCACATTAATACAGGAAGGAGTGAGAAGGTGTGCCATAAAACTGCACCTGAGCAGCAGACTAATGCCTCTTTGACACTTCATAGAAAACTTAAAGAAAGACCACTGTCTTATTGTACAGCTAGCTATATACCACTGTCAGCTGCTTGGTTCATGTCCGAGAAGTGACAGATCCCCTTTAAATATTACACGATGATTACATGCTGGGAGCTTGTGTGACTATAGCATCAGGAAAAAAAGGCTGACTTTAAAAAGACGTATAGAAGGAAAAAGTTTCCTGTCTCATTTTCTTTATATTTTTCATGGTTCATGTAGTGAAATAATATTTCTGTAGCAGACTGAAGAGGACATTGAGTCTACAAATAGACTCAAATGGTAAAATTGATCTATACTTCAAATAAATGAAAAAGTCCATTCCAATTGATAGAATAACAGCGGATGCAATAAAGTTACTTCTAATGAATCAGTTGACAGTAAATGCTCACAGACAACTTCATACAATATTCTAAATATGTAAGACATAAAGAGATCCACAAACATTTATGCTTCTGTTTGCTGCAGTTCTCAGCTTATGGAACATTGTGTACCATCTATAGAGACAAGACAGAAATAACTATAAGTGCGGGTAGAGAAATAGTTTTAATCTTCTGTTTATCATCTGAGTCTCACAAAATGTACAAAACAAGGTCTTTCCAGTGTAGTATATGGCTTTTTAAGAGCTAAAAGTTCCACCTGCTGACTCCATGTCAATTTTTAAAGCGTCACAAGTGGCCGGTGGATTTTACAGTGCTAAAAGTGACAATGAAACTAATGATAATTTCATCCTTGTATTATGGACTGATAGCACTGATGGATTTACTAAGCTGTTCCTGTATTTACTGCTCCTGTGAATTCTCAATAAAATATGACAGCTAAAATGCCAGTTAGAAGATATGCTGCTTAAAATGTGTCCACTTGCCCTCTTGCTGTGAAGAGTTCATTGCATTTCTAATGCTCAAATGTGTATAACAAATCAGGGTTTTTATTTACTGCTATGGCCCTGTGAAAGAGGAAAAAACGTGCAACCTTTGTGAGAGCCTTTGTCAGGGTTCACTTTACAATATTGATGTACAAGGCCCATTATAGATGTTATGGAGGCAGGTTAAATAAAAAAGGTTATATGGATATAAAGAAAGCGCAAATATGTGCATTCTCTTCTGGGCTGACTAATTGCTATTATTATAATGGCATTTGTAGCAATGACAATAGGGGATGATCTTTCTACATAGTTTTTTCCCCCCAATTTTACTTTGTTAACTTACACTAAGTTTTAGGCCTTAAAGTGTCACTGTTGTTACAACTTTCAAAACCTAAATCAACAGTAGATGTTATATAAAGCAAGTTTGTCATTTACATTCATTCTTTTTTCTTTTTTTTTTAAGTTTTGATGGAAAACACATCACTTCCTGTTTTCTGACTCTTTTTTTTCCTCAAAAAAACTCAGGAAACAGTCAGAAAACAGGAAGTCCTGTGTATCCCAGGCTATCTGGGCACTCAGAGAGAAGGCAGTCAGGTGACTGATGGACACATTGAGCCGTGACACTCTGTACTGGACGGAATTCCTGTGTTAAGTCTGTTTTTTTAAGTCTGTTAAGTCATAAAATCTGCCTTCTGGAGAATGGACCTGGATTTCTGGTAAGTTGAGCTTTGTTTTAAAGCATAATAACAACAACAACAACAACAACAAAATAATCAATGTATATTGCAAACTTGCTTTATTTCACATCTACTGTTGATTTGGATTTTGAAAGTTATAACTTTAAGCAAAACTTGTACAGAGCCATAATACTGCTTCTATAGATGTCTACGGGGAAGCACTCCACCCCCATGTGAGTTTTTAACAGAGAAAAACATCAATGGAATGTTCCTTTGGACACTGCTAGTAAGACACAGCTGGGGATGCACTCTTGTGCGTATTTAAATGCCATTATAGATTAAAGGCACATATAAAGACTGAGCAATATTTTACATTTTACAAGGGAACTTAAGTCACAAATAGTGAGACCCAGGCATGAGGAAGGTTTAGTTGGTGAAGACAAAAAGTTTGCTGTGGGAAGAGAGGTATTTTTATTATTATATCATGAAATAAAGCAGGTTTACAATTTTCATTACTTTTTTTTTTGTTATTATGCTTTAAAGCGACTCTGTACCCACAATCTGACCCCCCAAACCGCTTGTACCTTCAGATAGCTGCTTTTAATCCAAGATCTGTCCTGCGGTCCATTTGGCAGATGATGCAGTTATTGTGCTAAAAAAAAAATGTTTAAACTGGCAGCCCCGTGCCCTACTGGAGTGGCCTAGATTGAGTATGCATTAGGCTGGCACAACCTCCTCCCCGCCCTCCTCATAATTAGGAATGCTCCAGGCAGATTGCCTCATATTCGTCAGCTGTGTCAGCACAGCACATGGGCTGGATCGTTAAGCACCTGTGCAAATGTTCAGCATGGAGAAAATGTTCCAGTAGCATTCCTAATGATGAGGAGGGGGTGGGGAGGAGGAACGGAGGGGTGGTGCAAAGTTAGGGCACAGATACTCGCGTAGGGCACCGGGCTGCCAGATTAAAAGTAGTTTTTTAGCACAATAACTGCATGACCTGCCAAACGGACTGCAGGACAGATCTTGGATTGAAAAAAGCTATCCGCAGGTACAAGCGGTTGGGGGGGGGGGGGGGTCAGATTGTGGGTACAGAGTTGGTTTAAAACAAAGCTATAGACTTACTATACTTATTTGTATCCAGATCCAGCCTCCTGAAAGCAGTTTTTTAGTCTTATGCTGGTTGAAAAAATGAGAACAAATCCCAGGAAGTCACGGCCAGTACAGAGAGTCACGACTCAATGCCTCCGTCAATCAAATGGCTGCCTTCTCTGTGAGTGTGCAGATGACCGGGACTTCCTGTGTTTAGTCTCTTTATTTTAACCAGCACAAGACTAAAAATCTGCCTACAGGAGACTGAACCTGGATTTCAGATAAGTTCAGCTTTGCTTTACAGCAGGATAACTACAAAAAAGTGATGAATGTATATTACAAACTTGTATTATATCACATCTACTGTTTATTTAGATTTTTAAAGTTATAACAACAGTGACACTTAAACCCCTTATGACACAGCTCACAATGGGCTAAATGACAATTGTTGCTTTTTCCTCCCCACCTTTTAAGAGCTACAGCTATTTTACTTTTAATTTCCATGTACCGGGCCAGATATGGGCTTAATTTTTAAAAGACGAGTGTACTTTGTAATGGCTCAATTAGATCCACCATATAATGAATAACGGAACCCCAAAGATATTATTTGTGAGGTGCAACCGGTAAAAATAAATAAATAAAAAATAAAAAAGCAACTTTGTACCTTTTTTTTGCGGGGGGGGAGGGGGGCGGGGATTATGATTAAATCTGCCCTAGTGTCACAATGTATCAATGGAGATCCTTGAACAGAAACTCCATTGAGTCCTTTGAGCTCAGCGTTTGTTGTGTTTTGCCATTTACCATAGAAAACCTCTCCGGTTTTGAACAGTTTCTGTCACAGACAGAGTTGGCAAAAGAGAACAATGTGTCAGATTGGAAAGAATACACCACTTCCTGCAGGACATACAGCAGCTGAGAAGTACTAGAAAGCTTGAGATTTTCAAATAGAAGTAATTTACATATCTATAATTTTCTGACACCAGTTGTTTTGATTTTTTTCTACTGAAGTACCCCTTTAAGTTAAAAGTAGAGCAGAATGCATCCTAATTTGCAAATTGTACTGTAAGGCAGGGGGTCACATGGTACTCCTGAAAAGATCTATTGCTGCAGGAACCTTTCACTTCTTGGCAGAGGGACAGGTCCTATCTGTTATAAGAACTATCATAACTTAAAGTGAATGTACCAGAAGATTAAAGGGGTTTTCCGATTTAGACTTAGTAGACTTTAGTGCTGTACTCTTCTCTCTCCATTGGCTCTATAGAGAATGAACAGAGTTGCAGGTCACCCCTTAGCCTGAATAAAGATTTGCATACCGTTGGATTGGCACCACCATGCAGATTCTAGCGGCACTGTCCATATTACTGCCCAGTTCCTGAGATCTCCTCTGGTTTGTATATAGGCAAATGCCTACTTTGGTGCATTGTAGATGGGTGCAGCGCCCCCAGTTTCTCCTCTCCTTCAAAATGAAGTCTGTCCCTGGCCTGACACATCACGGAGGAGAGGAGATGTTGGTCCGTTGAGGGGCGCTGGTTCTGCCTCAAGGGCATCAAACTAAATATTTGCATATATACAAACCGAAGGAGATCTGGGTGTCAGTATGAGAAATGGATAGCACCACTAGCACTGAGCCGATGATGTACTGTATATGCTACAATTTTTGTATTAATATTACTTTGTAACAGTTACAGATGAGGTTTTATTAAGCTATAGTACATTTACTTATTAATGATGACAATATTATTTGCTTTACTTTACTATTTTACTTTAGAGTTTGAAATAAAAAGTATATGCTGTAAAGTAAAATAAAGTAGCTGCTTTTTTACTTTACAATATCTCTGGTTAACATGGCCTTTTAGATGAACTGAAACGGATATGTTTCAGAATTTATTGACTGAACCGCTCTGTAAGTTTACCATGGAAACGTCAACCATTAAAGATTAAAAGGACAATTCATTAAAGTCAGAGGTCACTGAACTGGGTCATAACAGTGAGAAATCAACAAAAATATCTGGCCTGATAAAGACTGTGTCTGCTTCAGACTATCAAATCAGTATTTTATGTGTGTCTGAGGAGATAACTCTGTGAAAAAGATTTCAAAATATGACTTATACAATATGACATAAAATTGTGTCCAAGAAAATGCAGGCTTCCTGTTACATTCCTTTTTAAGCAATCTGTAAAATGTGCAAAAATCCTTGAATATTACACATCACTATGATGTATGTGGACTGGCACAATGGCAGAAGGCCATCAAGCCTAGATGGAGAGCAGAGTATTGGTGTATTGGTGTTTCATATCAAAGACAGAGAATATCATACTGTCCCTATTTTAGGATTCTGCCCTGGGTCAATTGCTATGTTACACTCTGTCCATAAAACTGGAGACAAACCACTGCTTGGGGATATGCTGTAGGTCTTGGATATGCCCAGAAGAATGTACAATGGGGTGAGTCAGTATCTGGACCCTGCATAGATATTGCTATATACAGTATATCATGTTTGTTAATTTTTCCACACATAAAACAATCCACTTAGGCAGAAGGAATCCTCTATCCTAGTATTATGTCAGCTTTTGGGTGTTTGCACAGACTTCAGAAGAGAAGGATTTAAAGTGTAACTGTCATTTCAGGGTCATTTTTCTGAAAACATTAAATATCAACAGTTCAAGCAATTTTAAGAAACTCTGTAATAGGTTTTATGTACTAAAAGAGTTTTTTTCTGGACTGAAAAAGCAATCTCCCAGCCTCCCCCCTCACATCATAAGCAGCAGCATTTCTGTGTCCATTATGTGGCTATGGAGAGGGGAGGGGCTGTTAGGAGTGACTGAGCATGGAGGATTTCTGCAAAGCACAACACCCTGCAATCTTCTCTCAGTAAGTTCATAGATAAGCACTGACCTTTCTGACACCTGAATTTAGCGTTGTAGGTGCTCAGACAGTCTACAAACAGCTGACCTTCATGTCACCTCTTCCTGCTCCTTCATCTCCCTCGGCCCCTCCCCCCTTCATAGGCTTACAATGGAGAGAGCAGAGCCCGTCTTCACTGGCTTCTCTGTAATGAAGACGTGTTTGCCTGATAATGCACAGATAAGAAGTCAGGGGGGGAGGCTGGGAGATTGCTTCTTGAGTACAGAAGAAGGCTTTTTTGGCTGATGAAACCTATTACAGAGTTTCTTAAAATCACTTATACTACTGATTTCTGCAATAAAAAAAAACATGACAGTTACGCTTTAAGGGTAGTGATTTCTGACAAAATTAAATTCACCAGTGCAACCAGGCAGTACAGAAAGCTAATTAAATGCTGGGCTGTATAGCTAGAGGTATAACCAGGAGGAAGAGTGACATTGGGATAATGCTATATAGAGCTCTAATGAGACTACACCCGGAATGCAGTGTCTACTTTTGGAGACCTCTGCAATGCAGAGGAAGAACCAGCATACAGATGTAACAATAGATAGTAATAGATATACCTGATGAATTAGTGGTTATTTGCTGGCTTTGCCATTTTTTTATTTATTTAATGGCCCAATTGTTCTAGTGTTTTTATTAGCAAAATATTTCCCAGAAATAAAGCTATAAAATGTACAATTACCAACAGTCCTCCAAATTTTATCATTTTCATTTATTTCCCTAAACGTAAAGTAATATTGTCACCACCTTTCCATATAAGAAGGTCTTAGCACCATTCTTAAGCTTATATTCTGGACATTTCATATCTTACTGCTATGGCTATGCCTAATATGTATGTCTACTACTTGTCTACTCACCTGCGGTCCATACCACGGTGGACGGCTAGACCTGCGTTTACTAAATGGATGGAACTGGAGAAAATTTGGCTGGCCCCCATACACCCGTGTGAACTGTTGTGGTCCCCAGCATCTTCGACGGATCATTCCACCCTGTTGGGACCTATGAGACACACAGTAGACATTTGGTTGACTGCCTCTACGTTCTACCCCCTCTCTGTTAGCCCCCATTATATACACTAGTATGATCCCTGAGGGTTGTTCTTATGAGACCATAGCCCCATGGCAGTCTGCAGGTCTGTTTCATTTTGCTGACGTGGTTGACCCCTTCACTAGACGGGTACTGCCCTTCCCTACGTTAAGAGATAGAAAGGACCTCCCTCTACGAGCCACGACATACCATGCAGCTCTATCCTATGCAGCGGCAGCGATGACGGGGTACGCTCCCTTCCCTAAACCTAAGGCCTTTGAAAGGCTTTGTAAATATAATCCCTCTACTAATGGCCTTATCTCTTCCATTTATTCTCTGCTCACTTGTCCCTCTGAGGGTCAAGAAGTGTCACACGCCTATATGGCTAAGTGGGAGAATTACCTTGGGAGAAGGATTCCCCCCCCCCCCCCCATATGGCAGATCATTTGGGCCCAGGCGGCTAAGTCCTCCTCCTGTGTCTCCTTTAGGGAAAATCAATATAAAATTATATTCTACTGGTACTATACCCCTGACCTACTCCACCGCCTCTACCCGGAGACCCCGTCCACCTGTTGAAGATGCCTCTCCGCAGTGGGCACACTCCAACACATTTTCTGGGACTGCCCGAAGCTACGCCCTTTCTGGGGGGGAGTATAGGGTTTACTGGCCTCAGTTCTTGGTAAAATCCTCCCGATGGACCCCATGATATTTCTTCTCAATGTACCACCTAAAACTATGTCCAAAGACACAGCCAGACTGCTCCTCCATATATTGACAGCCGCAAAATGCCTGCTGGCCAAATACTGGAAGCAGACTTCTATCCCCACTGCAGCTGCGCTCGTTGCTCGTATCCTAGAAATTAGAAGGATGGAAATGATGACGGCTGCACAAGACCTCCGGATGGAGAAAGGTCAAAAAATTTGGTCCTTGTGGGACGAGTATTACGATCGATCCTACAACGTCTCGGCAACCTGACTGCTCCCCTTGTGAAAAATCGTTTGTGATCCTGCCCCTCCCCTTCCTCCCCTGGTCTTCGTCTTGTCTGGGTCTTGTCTCCCCCTGTCTTGGTGTTCTGACATGTTTTTATAAGCTTATTGGTCAGGTTTTTACACCTATATTGGATTGTTCTTTTAATGTTATATGAGTGATTTAGGTTCTATTGTTACGATTACTGGCGACCTTTTGATGCTGTACTATGTAGTAATCACACGCTGCCTATGGCCGCCTTGTCTTTCCTGATCCAATTTACCTTTTCTTGATTGTTGTACTGTCTGTTTTATTGAAAAATCCTTATAAATAAACAATTTATAAAAAAAAAAACCTATGGCACTGTCCAACAATAACATGCATTTTTAACCCTTTGAGGACCAAGCCCAAAATGACCCAGTGGACTGCGCTAATTTTCATTTTTGTGTTTTCGTTTTTTCTTCCCCTTCTAAGAGCTCTTTCATTTTTCTTCTAAGAGCACTTTCATTTTTCTCTCTACAGGGCCATGTAAGGGTTTAACTTTTTCAGGAATAGGTGTATTTTGTAATAGCGCATTTTTTATTCTACCATAACATGTATGACAAAACCCCCAAAATATTATTTCTGAAAATGTAAATTGGTGAAATTGGAAAAAAGAATGCGATATGGTAACCTTTGGGGGTTCCTTTGTTGGTACGCAATGCGCTATACGGTAAAAGTGACATGATACCATTATTCTGTAAATCAGTCTGAACAGCACTATATGCAAGTTTACACAGATTCTGTATATATATATATATATATATATATATATATTTTTTTTTTTTTTTTACACCGTTCGCCTTACGGGATCTGAAAATTACACATGCTACGGTATATAATATGTTTATTTATTTATTTCTTTTAAATGTTTTATTTATATAATGGGATAGGGGGGATTTTAATCTTTATTGGGGGAGGGGCTTTGGTGTATTTTTAAAAGCATTTTTACTCATTTTAAGTCCCCCGGGGCAGACTTTTACATGCAATCATTGGATTGCATACACTGATGATTGCTATGCCATGGGCATAGCATTGATCAGTTTTATATGCTCTCTTCTGATTGAGCCTGCCTGTGGCAGACTCAATAAGCAGAGCGCCGATCAGACCGGACGGAGGAAGGTAAGAGACCTCCGTCGGTCCGTGAAAGCTGCTCCTGACACATCACTTACACTTAAACACTGTGTTTAAGGGGTTAATAACATTAAAAGTGATGGCCCAGCTGCTGCTGCGGAGCGTGCTTCATAGCTTCCTAGACACCCAGGACATACATGTATGTCCTTGGTCATCTGGTGACAGACTTCCAGGACATACATGTACGGCTCGGATCGTCTAGTGGTTAAAGGGAGAAACCACTTTGTACAGTGAGATATGAAATGTCCAGAATATGGCCATGTTCACACAATGTATATTTTCATAAAAGTATGTCCCTTGTTGCAATCAGCAACGATGGCCATACTTTTACGAAAATATACACTGCCTAGCCGTCTATGGAATCCCGGCCGGAGCGTATATACATCCGGCTGGGATCTCTAGCGGCGTTGTGGAAAACTGACATGTCAGTTTTCTGCGGCCGCTATTCACTGAAGAAAACCCTTCAGTGCACGCTATGGAGGAAGCGGCTCCGGCCGCACGCTTCATAGTGTGCAGTGGGGAGTTCTGATGTGGGCGTGCACGGATGCAGCCGCATCAGAACTCTGCAGTGCTAAAGATCATCCGGGTCACAGGGGGTGACATCACTTTAATATTGACTGTAGTTTTTGTTTTTAAATACTTTTTGCCTTTCTTCACAGTCATTTATGATAAGGGAGCAAAAGGGAGTGCCCCCTGTCTCCTTTAGTTTACCAGATGAGGTCACACAAGGTTGTCATGTTTTTTTTAAGCATAGAACATTTAAGAGAAACCCGTATTATTACTTATGACTAGTAGTAGACTTTTTTCTGTTAGTTTGTTGCACTTACTGTATGTTCTTCTAGTCATCGCTTTGAACACACTTTTATCTGAATACTGTATACTGTATTAATATTTCCACTGTATAAAAGCTATTTTACACATCTCTTCAGGAAGAAGTAGTACCCACCAGGGTATTCTCAGATCATAAAGGTAACTCCAACACAGATTTTAATTGATATAGGAAAGAATATAAAATTGCCATAAACGCTACTTGGCATTTATGGCTAATAATTTTCTTCTAGTATTACCTACAACTAGACCATATTGTCTGTTTATTCCACATAGATTTTAATATTTCTCATAAGACTCTGAACTGTTATTATGTAAAGGCTTTTGAAAAAGACTTTTTTTTTCCCTTTCAACTATTCAGGTCTCTATTCTTGAATGGCATTCTTACAGCATTCAAAGACCTAGAAAAAGAAAGAACCACTGTCTGTGTCTGTTGATTCTATTGCTCCTTGCTTAAATTTGATGTAAAGTTGATATTGTATTTGTGTCTATTTTAGTTGCCTTAGATGATTCTATGAGTTAGAGGAGGGGGTTAAACCTTTCCTTTACAGGGAATCTCAGTTGCTTTTGGTCTGAACCACAGACAGCATTAAACAAGGACGAGCTCAATTATTATTATATATTATGTTATGATTCAGCTGAAGAATATAAAGTGAGCCAAGAATGGAGAGAAAAGCTCATGCAGCTTGACGGACATGTCTCTCCCTATTTCTTTTATAAGGATAGGCCTGTCAATCAAGCTGAACTGGGCTGGAAGATCTTGGTTTGGACAACCCAGAAAACTTTCCTTCCCTGTCTTAGCACATAAAGCATCACATTTTTGTAACTCATGGGCATAAGTTCATAGCAATAAAACTTACTTTCAGAAAATTGCCACAATCTTCTAATTTTCTCTCATGTCATGTTTTTTATTACGTCCGTAGCAGGGGAAGTGTATCCCCCAGATATTTATAGGGTGGTATATATATATATATATATATATATATATATATAATCTTTTATCCCAGAAGAGAGAGGGCCCAGAATGCAAAAGCCCCCTCCCAGAGGAATGTATATGTCTGCTGGGCTAGGGAGGAGGACAATAAGCCCAACTGTTGATTACAGTGGCGTCTCCTGAATATCACAGGTATGTTTACTGTAATCACACAGACCCTTTTGTTGTAGAGTGCAATTCACACTATCTATGGGACCATATCTCTCTCTGGGATCATTGATCTTTGTTACTACACCATGTAATACAGGAAGACAGGGGTCTTTGATCCTTTGTCTCCTAGATAGCTGTATTCCTGTATGACATCTGTATCCCACCACAACCTTGGGCACAACCGTGCACGGGCACAAATACCTGTACGTGCACGAGCATGGTGACATAATCTCTCTGCGTCAATGCTCGGGCACGTAGCTTTGGGTACGCCCCCCCTGGGAAGTTTAAATAGACCACCAGAGGTAGCCCTAGGCAGTTCCATCTTGCCCATCAAGACCAACAAATGGGAGTTCCATCTTCCCCACTGAAACCAACAGTGGTCTAAGTATCCTCCCTGCTTCCCAGCCTCTCTCTCTCTCTCTCTCTCTCTCTCTCTCTCCCCCCCTAACAGTACCACTGAACCCCTTCATTCCTTGTCCCTTTGTTTACCACTTGCTTCCCCCCTTTTAGGGATAGTCTGGTCATAGGTCTGGGTGGGTTGGTACAGTATTGTGTGTGTATTAGATACGTGGGTAGGAATATAGTTAGGTGTTGTAGATTATTATTATTGTTATTGTTTTAATTATACTGTATGTGATTTTTATAGAGTAGATTGAGTGTGTATAATAAATATTGGATTATTATTAACACGGTATTGTCTGTCTCTGTTATACAAGCACAGGTATAGTAGTGTAGTAGCTGTATAGGAATAAGGGAAACGTTAGGTACGATTAAGGTGTGTCTCAATACAATACAGTCTAGCATTGCTGAGACTGTACTGTATTGTAATATTGATTGTTAACGGTCTGATTAGATGTTTAGGGTCAATATTGCACCTTAATGGAATCATAAACAGGAGTTATATTAATAATACCACATGAATAATCACAAGAGTGATTATCAGTGCTGTATTTATTAATAGGAAATATTAATATTCGCCTTAGGATATTAATATTCATTTATGAATATTAATTATTAATATTTAATAGAAATATTGATATTTTGATATTCATAATCCTGTAACAACGTCCAACAGGATTTCAGGTACATCCTCTTTAATATGACCCACGGAAAGAACGGCGCCATCACGGGGAAGAAAATGCTGCGGTTGGTTTTTTGAACCATGGTCAGGTTTACGTGTACGGCGCCGTTCTATCGACAGGTACCGGGCAGGGGCTGAAGCACTGGAGGCGGCCCTGCCGGAGGAAACCCCCGCCCCTCAATGACGAGGCACCATAGAGGGGAAAGAATTCCCTCCCACTGGGGTGGCCCGGCCCGCCTCATGTGCTTCAGCCCCAGCCCGGTATCCGTGGATAGAACGGTGCCATACGCGGGAATCGGGCTGCGTTTCAAAAAACAGACCGCGGCACCTGATGGTACATCCTCTTTAAGAAGTTCTAATACGAATTAAGGCTTACACAATAAACTTTGACAGTATACTTTCTGCCTACTTGTCTTATCTATAGCACTACAATGTAATGAACTACAAAGCTACATCTAAAGGAAAAGTAAGGGTATGTTCACACAATGTTGTTTGAGCTGAAAAAACAGCTCTAAGTAATTATCATGCCTATTATTAATGGTTGTAATTACCAAAATGCAGCCGGATTTTTACCTCAAAAAAGTTGTGTGCACATACTGTAAGGCTAGTTTCAAATGATGTCTCTCTTTCATAGTAACGGCCGTCATTGCGCAAATAATTTCCGTTATTAGTCTACTACGTTTTTAATACTTTTAGGGAAGGTTACTTAAACTTGTCTGAGCTTCTGCAGGAAATGATATCCATAACAATTCAAAATAGTGACTTAAGGTGTATCTGATAGAAAGAAAATGTAAGTCTGTTTGTGTGTGATCATTATGGCAATGGTCCTTTTAATGTGTTTGATCTACTACTGCTTTCATGAAAATTTTAAAACAAGTTAATAAAGGCACTTGGGTACAGGATAAGACAAAATTAATTATTACAGTTATTTAGTTTAGAATGCCACACCATGAACTTAACTGAGAGATAACAACGAAAAAAATTGCTGCCTTAAAATTTAAAAGAGACTGAAAATGGCCTAGCATTTCAATCTTCAAAATGACTTATTACCATAATGCCCATGATAACACAATGGGGGTGTACACATATCTTCAAATCAAATGTTAAACCTTTCTGACATACAAGACAATTAGAAACTGACTGTGCTATTGAGAATTTAATTTTCATTATAGCCATGCTAATGTATGATATTAACCTAGATAAGAAAATGGTACGATGACTTCAAAAGTAATAAAATATTTACATATTAACTCTGTGTTAAAGTAGCATAACAAAGATGTTACAGCCAATTAAATAGTTTATCATTTGCTTACAAAAAAAAAAAATATATTTTTCTGGTACTGTCTATGGCATGTAGTTTAATAACACAGTACCCAAAAACTTATAATATGGACCCATATTGGACCTCTGTGTAGCACATATTTACACATAAAGTTGTCTACTTTCTGTGAGAATCCAGAAGATAAAAATGTATCTTATTCTGTAATTCCAATACATCAATTGTCTCCCCTAGAAAATTCACTATTTGAGGACAGATACCAAAGAGACAAAAAAGGCGATTATAAGAAAGGCCTTCAAAACATCTGTAATTCAACACAGTGACTTATAATACAGTACGATAAGTCTGGAACTCTGGACCCTTAGCTTACCAATCGTAAAAAGACAATTTTATTTGGTAAAGACCCTCAAATGAAAGTGAAAGGGATGCATTAATGCTATATGTATCAGAAATAGAAAAGAGTCGGTGTTCTGTCAAATAATTAAGCTATATCCCAAAGCAAAACCAGAACAATAATATGCAGCCTAACAGGCACAAACCAAAAAGATCATGGCTTTTTGGACGCTGGTGGTGGAAGGGATAAAGTTCATCGAATCCATGAAAACATGCGTGACGTTTTAGGAGCAGACTCTCCCTTTGTCAAGCCTAGTACAAGTGCATCCATTAAATACACCGTTAATCACCATTAAATACACACCGACCTCTCGCGAGATCATGAATCTGTTAAGAACAGTGTAGACATTAAAATCATGGAAAAATCTTCATATTCTAACGGAACATATAGTAAACAGCGTTTTAGATTCCCATTCCTTACAGGAAAACACTAAAATTACAATTTTCATTCAACCCTTTGGGGTTACAAATTCTTTGTGTCCTGGAAAACTGGCTATATGGGATCCCCCAAAAAATGTGTGTGGGGCATGGCAACTTTTTCTAGCTGGCATATTATTCCGATCTGTCTCTTTAGTGAAAAGTGTGGTGCTTAATTTACCATCATTTTCCTTACTCACTTCCACATCTAAGTAATGGATTTTTTGCAAATCGCACTCCATAGAAAATTCTATCAATGTGTGCTTCTGGTTGAGATCGTGAATGTACTGCTCCAACTGCTCCTTAGAGCTCTCCCACACCAGGAACACGTCATCCACGTATCTCAACCAGAGCAACACATGACAACTCAATGTGACCATCCTGACAAAATATTATTTTTGGTTTGGGGAGGACTACTACCTCCAACTACAGGGGACCTCAATGGGGTCCCCTGTAGCACCAAGCTTCGCAAATATATTCATGAATAAATTTGAGGAGGACTGTTTATGGTCACATGAATTGAGTTGTCATGTGTTGCTCTGGTTGAGATACGTGGATGACGTGTTCCTGGTGTGGGAGGGCTCTAAAGAGCAGTTGGAACAGTTCATCCACGATCTCAACCAGAAGCACACATTGATAGAATTTTCTATGGAGTGCGATTTGCAAAAAATCCATTACTTAGATGTGGAAGTGAGTAAGGAAAATGATCCACTAAAGAGACAGATCGGAATAATCTCCTAGCTAGCTAAAAAAGGGCCATGCCCCACAAATTTTTTTTGGGGGGGTCCCATATAGCCAGTTTTACAAGACACAAAGAATTTGTACTGGTGAAGAATATCCAAAGAAAAAAGTAATAATGGCTAATAAATTCATAGAGAGGGGCTATGATGCACAACTAGTAAGAAAAGCAGGGGAAGAAATAGGACAAAAAAACGAGACAAGAAATGAGACAGAGAAAGAAGAAAGAATGATAATTCTAAACCTATGTTTATCACCACATATGATGGCCACTCAGAGATGGTCAAGAAAATGGTTCTTAAATATTGGGGTCTCTTGCAGGCTGATCCCAAATTTGGGAGAATGTTTAGAGATACACCAAGATTTATTTTCAGAAAAGGCAAGACACTTGCAAATTATCTGGTGAGAACAGATATTCGCAAAAATAAAAATGTCTACACAAAAATTACTTAGAGCCAAAAAAAACTGGTACGTCCCCCAGAATTGCACTGCAGTGATTAAAGGTGACCAGGTGATGCATCCCACTAAGGGTTATCCAGTTAGAATCAGAGGATGGCACTCCTGCAACTCGAAACAGGTAGTATACATGCTAAAGTGTCTGTGTGGGAAAGTCTATATTGGACAAACTACAAGATCCATAAAAGTGAGATTAAATGAGCATTGCAATAAGGAATTATGCCCAAAAGATAAAGAGAGAGAAAGAAAACGTGAGTGAGAAAAAAGAAAAACAGCCTTTTGGGGAAACTAGTGTTGCTAGACACTTTCATCAATGTAACCACCAGGTCAGTGACTTAAGATGGATGATCCTGGAAGAAGTAGAAGGGCAGGATAGCGGACAGACACAGAGAAAGCTATTGGATACAAAAAATGGAAGCACTAAGCCCCAAAGGGTTGAATGAAAATTGTAATTTTAGTGGGAATGAGAATCTAAAACGCTGTTTACTATATGTTCCGTTAGAATATGAAGATTTTTCCATGATTTTAATGTCTACATTGTTCTTAACAGATTGATGATCTCGCGAGAGGTCGGTGTGTATTTAATGGTGATGGGATGCACTTGTAGTAGGCTTGACAAAGGGAGCGTCTGTTCTTGAAACGTTGCACATGTTTTCATGGATTCGATGAACTTTATCCCTTCCGTGACCAGCATCCAAAAAGCCATGAGCTCAATCAGGACGTATAAAAGACTCTGCTGCTACAAATCCACTGGGTGATATACTTTTGATTTCTGCAATTGTAAACATGTATATGTTTGATAAAAAATGAAATGAAGCATTAAGCAGTGAAAAGACGTTGTTGGAGTGTGTTTCTTGTGCTATATGTGGACTATGAGAAAGGCTGTGGAACGGCCTAATTGAACACACGTGAAGACCCAGTTGGTTAACAAACCAAAAATATAACATATAACATAATGATGTGAGATGTGTAAAAGAGGGAGCCCCGATAGCCGACATATGTTTTGCAGAAAAAAAGTCTTTTTCCTGCATACAGTTCATACTAACATACGCTTTTCTATAGACCTTAATAGAATGCATTATTAGATCACAAAAACAAAAATCTGTTTTTTATATCTATTTTACAGCCTTTCTTTGTTTTCATTTTAGTGTTTGAACCAAGCCTAGTACAAAAATGTTTCCCCTATGGGAGAGAAGATATGCCTCAAATTACCAACGGATTTGTTGAAGCTTCATGTGCCATCACACAGGGGCGTACACACAGCATGCCTTTGAGCCAGAGCACTATACGACTGTATATTTATAATTGAAAGTAAATATTGTAATGGACATTTTACCAACAAAATCAAATTTAAGCATATCTTGTTTTGGCTTCAGGTTTTGGCAAGAATGGAAAAATTTCTGCGCTAAAATGTCTAAGCTTCTAAAATATGAATGTTTTTGTTCTTTGCTAAGAGATGGAAAAGAACAATGAAAACAATTACACAGTTATAAAAATGTGAGCATTGAGTATTTTTTTAACTTTGACTGCACCATTTTTTAGTTTTATTTTTCTTAATTATTCATGTTCCCTTTGCTCAGAGCTAGGAAACATATAAAATAAGAACAATGTAGAACACCAAGATTGCACAGGAATTCAAGTAGCCTTCTGGTGGTTTACGTAACTAAAAAAAAACTATATGCAGTACTTCTTGCTTTATCTCAACAACTAACATCCAACTTTACAATTTATGGCATTTAGATACATGGTGAAAATTTTGCAAGAATGGCGTACTCATACAGCAGTCTCAAATTAAGCCCTGCCCTCATTTACCCAGCTAGATGTACTTAGAGGTGCACGCCTCTTATTACAGATTTCAAGTCCTCTCCCTGTCGCGGGCTTGTGCAGAAATCTACAATTACTCCCAGGCTGTACCTTATAGATGGTGTACGTTGCAAAACTCTAAGGGGGGCATTTACTATGTGGCATACAGGCCATTTGCTATTGCAGAGGGCCCACTTGCCCATAAATCTATTTGCAAAAGCTTATTTTGTGATTTAATTTATTCACAAGTGGGCTCTCTGTGTTGCTCATGCCAGAGGGGCGGAGACAGTAGTAAAAGGGAGTGCAGCAGCATGCAGAGGGGGCACCTCTCCGAGCTGGCACAGATTTCCGTTTGTGCGCTTGGAAGGGCTCTGGTGTGCACAGGATTTATATAGAGGCTCTGAACAACTACACACATCCTCTTAAGTCCCGTCACTGCAGGGATATTTTGATAAATGTGCCTCACAATTTTAAAGTACATGGAAGTTACTCCTTCACCATAGTAGAAATGGACTGAACCACAACAAAACACAGTTAAGAATATTAGGTCATAAAAAAAAGTTTGAGCACATGAAAAGAAAGTTTCAATCACACTGTAGAGATTCCATTGAAACAAAACAATAAGATTTACTCAGAATAAAAGTAGCAGTGCAGTCCACATTTCATCACTTGGTTTATAGTTTAATATAGAAGTTTAAAATGCTTAGCGCAAATTATAAAAGTTTTACAGTATAAAAGCCGCAATAATTATTGGTGAGATGAAATTGGTTAATGAACAAAATAGCTCTAAGATTTAACAGCAGAAAAAAAATGCTTATAAGGAGACAGCTACAAATGGTAAAAATGTAAGGAAATCAATAAAAACAGCATTAAACTGTATGCAGTACTTGATGTATTTTGCCCATTTTGTGGTAACGCTCCAGTCATCTGCATTCCAGTGAGCGCATATCACTGATAGAAAATATGGAATAAAATCAATTTGATGCAACCTTTAAAAAGTAGTGGCAAGAGACTATAATTTGGCACTTAAAGTAGATGAAGCAGTCAGTATTATAGCTTTAATTTCCAGCTTTAGAAAATGTATACTGTTTTATACTTTGTCTGACGTGATACTCATTTCTAAAGCGATAATATTACCATCTTTCCCAAACTGTACCATTAGAAAAATAAAATAAGAGTCCTTTCTGATTTAATTTGCACTGAAACATAAATTGTCACTTATTGCCATGAAGGTTATTATACATGCCTGAGCAGTGTGCCTTACTTAGAAATCCATTGAATATCCAATTCTGAGACAATAAATTGTGTCCCCAGTTTGGGGCTTCCATTATCATCCGTAACTCTGTATGGAAAGCCTAAGAGATCCTTGCACTACAGGAATAGCATACCGTAATTATGTTAATAGACACCATGTAATGCTTCATGTATCATGAAGTTTGCTTGGCTTGCAGTGAAACCTGTCTGGGACTAAAGAAAGTAGGTGCTGCCCTCATCAGGACCCCAACTATGAAGTTTGCATTAACCCTCCAGGTAAAGGTCCTTAAAAAGGGTATTTCAGCCTATATGTAACAAAAAAGGTATGCTGCTAGGGGCACGTGGGATGGGGTGGGGGTTCCAGTTTCCATGTCCTCTCTTCTTCCAGCTACTGAGACAAATACTCAAGAGCAAAATCTGCTGCTTCAGTCACTGGCAACAACGGTGTCCTGTCTTGGTATGTGATTGGTAAGCAGTAGGCCTGTTGTCTCCACATCCATGCAAAGTATGTTAAATCATCCGGCCGGTACTACAGTACGGCAGAGATGATCTTTGCAGAGACCGGCCGTTTCGTGATCCTGGCCAGGTCACAGAACGGCCAGTATCTTACAGCGTGTGAAGATAGCCTGAATCAGTTGAATGGTATGTTGGCTGTAATGTGCAATGTACTGCTATACATTCCTCTTTGATCTTATGGGATCTTAGCAAGTCTCAGCAATAAGACCTGATCACTAACTTTTAAAATATCAAAAGTTACTGTAAATGAGCATAACACTTTAATGTGTGGTCAATAATAACAGGAGCCATCTTTCCCCTGTATTTTTGGTAACAGTATTCTTATTTAGTCTTTTCCCTTTCATGAGTTTTTTTTTTTTTACATCTGTTATAAGTTCAGGGCTATACTGTAACAGTTATAAAGAGTCACTCGCAAAGTGAGACAGAAGACACAGACAGTAAACCTTAGGCTCAGCTCCCGCCCACTATCCCTGCTTATATGCCACGATCTACCCTAAATGGCAGTAAGCAACTGGGCGACTGTACCTACTGTATACTGAGTAGGACTTACACAAGACGTTGACAAGACAAACCTAATAAAACAGAGTAAACAATCAGGGTGAACAACAAACAAACAGCACAGTAAAAAAAAAAAAAAATCCAAATAGCAGAGCCAAAAGAATAGCAATAAGGTCAAGCAGGCAGCAAACAGGGAAAGTCAAAGAAGCACAAGGTAAGGTCAGAAACACTAGGTAATAGCAAGATGTGAAAGCACGTGAAAGACTAGCAGACTAGCTCAATAACCGGCAAGGGAAGGGCATAACAGCACACACTATATAGTAAGACAGAGGTCCAGGTCCAATGGCTGATTTGTTAATTTTACTTATTCAGTGACACAGCTGCAGTCCACATACAAGTCTATATACCACTTGTCTTACATGTCTCTCTTCCTTCAGTTCTCACAGTGATAGCCTTGATATCACAGAGCTTGATTTAGTGTTCCAAATGATTTAAGTTGGTTATAAATATATATAAAAGACTAGACATGACGAAATCCAATATTTCTGGTCCTTCCTTTTCCTAAAACTATCCCCTGCAGAAGGGACACGGGGCCTTTATTTACATTGGACAGTCAGTTGGTTCAGACATAATTTGCCAGTTTATCACAGTCCTGACTAATGTGTGTAGACACTTTCATAGAACACTTGGCAAAAAATTTAAAAATTAAGCACTGCTAAACTAATATGGGGACATTAAGACAGGTGCACTACTTA
Organism: Dendropsophus ebraccatus; assembly: GCF_027789765.1. Lineage (NCBI taxonomy): Eukaryota > Metazoa > Chordata > Amphibia > Anura > Hylidae > Dendropsophus > Dendropsophus ebraccatus. The sequence continues at coordinate 71,287,807 of NC_091462.1, read as the reverse complement.
GGGATGCATTGAGCTGAGGAGGAGGAGGAGGACAGCACTGGATCCTGGTCAGGTAAGTTCCAGACAGTAACTACATAGGAATGCATTGAGCTGAGAAACTTTGTAAATAACAATATTATTGTACATATGAAGGAAGTTTTCCCCCATGTGAATACTGACAGAAAAGAACTGCTACGATATGTTCATAAATATATAGCATCTTAATCTCATGTGAACGGCTATGTCTTTTCTTCAAGGGTAGAAGATAACTTCTGAACTATATTTATTAGGGGAAAGGGACAGCAATGCCTTAAGGCACATGTTACCTTCACTCTATTTTCTGATGTATGTGAACCTATTTTTCTATTATTAGCAGGATGATGCATATTCCCTACAATCTTTAACCTGGAACTATGTTGTTAAGAGTGTTTTCTATTGTTCAGCCATTAGTCACAAAATGCCTTTAGAAATGAAACTGATATAATGAAGTCACTTATTTTCTGTGACAATTCACTGTAAATGGATACACTGTTCTGCAATTTATGTGTTTTATATGTTCCCTTTTGTTTCGCTCCTCCATGCTAACTATGCATAATTTCCTCAATGCAAAGCAAGATATTAGAGTTGATACGAATATCTGTGCTACATTTGTATGTAGGACAGAGAATTATTTCTGGGAAAAGTTCAAAGAAGAACAGTCCTGTACATTTACCAAGACAGAGAATTTGAAGAACATGTTTTCATGAAAGGATATTCCTCTGGTAACTTAAAAAAGAATGTTCATCTCAGAAGTGGTTGATATAAGAATTTTTGGAGCTTTACATTAAAGTAATGTTGGAAAATAGCCTTTGTAAATAGCTTTGTTGAAAAGGTAAGGGTTGTGAAACAAGAGAATGTTCTCTGGAGGCAGCTTTTATTTAAAGCATTTTGCCTGAATTATGTGCTGTAAATACACAGATGCATAGTTTGAATCAGCATGACTGAGCTGGCTCACAATTAGAATATTTTGAATCCGAATCCCCATGAAACCAGTTGAGTGCAAAGCTCATAAAGTACATTAATGTTGTGCAATGGATTTTCGAATAAAAGGGAAACAAAGCTTTTTCTACGTGGAACATAAAGTCACAATAGTTAAGACTTAATAGTAATCTTGTTGGCAAAGGATTCAGGTGGTTTGGGAAAAAGGCAGTAGAAGATTGTACTTCAATCACCTCTTTTTTGTTTAAAAGGGAACTTTGTGTTTTTTTATTTTTTATTTAAACCTTTTAATTAATGATTTTTTAGATTATTACTAACAGCTGCTCTGATACTTTTTAGAAACTTAATGCAATGATTTTGAGCTTAATTTGAACTATTCTTTTACCTGTCAGGCTATGATCACACACTTTTTTTTAAATAATAGTAAATAAAAGATCTACCATATAGGCTGTGTTCACACATAAAAACAATGGCTGTTATCTGGTAAGAACAGCAGTTTTTACAACTGTTTAACTTGAAAATATCCTTAATGTGTCCATAGAACATTTTTCCCTAAGGACTGTGATTTGTCTATGTAATTTTTGCCACGCCAAGAAAGTCTCCCCTACTTTTAACCATAAGTAGATGGTTCTCTGTATTTCAATCTAATATACCTTATTTAAAAAAAGAACAAACACAGAGATACCTCTATAATCAAAGCAAGGGTACCAACTTATGTATACCTGTATAATTAAAATACATATAAATGTAACAATTGTTACAACGAGCCAGGAGAAAACTGCGCTAAACATGACCCTTCAGCTTTTTTCGGGGGTTCCCGGCGTCTGCTCATCTTGCTCAGCCAATCAGTATGCTGCCCTACCACAGCCACTGATTGGCTGAGAGGGACGTCCAGCTGAGAACCCCAGAAGCAAGCGGGAGCGCGGAGCAGGTATTCAGGTAAGCATGTATGCTTTGGCCGTTGGGGGGTTAATTTACATACACACAGCAGGATGTCAATCCCACTGCGAGTATGTATTCTCATTGGGATTGACAGGCTCTGGATCCTCAGTGGATTTCTCTGTGTGAAATGCGCTGCGGATCCGGTGTGTGTCATGGCACTCTCGAACTGTTTTAGTACAGTGGCATGAGCATGGGATTATCCCTAATCCCTTTTATAAGTGTAATTACTGCTCAAAGTTTCCCCCTGATGAGGGCCATATCACCCAGTTAAGGCGACCTGATGAACCAAGCAGTGGCATTGACAGAAACATCTGATCTACCCACTATGAGGCTGCCCACTTTCATGCTGAGGCCCCAGACTCCGGAAGCATCCATCATTCCAGAACGGTTACTTGGGGACAAGGAATGTCTCCAATCTGTACAACTCCCTAAGCCCAACCCTGCTGGGCTGTACATGAACCATCAAAACTGGTTCAAGACTAAGAAAAAGCAGGAGTGGAATGTTAGGAGATGGCTGAAAACACTGGAGCCAGGCAAAACTCCTGAAAAAAGAAGCAGTGGTGGAGTTCGACCTGCAGAGGGGTTACAGGTTCCTAGAAGATAAGGAACACCAAGGTACCTTGTTTGTGAGTCGGGGATCAGCAAAGAGATTACCTCCTTGAGTTTCTCCACAACCTAAAATCGAGAAAAGAGGTGGAGTATACACCTATGAAGGGCCCACAAGGATGGTGGGTGGCGGCCATCACACTTCCTGGGGTGCTACCTCCTGGAAGAATTTTAAATGAGCAAAATGCTAATCATTTTTTTCACAAAAAATGTCTTTTTTACTCTGCACCTCACCAACATCAAGGGCGTCTCCACCAACACCTCAGTCAGCAGTAATAGAAAGGTAACTACAAGTACCACCATTAACTACCGTGGTGCAGCCCCCTCACATTCTCTATGACAAGCCCCAGAAGTAAAAGGATAGAGAGTTAATTCAAAGGATGGCCCGTGAAAAGACCTCTCTGTCATGTCACTTCTCCTCCTCATAATCTATTCTGCTGCGCTTCCATTTCCAGGTCTCTGTGGTAAGCCCCTTTGGGTCTAAAAAAGTGGCAATGCTGGTGCTGCCACTTCCAAGTGTATGTATGTACACTACTGCAGAACATGTTGGCGCTATATGTAAATTATTATTATTATTGTTGTTATACAATGACATAAGGACGGATCATACTTATTTAAAAAAAAATTGGAAAAGAACCACTAAATATGGCTTTACTAAAAGTTATGCCTCATCTCTATGGGAGGGCTTGCGCGCCTCCGCTCTCCTTTACTCTCTGCTCAATAAATTGATATGTCCACCCCATTTGCTCAGTGTGAACATACCCTTAGTGGGTCATACTAATGCCATTGCAATTCAACAAACATATGTATTAATAGGCAAATACCGGACTCCTTAAAATAGTACAGGCACTATACATAGTTGTCCATTACAATTAACCTATTGCTCAGTGAAAAGGAGACCCCCCAAAAAGTAGATAGAATTTAAAGTGAATGTTGATCAGGTACATCGTTTTAAGATTTTTAAATCAATAGACTGGTCCGGGATTGCCGATGCTGCAGCCATGTTGCCATCTCCAAGAGGGTCACTAACTTTCTCTCCTCCACAGTCTCCTCGGAATACTTCCATGGTATGCTGGGGTCATACTCCACCACCTCTTCCTCGATTCCTACCAGATTTTCCGAGATACCACCCAGTATGTGAAGGGGATGGCCATATAACTCTTTTCCACCTCCTCCTTCTGTTTCTCCACCACCACTTCATCCATTTCCTAAATCAGGTTGAAGATGAAAACCGATGGACTGGTCTGGGTCCCTTCGTTGACAATATTTGAAAGAGAACTCTCCAGGACATGAAGCAAGGTGATGACATCATACATCACAGAGAGGATGGGTTTCTTCACACTGGGGGCAGGTGGGCCATCCTCCAGTTCTTCAGGCCCGACCGGTGCCCGGGAATAGAGCGGCACTGTGTGGTTCAAAAAAAGGACCTTGGCATCGGCATCCCCACATCGGCGCCAGTCTATTGATGTAAAAATCTTAAAGCGATGTACCTGATGATACATTTGCTTTAAAGGGGTACTCCAGTGGGGGGGCACTTTTTTGCTGGGATCGGGAAGGAGATGGTTCCAGCGGCGAGTCCCGCATCGCGGCGCTCCGGTGCCCGGTTCCCGGCCGCTTCCTGGTGTCTGACGTGGGCCCAAGACATGACGTCTCAGGTCCGCTCAGCCAGTCAGTGATGGAGGCTGGATCCGTTTCAAGTCCGCTCAGATCCCGTCTCTGTCACTGACTGGCTGAGCGGACCAGAGACGTATTGTCTCGGGCCCGCATCAGACACCAGGAAGCGGCCGGGGACCGAAGCGCCACGATACGGGACCCACCACTGGAACCGGCGAGGTAAGTGTACGTCTTTTTCCTCAGCCACCTCCTCCCCAGTCCAAGCAAAAAAGTGCCCCCCCTCGCTGGAGTACACCTTTAAATATGATGGAAAATAGTTCATTATTCATCATCACAATGCATGATGAAAAGTCACTTACTGAGGTAACACAATTTGGAAAACTTTCTAAACTAAAAAGTAACTAAGGGATAAGATAATTAGATTATCTAGACACATTCTCACAATCACTTAATAAATGTCATTTATCCTGAACAATAATTGATATACCTAAGGATAACTATCTCTAATAATTTTAAGATTATAATAGGGTATAGGGAAACATATTTATTCTGACACCGGAAATGAGAATTAACTTCCCTCCGCCACCACTTTACATTAGGAAGGAAAATAGGGAACAAGACTGTCGCAATGTCACAGCAATGCAGTGTGTGTGTAAATTATAACATTTGACTGCTGAATGGAAACTGATGACTAAACATATTGTTTCAACTAAAATATGACAGAAAATATAGCTTGTCAAATCAACTTTAATAAATTGGAATATACCAATTTATACAAAATATTTCAGTGGACATGTCCTTTAATTTGCCAAGTGTTGTGATGTTTCGTCCTTAAAAAGTGTCATCTTAGACATACACAAAAAACTGACATTTCAAGCGGCATTTCACTATTTACGTCTCTCCTTTCACTGCATGACACCGTGACAGGAATGCTGTGTGTTCAGTTCTGATGTCATGTTCAAAGCACTAGGTAGAGGACAGGACAACAGCAGCTGACTTTCCATGTCCTCAGAGAAACATTTACTTGAAAGAAAAAAATATGCATTTTACCATTTGCCACAGCCTAAGCTTTTACTTCTCCAAAAAACAAGACGGATCTCTTTTTGTAAGGAAAATTTCAACCTTATGACTTTTAGAATGTTAGTGTTCAGAACAGAATAACTTACTTTCTATAGAAATATTTTTACATGTTACTTTAACAACTGATAAAAGTTACATATATCATTGTTATAAACATGTTTCATGCACCAGATTAAGTAAATCTTTTTTGATCAATATTCTGTTCATTTTATACAAAACCACACACACCTTGCAACAACCCATTCTCTTCTGGACAGATGAGACAAAATTATATTCTTGGCAAGTCATCAGCTCTAAGGTCACAGACACAAAATGAAGCATACAAAGAAAAAGACTTTGTACCTACGGAGAAACATTAATGAGGCTTGGGTATGTTTTAGGGCTGCTTTGCTGCATATAGCACAGGGCTTCTTAAATCTGAGCCAGGCACAATAAAATCTTGACTATCAAGGAGTCAAGAGCAAGTGTGGCACTGCCCAGTATCAGAAAGCTTGGTATCAGTCTCAGGTCATGGGTTCTCCAACAGGATAAAAACTAGTGTTGGGCGAGCACTAAAATGATCAAGTGCACATTACTCATTTTTCAATGTTCAAGTGCTCAACTAGAGTAACAAACCCCATTGAATTTACACTTGATCATTTAATCAGGTGTTCCCTGCTTGGCAGAGTGGAGGGTGCCTGGTTCTCCTTCAAGGTGTATTGTAGTAAGGTATTGCATTTTTTCATTCTAATTTTTGTATATTAAGTGAAGGGATTTGTAAATGAAGTATGCAAAAATTAAAATGAAAAAAAAAAAAAAAAATGCAATCCGTTACTGCAAGACACATTAGAATTCTGGTGGTATGCCATCAACGGGCTTCTGTAGGCCTGACTTTCGAGGCCTCAGTGATGCTTCCAGTTGTTATAGCTACCATCTGGACTCTGTGATCCCTTTGCAGAGCTCCAGGGAGATTTCTCACTCTATTATAGATGCTGTGATCACACTGACTGCATCATCAATAGTTTGAACTTTTGAACTACCAGCTCAGGTACCTGTAGTTGCAGGGGGTGCTTGGCTATCACTGTCAGCTTTTGTGCTCATTTCATTCGTGGACATAACCGTAGGACCATGAGCGGGAATGCACCAGAAAATCAGAAGTACTGTTACATTAACGGTCGTAAATTAGTTAAAGGGAACCAATCAGCGTGATTGTGCAGATATCGCCCCCAGCTCCACCCAATAGATCTCCTATGCAGCTCCTCTAACCTCCCTATATTGGGGGGGAAAAGCGAGGCCTGGAGAGGGGCAGAAACTTGTCATCTGGGCAGAGAAATGTCTTTCTACTTGTTAGCATGCTCTGCAGGGATGAATGACAGGCAGAGAGGCCATTAATGCTGCAGACATTGCTGTTATGGCACGGCAGTTGCATAGGAGATCTATTGGGTGCAACTGGAAGCTACATCAGCACGTGCTGATTGTTCCCTGATTGTTAATACACGTGTGTTTTCTTTTTTTTTTCCTTTTTTTTTTATTGCTATAGTACTTTATGTAACTCTGTTCTAAGATTTATTGCTATAGTACTTTATGTAACTCTGTTCCAAGATTTTTGATATGTTAATGGAATTTTCAGTGATATTTGTTGTTTTTAACCCTTAGAGGACCCTGCCAATTTTAAATTTTTGCATTTTCGTTTTTTCCTTCTTGTGTTTAAAAGGTCATAACACTTGCATTTTTTCACCTAGAAACCCACATGAGCCCTTATTTTTTGCGTCACTAATTGTACTTTGCAATGAATGGCTGAATTTTTGCATAAAGTACACTGCGAAACCAGAAAAAAATTAAAAGTGTGGTGAAATTGAAAAAAAAAATGCATTTCTTTTATTTGGGGGGCTTGTGTTTTTACGTCGTTCGCCCTGGGGTAAAACTGACTTGTTATATACTGTATGTTTCTCAAGTCATTACGATTAAAACTATGTATAACATGTATAACTTTTATTGTATCTGATGGCCTGTAAAAAAATCAAACCATTGTTAACAAATATACGTCACTTAAAATCGCTCCATTCCCAGGCTTATAGCGCTTTTATCCTTTGGTCTATGGGGCTGTGTCAGGTGTCATTTTTTGCGCCATGATGTTTACTTTCTATTGGTACCTTGATTGCGCATATGCGACTTTTTGATCGCTTTTTATTACAATTTTTCTGGATTTGATGAAACCAAAAATTCGCAATTTTGCACTTTGGGATTTTTTGGCGCTTACGCCATTTACCGTGCGAGATCAAGAATGTAATAAATTAATAGTTCGGGCGATTACGGACGCGGCGATAGCAAATATGTTTATTTATTTATTTATTTGTTTATTTTTATTTATAACATGGGAAAAGGGGGGTGATTCTGACTTTTATTAGGGGAGGGGGCTTTTTACTTATAACATTACTTTTATTTTTACTTTTACACATATACTAGAAGCCCCCCTGGGGGACTTCTAGTATATGCACTCGGATTTCTCATTGAGATCTGAACGCAGGGAGGCGGCCCTGGACGTACGGGTATACCAGGGTCGCCTAAGGGTTAAGATGCCTATACACCTAACTCCTAGCCAAATAACTATTTAGTTGACAGTTGTCTCTCTAGTCCTGTCCGTCAGATTTGGCTGACTTTAGTACAAAGTGTACAGGTATCTTTAGTTTGTCTTTATGCTATGACCTTCCCCTCTCAATATTATACATGAAAAAAAAACTTGTATGATTAAATATAAATAGGTGTGTCCTAATAAAGACAGTGTGGGAGGAAACCGGAGTACCCAGAGGAAACCCGCGTAAAGACAGAGAGAAAATACAAGCTTTTTGCAGATACATATTGTCCTTTCTGGGTTCAAGTCCAACCAAGGGCAACATCTGCAAAGAGTTTGTATGTTCTCTCTGTATTTGTGTGGGTTTCCTCAGGGTACTCCGGTTTCCTTCCACAAACAAAACATACAGGTAGGTGAATTTAGATAGTGAGCCCTAATGAGGACAGGGGCTGAAATTGACGAGCTATTTAAAGTGCTGCGGAATCAGTTGACGCTGTACAAATAAACGCATTAATATTAGCAAACAGTTTTTTCTGAAATATATTCTAAAATCATGGTTCTAGGTGAACTGAAACCGCCATTATTATTTCTTTGAACTTTTATCTTTTAGTAACAGTCTTTGGCTATGCTCACACACTGTCATTTTGTGGACGTCTTTTTGGAACAGAAGATGGCTGTCTATTACCATCAACATGACGGACATCCAAAAAGACATCTGCAAAACGACACTGAGAACATAACCTATAAGATATAAAGCTATTTTGATAGTGGCATTGTCAATTTATCAAATTTCATTTTGATTAGCCCATAGCAAGGGGGGCTGGATGACATGTAACTTGTGGCCCATATGGGTGGCCCATATATATTAGTTTTGACATTTATACTTATTTTGCAGCATTGCAAAAGAAGACCCCGTGGAGCCTCATTTAAGAATCTTGAAACACAGGATCAGCGATCTGTTTCTCACAATGCAGCATTGTCTGTTAGCAGCAGGCTGTGGCACATTCCCTACACTAGAGAAACTAGTGATGAGTAAACTTGCTGAACCCGAACGCTCAGTATTTGACTCCTGGTGGCTGAAGAAGTTGCATGCAGTCTTAGAGAGTCCTAGAAAACATAGATACAGCCATAGGCATCACTAGTTATAATGCCTGCTGTGTGGTGCACAACAATGTGCAATGTGTGCACCAGACGTGACATACATTATAGCGGGGCTCCAGGATGTCATAAGGGCACAGGTGATTCTAGCTGTTGTTAAGTATAAGTAAAGTACGGACATTGTTGAAAGGGTTAATTGAATGTCACTTCTCAAGACATTATTTGTGTGATCTTGATATTTAGGAGTGGAATCTTGTTTTACACAGATATAATTCTCCCCTATATGATGTTCCATTGTATTAACATACATGTATAAATGAGTTGTTTGAACACAACGGGGGAGATTTATCAAACATGGTGTTACGTTAAACTGGCTCAGTTGCCCCAAGCAACCAATCAGGTTCCACCTTTGATTCCTCACAGACTCTTTGGAAAATGAAAGGTGGAATCTGATTGGTTGCTAGGGGCAACTGAGACAGTTTCACTTTACACCATGTTTGATAAATCTCCCCCAATATGTATTTATATGTTTTTGAAATATGATATACAGTATAATGATTATTGTGGATAATTTCTTGATTTAGTATTATTGGATATCACTGTGGGATATGAGACAGTATATGAGACTTCAGATCCACTAATGCCTTCACAGTTTAAGCAAGGTGTTGCAGAGTGTGAATAAGGTTTAAATCAATTTTCATTTTGAGATCGTCTATGCTTTTTATTCTACATTATTTAACATATTTAGAGGTCAGCTCTATTTTCTGAACAACTCCTCTGAGCAGTGAAAGGCACCTGCAGATTTTTTTTTCCATAGGAATACTTAGAGGACGTCTAACCGACTTCTATGGGAGAGTGCTATGTGCATGCACTGTGGCATGTACAGAGGTTACTGCCTTACTTTATAATAGAGGTGCTACTTTTCATTGAAACCCTGCTTTCCGATGGTAATGACTGCTGACCCTGTCCCAGAGTATAAAGCACCAGCTGAAAAGTGAGCTGTGCAATATATGTCATGGAAAATTAAAATACACATTCATAATAAGCTGGAGTGAAATAACAGGCTATTAGCTAATGATAGAGTTCCTATAACTCTATCCTTTCTTTTATTGACAAAGCATTTTAGTTATCATATCAATTCTTATTCCACATTATTGTATGATACTACTGTAACAAGCCATATTATGTGATAAGACAGAGGAATGATACACATTACACTCTACACCAAGTGTCCTAAATACAAACTGAACTGAATCGACCATCCAAGCATTTAGCAATATCTTAGTAATTCTGTCTACAGAAATAATAAAAAAAACTCAAAATGAGTTTTGCTGCAGGCATTACCTTGACATCGACCCAAATACTTGACTTCAATTTTCTCCTGTTTCTGGCATGATGCCTCTTTGATTTGACATGGATTATCGTAGGATTTCCCATCGGAAGCACAAACTGGATTGAAGCTGATGTGGGAGCAGTCAATGTTACACACGCACCTAGAAAACCACAAAAGTAAAGTGGTTTATAATACAAGCTACAAAAAAATGTAATAAAAATTTAGTTTAGTCATACAGATGCAAAAAAAAAAAAACATTTGGGTGATTCTTCTTTTTTATTAATTTCTTTTGTTCTGCATTTTAGTGGAATAGTTGATGACTAGCTATACGGGAAGTTTGTCAGCTTCAGAAGTCATACAAGCTTTGCTCACAAGAAGCTGTCTGGTTTTTGCTTCCTATGTTCTGTGTTTCACGGATGATGCGGACATGGAAGGTCTGTAGTGGAATCCACTGGTCATCATAGTCTTTTGTTGGAGGAACTATGACACTAAGAAACTTTATTGAGAATCTCTAGTACTGGATTAAGTTTATTGCCTCTGTATACATACTTTATATACATCTTAACTTTGATACATTGATACATCTGAGATTTATTTTACTGCCCTCCATTGACTTACTGACCCTTTGGATTTCTTGTGGTTTGTGGTGAACAGGGTTCTGTAGTTGAGGGTATTTTTTTGTGCCAGTAGAGAATTAATCTTTTTAGAGTAGTTTACATAGTAGCTCTAGATGTAAGGCAATGTTTGAATTCACTATTCCCTTTAATGATGGCAATTGTAAAATATGGAAAGCAGATGTGGTAGGCCTTATTTGATCCCTGGCACATTAGGATAAATTACCCTGCCTGCAGGAGTGCAGTACAATGTTATAACACATTTCACAGACCTAGGTTAACCTTACACCTCAGTTACTGGCCTTATCTTGATCCCTGGTGCATTAGGATATCCTTACAAAACACACTGCTGAACCAGGTTATCACACTCAGGGTAACCATTGTTGCATCTGTATATAAAATGGACTTTACATTATAAGGCTATGTTCACACACAGTATTTTTGCTCAGTATTTTGGTCCTCAAATTGCAAGCAAAACCAGGAGTGGTTTGAAAACACACAAAGGCTATGTTCACACACTGTTGAAATTTAGTGGATGGCCACCATTTAATGGCAAATAATTGGCGTTATTTTAAAATATCGGTGGTTGTTATGAAATAACGGCCATTATTTGTCATAAAATGACAGCCATCCACTAAATTAACATAGCCTTTCTGTGTTCTAAATCCACTCCAGGTTGCAATATGAGGACCAAAATACTGAGCAAAAATACTGTGTGTGAACGCAGCCTAAGGCTATGTTCACACTGCGTATGTTTCCGGCCGTAGTTTTGAGGTTGATGCAATCGCTTGAAAGTATACGATATACGCCCGCACAGTGCACACTACGTATGAGCTTACGGCCGGATTGTATACAGAGCCGTGAAAAATTAACACGACCATTGCTTGAGGACGGAAATGTTGAAACTCACGGCCGTGGATTTCCATGCGGTCCCGTACGGAGTACTTATTTCAGCCAAATTGAACTTGATTTTTCAATCTAAAAGGTTCTGTGTGGTTTACAGGGCTGGGTGAAAATTTCCAAGTAAATGACCTCTTTCAGATCGCTTCAAAACAAGCTAGGGAAGCATAACTCTAGTACGGGCGTATGTTCATGGTTCGTACGCATCCGGCCGCATATCGATTTTTCCCACGCCCATAGTTTCAGCCGCACATGTACGGCGGAGTACGAACTACGGCCGGAATCATTCGTGTGAACATAGCCTTAAGCTATAAAATGTTTTATGCCTTAAGGCATGTGTTAAAAGTGTACCTGTCACAATGGACTGTTTTAAGATCAGCAGCGAGATCCACTGTTAATCCGGAAGTTCATGTGTATTACCACTTCATTGCATCTCTGTATCCATGAAGACCCGAACTTTCAGATTAGCAATAAATCTCAATGCTGATCTTGAAGCAGCCCATCGCGACAGGTACACTTTTGGTTAGCATTCCCTACAATGAAGTATAGTTACATTTATCTTGATTCTTGGAAATGGTGTATTCTTTTAAAGTTGAGACAGTCCTCCCTGCTGCCACCTCTGTCCATGTCAGAAACCGGAAAGAAAAATAGCAAATGCCTATAACAAATATCTCAGTTTCCGACAGAGGTGGAGGTGGGAAGCACCACGTCAAACTGGAAATAATAAACGACTTCTTGCATGGCATACAACAGCTGAAAAGTACTGGAAGTCATAAAAAAAATTATATAGCTTTATATGTGATATTGAAATGTTACAATAGCACTGTAATTTTAAAAAAAATTGCGTAATTTTGACATGTTGACAAAGTTTTAATTGGCCAAGGTCTGAGTGTTCATACCCCAACTGATTGATGGAATTTGGACGGTAAGTGCACACTAATCACATTGTTTCCCAGCTCTGTACCACATGACCAAGACAGACTCACAGTGTAAGGGCGATATTTGGCCAAATTGGACAGATTTGGCCCATTATCACTCTGTGTAATAAAGACAACGATCAGATGATGACAATGATCATATGCTGATTGTGTCTTTAGGTCAGTACCTAAAATCATTGGTCGCCGGGCGCACATCACTACATGTAATAGCGATGCACAGCCGATGGCTGATGATTGTAGTGTAAAATAATAAAGTATTTACTTACATTATCACATTCCCCAGGGTCCCCAGGTCCTCCACGGTCTCTGCAGCTCTGCCTTCTGTTCCTATCTGGTTATGAGTCTACACTGACGGCCGCTCAGACAATCACTGGCCGAGACACCACTGCAGCTAGTGTTTAGCTGAGCGGCCTGTCAGTGCACACATATGACCAGATAGGAACAGAAGGCAGAGCTGCAGATGCAGAAACCGGGGAAGGCCTGAGGACCCAGGGGAATGTGATAAGGTAAGTAAATAACAATGATAACAATGATAACAATGTCTGTGCAGCTCTTGCTGATCGATAGATGGCAGGTGTAATTGCTCAGTAAACGAGGGCCAATCTAGCAGACAGTAAACGAGCGCCCATCTGGCAGCTCATTTACATTGGGCTGTTCAATAGGACCTTTAATTTTTGGAACTCATGCACACACAGAGCAGGCTTAGCTGTACTTTTCTCTTCTTGTTCATTCTAGTGATTGGTCGGTGTGTGAACACTCACCCCAACCAAAAACTTTTTAAAAATAATAAAATAAGCAGTACACACACAGTATGCATCCTAATACAGTAAAGACATGCTTTACAGTATGAAGACAGTGTAAAAATAATGAGAGAACAAATGAGAGAACCAAGAAAAATCATCGCATGGGAAATAACACCAAATAAGATATTGACCTTAAGGCTATGTTCACACACAGTATAACAATGGCCGTTGCTTAGCAATGACTGTTATTATTCTGGCCAAACACCTGAAGCTGTTTGAATGTACCTGTGACCGTTAGCGCTCTGACAGCTACAGGAACATTTATTTCCATACGGTCCGTTTAGGGTGTGAATGGAAATCAATTAAGCATTGATATTTATACATATCACAAATGCACAGCCCGCATATATGTGTGCATGAAAGATTATAGGTTGACATTAGCACGGCTGCACCAAACAATGCACGCTGGTGCGGAGTGTGCATGGAATGCTAAGGCACTACATTACTAAGGAACTACATTACTAAGGAACTACATTACGTGATTGCAATAACCTGTGACCTTCCAGCAAGTGCAAAACATACCAGGATAAAAGAGACATGGTCATATGTACTTGGAAAATATTAAGGGAGGGGTAGCATTACCAGATCAAAACTGTCTATACGACAAGTGATTATTATTATATTATTTTTTTGGTTACAGGTACACTTTTAGGCTATGTTTCTATGACGGGATTTTATTGGGAAAAGATAGCCTTCTATTAATAAAGATGGCCGCAAATAATGATTCATGAGCATGATAGATGGCCGCCTTTTCCCGATTAATGCCGGCCCGTTCCTGTAGTGCAGGGAAGGGGAAGCTAAAGCTTTGGCTGTCCAGATATACTGGGAAATGTAGTTTTGCAACAGCTGGAGGGCCAAAGGTTCAGTATCCCGGCTGAAGTGGGGACATAGCCTGAAGGGTTTATTATTAACTGAAATATGGTCATCCAGGTGACCATCTGATTTCCATGGGTCCAGCTGCTATTGTAGTTGGTATTACCAGGGGAAACTGCATGGCACCTATTCAAAAGAACAGGCAATCGTAATAGATGGCATTATGAAGTACTTTAAAGCTTGACCCTCATGTGAACCCTTTAATAAAATTAAGCTTTAAGTTATATTGATGTTATAAGATATGTGAATAAATGCAACACTAGTTGTAGAAAATATAAAGTCTATACTTATGTATATATTCACAAAAATTGCCTAGTGTTAATCACAATCATCATTCTGCAGGCTTTTCAAGGTCAAGTGAACTTGTTGTAGTTCTAGTTTAATTCTTTTTGGTTCACCTTTTTACAAGCCTCAGGTTATTGGACTAAATATCCTATCTGTTCCTATGTACAATGAATCATCTTGTTAGGCAAGCCATCCTGTCACATAAGAGCCCATGGGCAATCTAGCTGAACATGTCAATTCCCTTTAGCGTCTGTCACTTGAAGTATGGTCTTTTGCACTTGACCACTTTTGTACTAGAAAATTAAAGAAACATATCTTGGACAGATTGGATTTAAGAGATTGCTTTTTCCACTGAATGCTTTGTGGATCTCAGCAAAGTACCTGGGTCCCGGAACACCTTAAATGATTCTGTATTCTAACATTTTAATGTACAGACGGCATGACATAAAATAACATCCTGTTATCTACAGCCGGTATTTAATACAGTTGAGCAAGCAATTAAGTCCAACAGTTAAATGCTTACTTACTGAGGCACTATGATTAATATCCTGCAGCATCCTGGGTATTATTTCTAATGTAAGTATTGTCTGGCATAGGCAAATACATCTTATACTAGTAATGGTTATATGTTTATTAAATCACTTGTACCCTGATTATAGTATAAGTCCCGCAATGTGCTTAGTCAGACATCTGGTCAGAAACTGTCTGAAAAAGTTTATAAGAAACATACATATATATATATATATATATACATACATACATACATAATCAAACGTACACATATAAGGGGAGATACTTATCAAACATGGTGTAAAGTGCAACCGACTCAGTTGCCCCTAGCACTTTTCATTTTCCAAAGAGTCTGTGAGGAATGAAAGGTAAAATCTGATTGGTTGCTAGGGGCAACTGAGTCAGTTTCACTTTACACCATGTTTGATAAATCTCCCCTATAGTTCGTAAAACTGGAAAAAAGTTTAAAAAAAAAATGAGGCAATAACCAAAGGTTCTGATTCTAAGAATTATTTCCCAACTCTACAAGTGGCAACAATAATAACCACTGCGCACCTTGTGACATAACATTACAACATGGGCCAGAAACTAATAGAGGGATACGATGGCAGCGTGGACTCCAGTGCCTGCACAATCACATAAAGTTGTGCTGCTTCTTGTGTATTCAAGTGATAAAGCTGCTTTCCCCATGTCTCTTTGAGGAATTGGCTGGCATTGCTTGCAGGATGAGTAAGCGACAAGGCATTCTTATATTTCTCCTTTATAAAGACAGGACCTGCTTGAAATTAGAACTCCCTAAAAAGTTATTCTTCTAATAAAATTGTGCCATCACACTTGTCTTTCTATGTGGGATCAGAGACCTTCCCAAATAAGATGTCAGCTTTACCATTTTCGATCTAGGTCAGTATGTCACCACAAAGTTAAATTGAGAAAAAATTAACTCCATCTTGATTGCCTGGAGGATAAAGTTGGAACACAATTATAGGATTAGCAGTTTCCTGTCAAGAGATGTTTCTACTCAGAATATGCACTTTTAATTGCAATTACTGTATTTCTTTAATTCCAATATCATAGTACCTTTTAGATTAGGGAATAAAAATAAGGGTACAGCAAAATGTTTTGTTCACAACACTGAAGCATGACCTCCCCTAAAGTGTAATAACACTCAAATAATTTTTAAGAAGTCAATAGTAAAAGTGAATATGAGGAAGTCTGTAATAAATTTTATTAGACAAAAGATCTTCCTTTTATACTCGCAAAGCTGTTTTCCCGCCTACCTCTTATGGCTAGGTTCACACAACGTTTAACAGCGTCCATTGCATAGCAACGGACGCTGTTTAACAGCCGACCGTCGGGCTGCACTCAGCCCGTTCCTGCAGCTGACACCTCCGTACCGGCTGCAGGCACATTCTTTTTTCACAGTTGATTTGCGGGCACCGGCGTCTGTGCACGCAAATCAATTAGCCATTCATTCCAATGCAATATGCGGCCGCGCTGCACATTGCGTTGTGTGAACAGTTGATGTTTCCGGATGCTGTTCAGTGAACAGTGTTCGGAAATAATTGACAGGCACATTATTCTAACGCCCGTTCTAAAGATTGGGCATTAGAATAACGATGTGATAACACAGCGGGCGGCATTACATTGACTTCAAGAAAGAACGTTGTGTGAACATAGCCTATCTGTTCATTATCAAGGGAAAACCATCTACAGCAGAGGGAAGCAGAGAGAAGAAAGGTTTGCAGTGACCATGAAAGGCTATAGAGGGGTCGTGGGGGATGAGTGAAAAGGGAGAGGAGTGAAACAGTCTGTGCAACTTGTAGACTTTGTGGCCACAGAGAATACTGGGTTCACATGTTAAATGGTTCAGTGTTGGTCTGGTAACTTTTGAGGTAAGTTTGCAGGGACCTGTTTAGTGTGTATATAGTGTACTTGAGCAAGCACAAAGGCTAGTTTGCATCCACACTGCAACTGAGCCCAGAAAAAGCAGATAGAGAGATGGAGTTTGTGGTAACCAGGGGGCAAAATGGCATATACTAGTGATAGATTGGCATGATATAGTCCTGCTCCTCATAGACATATACAGGACAGTGCATCCTGGAAAGTCACTGGAAATGATAATAAAACTTTAAGAAACAATGGATCTACATTGCCAGCTAAAGGCTGTGACAGCTAAAGGATATTGCTGCTTAGTTGAACAATTGGTGAACCACCTGCAAAAGTTTGCAAAACCAATACATCTCTACACTTTCTAAATTTTTATGTCAAAGGAATTTTCTGAGAGTCATTTTAGTACTTTATAGTACTGTATAGTTTTTAAAGTTATCAAAGTCATTTTAGAGTTGTGCAGACATGTTTTTGATGTTCTCGAGATCGTTTAAAAAAATCAATATTATCTGTCATACACAAATACAATCACTCTCAAGGAAACACTGATGGTAAAATATTGGAATATGATTGGGGGATTACATAGACATTACAAGATATTCAACGCGTCTATACCATGTTATGAAGGCAGTGTTCCATTCACCCCCAGGATTAATTTAAGCAAGGATATACGTTCCTTTTATATCAAGCTTAGTAAATACTTTAGCTGTGTGAAGCATAAAGCTTTCAAGTAATTCTGGAATTAAAGAGACAGGATTTCAGTTTTCATCTGTGACCTTATTAAAGCTTCTGATAGTAAGTGCAGGGACATAAAGTGGATTCATTCTTCTTAAAAGTGCCCCAGCAGGGGATGTGGATTGCTGAATAAAACCTTTTAAAATATCTTATCTAAATAATCTTGTAAGGCTTTCATTTTATAAAGACAATTTATACAACCACATTTTCCGGTAATGAATAATCATATAGGCAATGTGGAGGTAGCCTATTTGCATTATATTTTTTATCACAGATATCCTAAAATTCCTATTACTGTGGAGGTAAAAAGTCTTAAGACAAAAAATGGATATAAAATGTTTCCCAATAGCTGGATGGATTGTTGGTAGGAAGCCTGGGAAACCCAAAACTAAACTTTTTTGAAAAGCAATGAATGGAATGAAAATGTAACAACTTCATGGTCAGGCTTCATGTGACCAGAGGCTGCACGGTTTCATAATTAAGAGGTCCTAGTGATGGCCATGATCCATCAATTCTCTGGGACTGTTCCCAAATGCCCACAGTTTTCTCTTCTTCTATTAGTAAGTCTCTAATCAATTCAAATGCACAGCTGAATTAATTCCTCCAAATTGTCTGGTGTTTCTACTGGCAAGGTCATCCATCACTTGCTCTAAAAGCCCTTAGTGAAATTGGCTCTTCTGTGCTGTTAAATTTTACATGGTACCAGCTACTGTACCTAGCAGTGAAATGGTATTCTGTATTCAGCAACTGAGAGTTTTTCTTGTCCCAGATTATGCTATTCAACTTCAGCTGTGGCACAAAGTCATATTATCAAAAACGTAATTCATAGCCTTAAAAATGTTTTTACCTTCTTCCTCAGGTCCAAATACATCTCAGTTTTATATGGACCATCAAAAAGAGGGTAATAACCCTCAAAACACTGTGGGTGACATTTACTCAAAAGTCTGATGAATGCGATAATTCTAATGTGGCTTGGTGTTCATTTTGTTTCTATATATTGTGTGTGATTCATGTAAAAGTTGCAATGTCATTAATAAATGTTAAAAGTAAAAAAAGAAATCCTAAACAAATTTACCTGGTACTGACCAGACATAGACCTGCACCAGTTTTTGAGAATTTTTTTTTTAAGGCAAACGATAAATTGGGCGCAAATCCCGGGTTATGCAAATTTTGAGGGGAATACTCAAAACAGGCAGATTAACAAAAAGTTGTATCTAAAAAATATTCACCCGTGGAATACTGGTTTATAACTAGAACTTAGATCAAAAATGGGTAAAAAGTCCAATTATTTACCTAAAAATAGGTACAAAGCCCTTGATTAGAGATGAGCGAACCTCAAGCATGCTCAAGTTAATCCGAACCTGAACGTTCAGCATTTGATTAGCGGGGGCTTCTAAAGTTGAAAAAAGCTCTAGGGTTGTCTCGAAAACATGGATACAGCCAATGACTATATCCATGTTTTTCTGATGGCCTTAGGGCTTTATCCAACTTCAGCAGCCACTGCTAATTAAATGCTGAATGATCGGGTCCGGATGGATTCGAGCATGCTCGAGGTTCGCTCATCTCTACCCTTGATACATTTTCCTCATTGGCCTTGATTCTAACAATAAAACAAGTCTTTACCTTATCACTGCCTGTATCTTTCTGCCACTCATGGGCTCGATCTCCATCTGTGACAAGTGAGTGCCCAGAGTTCCACTACTTTTCCCTGGCCCAGGTATATCCTATATGACATCTGTCTTTTTTCAGACTTGTTTCGCTACATGGTTTAGAAATGCAAAAAGCAAGATGATTCTATTATTTTTCTTCTACATTGTAATTGCATTTATTTTCTCTACTTGATCTGCATAGCATATGCTATTGATTAAAATAATTTATTTGCATTTGTTTGAGGTATGTTTCACTAAGACAGGATGTTCAGCTATTGAAAACACATTGTTCTGTGTCATATCTGTGATTTGTGTACTTGCAAGAAAGTAAAAAATCTGGGGGAAGTGTGCTGATTCTATCATTTTTCTAATATGCTGTATAATATAAGAACATCTTAGGGTTTTTTTTCCCTCTCTGGCAATGAACCACTCTGTCTCCAGCATTGCTGCTGCTGTGTTTTTGTGCTTCTCCATTGCCTCCCTGTTTTATTTATCAACTTTTTTTTTCTGTTACTAACCTTCATATATTACTTTGCTGAAATCTACAAATAACTGAATTTAAGCATACATGGGACAAATATATATCTATCCATAGATAATAAAAAAGGAAATGCTAACAGGGTAGACTAGATGGGCTAAGTGGTCTTTTTCTGCCGACAATCTTCTATGTCTCTCTCTCTCTCCCCCCTCTCTCCCCCCTCACTCTCTTTCTCTCGCCCTCTCTCTTTCTCTCTCTGATTGTACTTTATCTTTCTGAGGTTCAGTGCGTGTTTTGACGTCTTGAAATCTTATTCAAAGACAAGAAGAATTGTGTTCTATTATGAGAGAGAGAAATCTGTTTCCTTTTATGAGATCCACAGGCTTTCCATTCAAAATCAGGTTAGTTGAGGACTGGTAGCCCAGTGTCTGGGATGGCACTTAGCTGATGCAGCACTTCCTATCAATAATTAAAGCTACATATATTTTTCTTACATGCTGTAACCTGTCACTTATTGTAATTATTATTAAAGAATTGGATTTTTGGTGGGAAGAGTGGGTTTATCCACTGACCAAATGGCCAAATGAAGAAAAAGCAGGGATTCCTTCCGGATTTTAAGTCAGGAGCCTTTAAAGCGTAACTATAATTTCAGTAGCCAAAAAATGAAATTTCTCAAATAAAAAGCCCATGTGTTACCCTTAAAAAAGAGCCCTAAACTGAAAAGAATAAATACATTTTTCTCCTGGCTGAGAGAAAGTGGGCGTGGCCTACCACTCATCTTCCTGGCTGGGTCCCTCCATCCACTGAGCAGAACCTTAGCAGATGTATCACACACAGTGGGATCAGATAGAGCCCAAGCATACAGTATCACAATGTAAGATTAGATACAAAGCACCAGCCAATGGTATCACACACAGTGGGATTAGATACAGTCATCTGCTCTCATTACACTGTAGGATAATGTCAGCCATGGAGGTGGGAGCACCTGCTGCAGATATCTGATAGTGAATGTTATATGTACTATGGAAGGACTACAG
The DNA here is from genome assembly GCF_027789765.1 of Dendropsophus ebraccatus. NCBI lineage: Eukaryota > Metazoa > Chordata > Amphibia > Anura > Hylidae > Dendropsophus > Dendropsophus ebraccatus. The sequence goes on along the minus strand of NC_091462.1, from coordinate 71,266,917 downwards.
CTGTGTTGTGCTGGGACTTGTAGTCCTCCCCTCAGTGACTCACCCACTCTCCCTCATGCAGCACATTTAAGTCATGGCTGGGATGTCCCTCCTTGTTGAAGCACTGAGTCACACACAACACCCTCAGCTCTGCTATGTGATCTCTGTGAGGGGAGGGGGGAGAACGTGCTGCTAGGAGAGGGGAGGAGGGTTTGTTTATGTCTCTCTCTGTGTCAGGGCTGTTATCTGATCCTCCTGTCAGAGTCCGTACACTCAGGATGGATCTGCAGGGAGGGGGCGTGTCCAGCAGGAATGCAGAAATAAGTCAGAGCCAGACAGAGCTGTAAGAGCATAATAAGCCTTATGTATTTAAAAAAAACTGTTCATTTTAGGTTATTAATGTATATTGCAAAAATTGTTATCATGCCCTAAGCTAACTAAAACTGAAAGGTCAAAATATTTTATAGTTATGCTTTAAATATTTGCTTTTTATTTATTCCAATGTGTAAGTCACTAAATCTATGTTTTCTTATTTAGGCTATGTTCACACAATGTCAAAAATAGAGAAAGAGAAGTTTATTTTCATATTTAAAATAACAGCCATTTTTGCCGTGATTGAACTGACTGCAATGGCAATGTATTGAAGTCAATGGGAAGACGGACGTCCAATGCACACAGTGTATTGAATAATGGACGTTTTTGCCACGGACGTCAAAATAATGAACATGATCCTTATTTTCGGACGTCTTTTGCAAACAGCGGATGTTTTTTATTTGTAGTTCACACACAGCTTTCCTTTTCCACCGTTCTTTCTCCGTCTTTACTATTAAATTCAATGGACTTTTCAATAAAGCTGCACCCAAAGTCCAATTGGTAATTCTAAACTAGAATAATGTTCAAACACCCGTCAGTGCACTAGGGGGAGGCCAGACAGCTAAATAACGTCTGTTATTTTAGCCTCAAAATAACGGACATTATTTTAAACTGAACTGAAAAAGAGTTGTGTGAACATAGCCTTACAGTTAAATATAGTATCATGCAGTGGTAAATCTGCACACTTTGGTGCTGATTTCCTCCTGTGGATTTACTGTATATACAGTTGTAATGCATATTTTCACATGACAATTCACGGTGGACCCTACCTGTTTAAGTAGACTAAAGGGGTTAACTCATCTGCACAACTGCTGTTTATATCCCCTATGGACTGGGAATGTACTACATGGACAACCCTTAATTTCTGTAGTATCTGTTCACCATTTATTAGCTGATCTCCAGGCCAGCTGTAATATACATCATCATATTAAACCAAATTCTTTTATTTACTCTCTACAAAAGTACTGGAATGCTATAGAAATGTTTAAATAAAAAAAAAGGACCAGGTAAAAATGTTATATTGTTTTAGTTAAATTAAATAAATGAGAGATTAGGAGATATAAAAAAGATATGACAATACTGGAGAATTGCATGTAAAAATAAAAACTGCTGCAAACAGTCTAAACTCACACATTTCTAAGACAGTCTGTTCTACATTAATAGGTGTAGAACAGAAATAGCTATGTGCCTGTTTACAAACTTGGGAATAAAGCCAGTGAGAAAATGAAATATAACTTAATCTTGTATTGAGGCGACTCGGTATTTATATCACCACTAAGTTTAAATAAACAAAGAGGAAATGGAAAGGAAAAGAGAGATCTGCAGTCTGTACTGTACAAGATAATCACCATAGCAGCTTTACTTCCACCACACATAATACACTTTATAACTGGAGACAATTAGTAAATTATTCATGGGCTAATTACTCGATAACCATCATTAATATTTGCATGTAGAAGTTTATATGTCAATAAAACTGGAGATTGCACTGTTTCACTGTCTGCTTTATACTGAACCGTTATATTCCAGGCGTGGAACATTACAATAACAAAGACACCATCTTGCTTAGAAGAGAATTAATGAGGGAGTTACTTAGGAAGCAGCAAAAAGAGTAAGTAAAAGTATAACAGTTAAAGTATAGTCCCGCAAAGATTTAAACACTTTCGGCACTCCTGGCATCATATGGATACGTGATGCCGGGAGGACCGCAAGTCCACTTTGCAGCTTCAAGCTCCATAGGATCTGTAGATTACAGAGTGTGAGAATAAGGCCTTATTATTTGGAAGGAATATGTAGTACAAATTGGGCAACATACAGTATTTGCTTAACAACAACTGTGTTCATACCACAGCTCGGGGACAAAGGATGTGTCCCATGCCACAGGGATTCTCTTCTATAAATCTAAACTTGATATCTGATACTTTATAACTTATTCTAACTTTGGTAGAGCAGTAGAATTTTATAATGTGTAACATTACTATAATGGCCTGATATAGTGGATCCACTGGGCCAACACAAGTGAAAGTATAAGCCAAACCAGGGAGCGGAATCTAAGGGGCTGCTGGTTTTCACCACCAGGTCGCTACCCTGCCACGACTTGCTTGTAGAGGTGGCTGAAGTGACATGAGGTACAGGAACGTGAGACAGGTGCATAGTCAGGGACAGGCAGACAAGTCAGGGAAGGAGGCAGGCAGAACAAGGTCAGGAAACTGGGCAAAGGACTGATACACTGAACAACAATCAACTTGCAAGGGAATGCTTTCTCAATAGGCTTGAGGCACTAAAGATCCAACAGAATGGAATTGAAGAGGCTGGGTAAATACTAGATGTGTGTGGCCTGCAGTAATTAATGGTGAACTGGCCCTTTAAATTGTAGCAGCAAGTCATGGCTTTGGCTGGATGAAAAAGAAAAGTGAACAACTGCAATCAGAGCTACATCCACCAAATAACTCACAACAAAGTTTGACCTGACCTCTTATATTGCCATACTGCCAGAGTTCTGTGTCTTGCAAAAACCTATCTATTTAAAAAAAAATGGATGTTTCCAAAGCAAAGCTGAAAATAATATGGCCAGTATATGTAAAAATCTCCATACAGAAGAATAAACTAACAGACTGAGTCTATGTTCCCACTACAAAAATGTGCCGTCATTAAGCAAGGAAAGGAGACAGTCTATTGATAAAGACGGATGCAAATAATTATCATTATCAATAGACGGCTGCCTTTTCCTGCTAAATGATGGTACATTCCTGTAGTGGGAACATAGCCTGGAAAAAATCACTTACAAAGAAATGACAATTTATTAGTGATGAGCGAATACTATTCAATCGAATAGATATTCGATCGAATAGTGAGATATTCGAATATTCGATATTCGTACGAATATCCCGTGAATATTCGATAAATATTCGATAAGAGTTCAAATCCCCCAGCTTCCGGTTTTACCCTCCAAATGGTCAAATAGTTTTTTTTTACTAATCGAATACTTGTTCCCATAGACTTTAATGGGATCGAATATTCGATCGAATATTTGAATATTCGCGGGATATTCGTACGAATATCGAATATTCGAATATCTCACTATCCGCTCATCACTACAATTTATCTCTATCACATTATTTAAACAGAATTGTGTGACTCATCAGGAACAAAAGTGACAAAGGAAAGGTTTGGCACCAACATGTATTCTCTGAACAGTCTACTTACTGCAATTTTAATATAAGGGTAAGTCAGTGTACAATATGTAGGTGAGATTATTAGAAATGAGAATCACTGTCTCTACGGGAAGTATAAAGACCTTCATTAAATTCTGTAATTTCCATAATTTATCTGTAAAACACTCTATATAAACATTAACAGCCTAACAGCCACACTATACAATGTTTGCAAGCACCACTGTAAATATTGTGTTTTCTAATGACATTCCCAAGCAAGGAAAATATGTCATTGAAATATGTCATATTGAATAACTATTGTCTCTACCTCTAACTGCATATTAATCTTTTAGATTGGGCAGTATTTAATATGTGCTTTTTAAACTTATACGTATTTCTTCATATGATCGCAATTCATTTCTATTGCGATACATAAAATATGATGCACATTGTAATGCATACATGTTTGTACATTAAGGCACACAATGTATTTTTTTATTAAACAATGGCCACTGTTTACTCACAGTGGCCTATGACATTAATATGGAACCCCTATGGAACCACGGCCGTAGTGTATACACACTTTATACACTACGGTCGGGATTCCATGCGGCGGCATACAAAATTTCCATATCTATCTTGTGCGCCCTCTTTTCAGCGAACAGCGGCCACACTAAATAGACTGTGCACACAATGTAAAGTACGTCACCGGCTGTACTTTACATTGTGGGCTATGACTGATTGGAGTGTGGGCACACCAGAATGTGCTCGCATTCCAATTAAGTTGAAGTGACGTTCACCTGGCCGATACTGCAGTATCGGCTGGGTTGAACATCTCAGACAGAGACTGTTCTCTGGCACGGCCATGTCACAGAACGGCCGCTGTTTTGTCATGTGTGAACATGGCCTAAAAGCACCATAAAGTCTGTTCTGAATTCTGATAAAGATAGAAATGTGTTTCCAGTATTCCATCTCATGCTTTCATCTACTAAAAGTTGTGTTGAGTTTTCTGTAAATAATGCTTTCATTATATTTTAATTAGAGACATTGTGACATTTAAAAACAAATTGCTCTCCACTCGTCATATATTAATGTATTAGTATGGATAAAACATATACATGTATTCACTTTTATCTTTTCCATGAATTTTATAAAAACTTTCAATCATTACATTATCACAACAAGCGAGAAAAAAACTTGATAGACTGCAACACTACAACCACTGGGTGGCCTCACAAAGACAAATGTAACACAAACATCCCCTAACAGAGTATTGCAATGTATGTTTTTTTCCTAAGCCAGTTATCTCACACTTATATATATATATATACTGTATACAGTAAAGACCAAGGCTATGTTCACACTGCGTATGAATCCGTACGTAGTGCGAACCACGAATATACGCACGTAGTTTTGAGGTTGAAGCGTTCTCTTGAAAGTATACGATATGCGCCCGCACAGTGCACACTACGTATGAGCTTACGGCCGGACGTGAAAAATGAACAAGACAATTGTTTGAGGACGGAAATGTTGAAACTCACGGCCGTGGATTTCCATGCGGTCCCGTACGAAGTACTTATTTCAGCCAAATTGAACTTGATTTTTCGATCCAAAAGGTTCTGTGTGGTTTACGGAGCTGGGCGAAGATTTCCAAGTAAATGACCTGCCTCAGATCGCTTCAAAACAAGCTAGGGAAGCATAACTCTACTACGGTAGTTTCAGCCGCACATGTACGGCGGCGTAAGATCTGCGGATGGAATCGTGCGCAGTGTGAACATAGCCCAAAAGTTTGGACACACCTTCTCATTCAAAGAATTTTCTGTATTTTCATGACTATGGAAATTGTAGATTCACACTCAAGGCATTAAAACTATGAATTAACACACATGGAATTATATACTTACCAAAAAAAAATGTGAAACAACTGGTAAGACGAGACTGTGAGCAGCAGGCCTTCATGGTAAAATAGCTGCTAGGAAACCACTGCTAAGGACAGGAAACAAGCAGAAGAGATTTGTTTGGGCTAAAGAACACAAGGAATGGACATTAGACCAGTGGAAATCTGCACTTTGGTCTGAGGAGTCCAAATTCGAGATCTTTGGTTCCAACCACCATGTCTTTGTGCAAAATCGAAGGCATACTGAACCAGCATGGTTACCACAGCATCTTGCAGCTGCATGCTATTCCATTCGGTTTGCGTTTAGTTAGACCATCATTTATTTTTCAACAGGACAATGACCCCAACACACACCTCCAGGCTGTGTCAGGGCTATTTGACCAAGAAGGTGAGTGATGGGGTGCTACGAGATGGTTTGGGGTGAGCTGGATCGCAGAGTGAAGGCAAAAGGTCCAACAAGTGCTAAGCATCTCTGGGAACTCCTTCAAGACTGTTGGAAAACCATTTCCGGTGACTAACGCTTGAAGCTCATCAAGAGAATGCAAAGAATGTGCAAAGCAGTAATCAAAGCAAAAGGCTGCTACTTTGAAGAACCTAGAATATAACACATATTGTCAGTTGTTTCACACTTTTTTGATAAGTATATAATTCCACATGTGTTAATTCATAGTTTTGATGCCTTCAGTGTGAATCTACAATTTTCATAGTCATGAAAATACAGAAAACTCTTTTAATGAGAAGGTGTGTCCAAACTTTTGGTCTGTACTGTGTGTATATATATATATATATATATATATATATATATATATATATATGCATGTAAGAATGTATACATCTACATCACTGCCTAGAATCCAGGTGTTTTATCTAACAGAGGATTTCTCAGACCATTGTAACACAATTCAACGCTAATAAGCATAAGCTTTGTAGCTTTGTATGTATTTTCATCTTCTGGATGTGAATAGAATATTCTCAAGTGAGAAATCTTAAAACTAATGAGGAACTGGCATACAAAGTATATTAGAAACTTGCTGAACTTTCCTTTATACATCAATTAACCTTTTTCTACATGAACCCAGGTACAGTAGCTATTTTAATGGTTTGTGTGATACTATTCATCTCTTTGTCAGTCAACCTATTATTTTGGCCATTCAACTTTCCAATTCCAATAAGCTCAGTCTAATTATATATTTTTATTTAATGTGAAAATGTTAAGGTACAGCTTCTGGCCTTCCAGTGTCATCGAGGGCAGTGTGTTTCAACTCTACTCCTCATCCGTACATCACACAGATCATAGTTTTAGGAATTCTTTTATACTGTACAGTGGATATAATGATTATCAGAACATCAGGTACTGCCACGCGTATTCTCTATTTCCAACATTAGGAACTTGAAGACTGGAGATAAGAAACTGATCTCAGGTATTCATAAAAGATTCCGCCAGCACTTATTTTAGAGAAGTATATATTTTTTCTCAACCTTTTTATTGTCCAGTTGTTTAAACAAAGGGCTATGAAAAGCCTTTCTTGGTCTACACAATGCAGGTTTGCTTCCTATTTCAGATTGTTAGATCTGTTGTTTGTAACTGAAATAAGACTCTGCTCACATTAATGTTAATATGGTATCATTGGATTTTTTTATTGACCATTCCATTATTTTTTTTGTCAAGAACAAAGCATTTTGCAAAACTATTCTTGCTGTTAAAACTGTTTAAATATTGAAGAAAAAAAAAAAGTCAATGAAGTTCCCCAAGACTCACAGATGTCATCTGAACATGGATTAACACAGTTATCACATCTCTGTTATAAACGGAAGTGATGGTGCTGTAGAGAACATTTTACCGCTAATGTGGAATGTCTGATAATTTACTTTTCAATATTTTTCTTCTGAAGCAAATGTTTTGGAGTTCTGTTTTATTCTCTAAATGTAATTGTCCATTTTTCTGATATAACATTAATGTTATTGGCACATTTGTTTGCAACAAAAGTACACTTGTGTCCAGCTTTACCTTAATTTAGTCAAATATTAAAAATTTTCATAATACAAATTCAATATAAGGCTATGTTCACACACAGTTTTTTTTATCAAAAGAACGGTTGCTGATTGCAATGCAATCAGCGTCCGTTCTTAATTGTAGGGGCGGCATTGCATTGAAGTCAATGCAATGCCGCCCGCTTTGTTCACACATAGTTATTTTAACGCCCATTCTTTAGTAAACAACGTCCGGAAATAATAGCTGTACACACAATGTAATGTGCGGTGCCCGCAAATCAATAGTAAAAAATTTACGTTCCTACAGCTCATACAGAGGGATCGGCTGCAGGAACTTCCTAAATGCAGCCCGAAAGCTGGCAGTTTAACATTGTCTGTTGCTATCCAACAGACACTGTTAAACCAAGTGTCAACATAACCTGATATTGCAATATGCTAGCAAAACCCTTAACAGGTCATGACTGACATCATAACCACTGTGTGGTACATTAATCAGACTGGTGTAAAGAAGAATTGGCCCAGTTGCCCCCAGCAATCGATCAGATTCCACCTTTCATTTTCCAAGGAATCTGTGAAGAATGAAAAGTGGGATCTGAATGGTTACTAGTGGCAACTGAGCCAGTTCTGCTTTACACCCCTTTGAGGAATCTCCCCCCAAAAAGTGCAAACATTCCTGCTTAAAACAATGCACAATACTTACATGTTAGCTTAATAACTTGTGTAATATTACCTGGCCCTTTAAAATGTATCTAATAAAAAATAAAGTAGCGGCATGTTCAATAAGAACTTTGTCTTTGTACAAAGTATTCAATTAAAGGGTAATGTTTCGTCAACTCCTTAAAAGTGAGCCACCTGTGGGTCTTATTAAAGAACGTAAAGAAAAAGGTTAAATATGCAATTAGTGGAAAAATTAAATATTCTGCTCCTTCAGGTCACACAAATGACTCCTGTAGTTTGATGAAAAGGGATGAAAAACAGAGCACCTTTACAGTACATTACATACTGAATTGCTTTCAACTAATTTTCACACTTCATTATACTTACTGATATGCCAGGATCTTAGTTAAAATGTTTTTCTAGAGTAAAAGAAACACACTGGCTTGTGCGTGAGATATTATGCCTGTAAAACACATCTACATAGAACACATTTGTCTAAATAATGGTATAGTTTATGTTCTCCGCGATCAACTTTAAATT